>NC_133427.1:5397500-5755000 GCF_049350105.2 Macaca mulatta
CTTCCATTCACAATTGCTTCAAACAGAATAAAACACCTAGGAATTCAACTGGCAAGGAATGTGTAGGACCTCTTCAAGGAAAAATACAAATGACTGTTCATTGAAATAAAACAGGACAAAAACCATTGGAAGAATATTCCATGCTCATGGATAGGAAGAATCAATATCGTGAAACTGGCCATACTGCCCAAGGTAATATAGATTCAATGCCATCTCCCATTAAGCTACCAATGACTTTCTTCGCAGAATTGGAAAAAACTACTGTAAAGTTCATATGGAACCATAAAAGAGCCTGCATCTCCAAGACAATCCTAAGCCAAAAGAACAAAGCTGGAGACATCATGCTACCTGACTTCAAACTATACTACAAGGCTACAGTGACTAAAACAGCATGGTACTGGTACCAAAACAGAGATACAGACCAATGGAACCGAACAGAGTCCTCAGAAATAATACCACACATCTACAACCATCTGGTCTTTGACAAACCTCAGAAAAACAAGAAATGGGGAAAGGATTCCCTATTTAATAAATGATGCTGGGAAAATTGGCTAGCCATAAGTAGAAAGCTGAAACTGATCCTTTCCTTACTCCTTATACAAAAATTAATTCAAGATGGATTAGAGACTTAAATAGTAGACCTAAAACTATAAAAACCCTAGAAGAAAACCTAGGTAGTACCATTCAGGACATAGGCATGGGCAAGGACTTCATGTCTAAAACACCAAAAACAATGGCAACCAAAACCAGAATTGACAAATGGGATCTAATAAACTAAAGAGCTTATGCACAGCAACAGAATCTTCCATCAGAGTGAACAGGCAACCTACAGAATGGGAGAACATTTTTGCAATCTAATCATCTGACAAAGGGCTAATATCAGAACCTACGAAGAACTCAAACAAATTTACAAGAAAAAAGAAAAACATCAAAAAATGGGCAAAGGATAGCAACAGACACTTCTCAAAAGAAGACATTTATGCAGCCAACAGACACATGAAAAAATGCTCATCATCTCTATCACAGAAATGCAAATAAACACCACAATGAGATATCATCTCACACCAGTTAAAACAGCAATCATTAAAAAGTCAGGAAACAACAGGTGCTGGAGAGGATGTGGAGAAATAAGAACACTTTTACACTGTTGGTGGGACTGTAAACTAGTTCAATCACTGTGGAAGACAGTGTGGCAATTCCTCAAGAATCTAGAACTAGAAATAACATTTGACCCGACTATCCTGGCCCGTGGGATAGTCAGTGTAGGCCATGGAGGAGGGGGTGGGAATTTGGGGAACAAGAGACACGAGAAATGGAGACAAGACAGTGCTCTGATCAAGTCTCGTTTAATGGCGGTAATGCACTGCCTTATATATACTTGGAAGGGAAGGGGTTGGGCTAAGGTGGAAATGATCTCATTGCCGAAGGCGTGGCCAGGTTAGTTTTGGTTTCTCCGGTCGGACGTCATGTTGCGCTTGCGCTATTAAGTAACAATTTTCCCGGGCGCGGGAAAAGTGAGTGAAGAAGAAGCAGGAAGAGCGCCATCTTTAATGAGGTATTAGTACAGGGGAAAAAAGGCAAAGATAGGGAGAAGGTGTGGGGTGGAAATGAATATAGCTCAGGCGTTTAATCCTTAATTATTATTCACTATGGCCGGGGCGTGCAGCTCCGGACAGGTCCCCCTTTTTATATTTTTATGATAAGAAAACCCCTTGGGAACTGCACCTGTCTTAGGTTGGGTCAACTCACCCCCACCTTCTAGGCCCGTCATGGGATAAGGCAGCAGCAAGGGCGGCCCTCCTGTCTTAGGCTCCGATGGAGATAGTGTCCTCTTACCCGTCATTGACTGTCCAGTTCGGCACACAGGGGAGGTGGTCTTATTAAGGTAAATAAGACTCACCATTTTCAGTCATCTCAAGGCAATGATAATGAACCTGTATAGGTTTGGCCTGGAAGGCCTCGATTTGTTGTCTGACAAATGCCATAAGCTTATTAAGGATTATAGGCCCGAGAGTGAGGAAGAGTAGAAGAGTGAGTAAAGGACCAAGAAATGGCAGGAGATAGGGGAGAAGTCCATCAACTCCAGTCCATAGTGGATTGGCGGCCAGGCCTTTTCTGCGCTTTTCTAGTTCTTCTTGCAAAGTTTTTATCTTATCTCTGACGATTCCGGATTTGTTGGTGTAAAAACAGCACTTTTCCTGTAAAGCCAAACATATCCCTCCCTGTTCTGCCATTAACAAATCTAGACCTCTTCTATTGTGGAGAACTACCTCAGCTAACGGGTCTACTTAGTCTTGTAAATCTTGTATAGTACTGGATAAGGTCTGTACATCTGAAATTAATTGATTGGATAATTTAGTATATTGGGTTAGTGAGACTCCTAGGCCTGTGGCTCCTGTAGTAAAAGCAGTGGTGATTCCTAGTCCAGCCAACAAGGGAATAAATTGTATGGCTCGTTTCGGTCTATAAATAAAATGTTCAATAGCGGGGATGGGGATAGGTTCATCTCCAGGGATGATATCAATGTCGGGGAGAAGAGTGGCCAGAACACAAAGCCCTGTCCAATTTGTAGGTAGATACGTATATGCCATGTTGTTTCCACAAACGAAAACCGAGCCATTTATAGCACACAAAGGGTTGGTGGCATTGATTATGGAAGTACAGTTGCCAAACACAACATAGCCTAAGTCAATTTCTTTAGTGGTATTATGTGATGGTGAAAAGAGGCAAGAGGAATTAGAAAACGTCATCGGTTGAACTAAGGGGGGGAGGGGTCATAGGACAGGAATTATTTACTAAGGATTCATTTGAGTAATTGACATAGGACAATGAAAGGTTAGGTATGGCTAGAGGAATAGGGGGGCCCATTTTAAGACAAAGCCAACAATCCTGGGCCAGGCTTGTATTGGACATTTGAAGTAAATTGTAAGTAGCATTGAGGATATCAAAGGTTTGGGCATTGAGCCTAAAATTATCTCTAAGCTCAGGCAGGGCTAAAGGGTGATATTGAAGTTCAGGATAAGAAGCTTTATGAATTTCTTCTATTTTTTTCTGGACGGTTTTAATTCTTGCAATATCTAATGACCTCCTCCAACAGAAATGTGAATGGGGGCGGTAGTGCTCCAACAAACAGGCTTTCCTTTTTGGCCATTACAAGGAGACTGTACAAGTTTATTAGTGGATCCTAATACTTGTACGTCATTGATGCCTCCAGTTTGTGTTTTTAGTAACGTGGTCGTATAATATGTTCTATTGCCTGATTTGCATTGTTGATAGGATGTATAACAGGAACTATGTACAGAAGATTGGAAAGAGCTACAAGGGCATTCTAGGAGCGGCCCGCTAGGTGAGGTATCTCTTGGGGTAGACTTACATTTCCATAACTGGTTTGGCATTAGGTAAGCTGTCTTGCCCGTGCAGGTCACCTGGGTGATTCTATCTGACGGAGGTTCAGATATTTGTCCCCCTCTGCAGTCACAAGGCTGGCCGTATTGTTTTCGTAATAATTCTTTTGCCTTACGAGGGTCACCAAAACCTGCATAGACTGTCACTATGTTATATAGAGCGATTATTCTCCAAAGGAATTTCATGTTAGGCTTCATTTTCTGAAAAACAAGAAGGAAAGAACTTCTCAGGGAGATTTATCTTCCCTGGACTGACAATGGTTATGATTTATTTGTCTTAACAATCTTTCAGGCAGCCATCTGGCTGCATCATTTTTTGTGAGAAGATGCATACTGAGCCTCTTCCCCAAATTAAAACTGGATCGGGGCCATGCCATGAACTATCAAGTGGATCTTTCCATTTTACCATTGCAAACTGTTTTTGAGATTCAGGATGCCAGAAACGGTCGGCAGCCGATTTTCCATGACTGTCCAAATTTAAAAAATTAAGGATAAACAGGGATGATTGAGTATGTTTCTGGGGGTACCCTTCACGGGGTACCAACTCCCCCCTTTTAATTTTGTGATAATAGTTTTTAATGACAGATGAGCTCTTTCTACTATACCTTGTCCTTGGGGATTATAGGGAATGCCTGTGGTATGTTTAATTTGTAGGGTATTACAAAATTGTAAGAAGGTTTTGGCTATATAACCGGGGCCATTATCTGTTTTGATTTTTTTGGGTATTCCTAAAATAGAAAAGCAGTGTAATAAATGAGCTATGACATGTTTGGTGGCCTCTCCTGTTTGGAGAGTTGCACTGATGAATCCACTATAGGTGTCTATGCATACATGGATATATTTTAGTTGACCGAATTCTAAGTGGTGAGTAACGTCCATTTGCCAAATTTCGTTGGGGATGAGTCCTCGGGGGTTAACTCCTAGATGAGGAACAGGTAAATATGTTATGCAGTTGGCGCATTGTTTAACTATTTGTCGAGCTTGTTCTCTGTTAAGTTTAAACATAAGTCTTAAGGTTTGGGCGTTTACATGATGTAAGGCATGTGCTTTCTGTGCTTGTTGCAAATTGTCTGTAGTGACTGTGGCTATGGTTTTTGTTGCCATGTCAGCTGTTGCGTTACCTTGTGTTAGAGGTCCCGGTAATCCTAAATGTGCTCTAATATGCCCAAGAAAAAAGGGAGTAGTCCTTTTTCGGATAAGTTGTTGACATTGTAAAAATAGATTAGCTGTGTCTGAAATATTTTTAATTTGAGACACGGTCTCTAAGAGGGGTATTGAATGAGCCAGGTAGGCGCTGTCTGTATAAATGTTAAGTGGCTGACAAGGAAAAGCTGATAGTGCTGCAATTATAGCTTGCAATTCGACCAGCTGAGCTGATGTATGAGTGGTCTGGAATTTAACGACTACATTATTGTAAGTGTAAGCGGCAAGTCCTGTGGAAGATCCATCAGTGAAAATTAGTAATGCGTCATTGAGAGGATCTTTACTGGTAATATGGGGAAATACAAACGCATGAAGTTTACAAAATTGAATAAGTTTGTTAGGTGGGTAATGGTTGTCAATCACGCCAGTGTAAGAAGCGCAAGCAATTGGCCAGGCTTCCGTATTTTGTAACAGCCAATGGATGCGTGATTGAGTGTGGGGCTGTATAATGGTAGAGGGTTCTATTCCAAAGTATTTTCTACTGTTTTCTCTTCCCAAGATAATTAGATCAGCTATGGCATCATAATAAGGCAACAAAACCTTTTTAGGGGAGGAGGACAGGTGTACCCACATAATGGGATTTTTCTGCCAAAATAAGCCAGTAGGGGTTATTGTTGTGTTAAAAATAAGGAATATTAATGGCTGAGAATAATCAATACCGGTAACAAATTGTGTTGCAATGGCATGTTCTACCTGTTGGAGTGTTATTAATGCTTCTTTAGTAATGGACCTGGGGGATTTTGGATTAGGGTCTCCTTTTAATATATCGAAAAGAGGTTTTCAGACTTCTTTTAATAACAAAAATAGGTGTATTCCAAGGGGAATTACTTTTCTCAATATGTCCTGCTGCTAGTTGTTCCTGCACTAACTATTGGGCAGCACTTAGTTTATCATTGAGCAAAGGCCACTGATCAACCCAAACGGGCTCATCTGACTTCCAAGTAATGGGGTCAGCGCACCTTTGGGGTGCAGGTATGTCAGTGGCCTGAGCTAAAAATTTCCAAACCCCTTTTTATCAAGTTGTCCTGAAACCAGTATAGGCTGTGGGATACCATTCTCTCCTTTTCCAAGACCTTTACCAGGGGTGTATCCTTGAGTTAACATTTGTGCAGTAACTATATCATTTGGACTACACATTATAATTTTCATTTGAGAGCAGATCTCGCCCCCAAAGGTTAACAGGTAGGTAAGGGATGACAAATGGCTTAATGAGGCCTGAATTGTTTTCTTTATCTGTCCATGTTAGGTATTTAGAACTTTGTTTAGGATTACTGCTTTGTCCAATTCCTCTCAAGTCAGTTAAAGTTTCTGTAGTAGACCAATGAGAGGGCCAATCTTCCTGTTTAATGATAGTTACATCAGCCCCTGTGTCTATTAGTCCAGCGAATGCCTTCCCGTCTAACCATAAGGTTAGAGAGGGTTTTTGATTTGTAATTGGTTGCACCCAATATATGTCTGATGATCCGAAACCTTTTATATTTCTATTAGAGTATTGGATATTATTATCTGTTTTAACCAAAGGTAGCAGGAGTAACTGAGCTATTCTAACTCCTTGAGGGACAGTAATAATACTATCAATAGCTCTGGCCATAATTTTAATTTCTCCTTCATAATCATTATCGATAACTCCAGGGAGGACTTGTAAGCCTCTCATGGTGACACTACTTCTTCCTAAAAGTAGCCCAAAAGTGTTAGGTGGTAAGGGTCCATATATTCCGGTATTTAAGGTTTGCGGTCCCATTTCAGGTGTTAGTATTGTGTAGGAGGTGGAACTGAGGTCCAATCCTGCACTTCCTGGGGTTGCTCTACTAAGTTTTGAAATGGATTGCTGTTGCTGGCTGGAACAAAGCTGACTGCCCCATATGCTTGTTTCGGGGCCTGAGGCTGGCCCTTCATCCCATTTCCCTGCCTGGGGGGTAAAGGATTTCCTTGACTGTCAGTTTTAGATTTACATTCGTTTGCCCAGTGCCTTCCTCTTTTACACCTTGGGCAAAGGCCTGGGATTTTTGCTTCTGGATTCTTATTTTGGTTTTCACAGCAATCTTTTGCAAAGTGTCCCCTTTTACCGCATCTAAAACATCCCCCTTTATCTTTATCTTTGTTAATGAGGAAATCTCTTACTGTTTGGCCGCTAAAAGCGGTGGCCATTGCTAGGCCTTGTTGATATGAGGGCCCAATATCTGAACAAAGGCGAATGTATCCTGTTAAATCTGTTTTCTTTCGATAAGGTCTGATTGCCGCTTGGCAGGCGGGGTTAGCATTTTCATAAGCTAACTGTTTAACATAATCTACACCCGTTTCTGCATTTCCAAAGATTCTACCTGCCGTGGTCATAAGTCTATGCACAAAGTCTGAAAATGGCTCATCGGGTCCTTGTTTAACCGCTGTGAGCGAGGCCCCTGGATCTCCTTTAACGGGAAGTTTTCTCCAGGCTTTTGTAGCAGCAGCCTGGATTTGTGAAAACAGTCCAGGGTCATATTGCATTTGGGCTTGAGTGTCTGCATAATTACCTGAACCAGTTAACATATCAAAATCCCAACCGTTTCCTGCCTGTTGATTTATTTTAGCTGTATCTCTACAATTTTCAAAGAACTCTGACTTCCAAATTAAGTGGTCTCCCCCAGAAAGAACTGCCCTGACTAAGGTATTCCAGTCTGTAGGAGTGAGCCAATTCTCAGCTACAGATTCCACTATAGCAAGAGTATATGGAGCAGTAGCCCCATACTGAGAGGCAGCAGTCTTTAACTCTTTTATAATAGTAAAATCAAATCCAGTATGATGCCTCCAAGCCTGTCCCTGTTCATCTATGGTTTCAGTGACCGGAAAAACGTCTTTAGGGGAGGAGTCTTCTCTATGTCTGCTAGCAACTAACCCCCCTCTTGGAACATGTTGTCCAGGCTGCTGAAGTGGGCGCAAGGAAGCCTCCATGGCATCTGAGTTAGGTATTTTTTCATTTCCTGTTTTTAGCTTTTGGAGCCTAATTATCAATGATTGATGTAACTCTTCAAGTTTAATCTGTTCTTCTAGTTGAGCAATTTTTTGCTTTAATTCTTCTTTGGGATCTATTGCTGCCATAACAATGGGCGCAGAAGCCTCATTATGTGTCTTATTATATGGGGGTGGGTATGAAGTAAAGGGAGGCAAATCAGGGTTGTGATATTTAGCCGCCTCTTCCTCTAAATCATCCCAATTTATATCCGATTGATTAGGCTTATTAATTTCCTCCTCCTTTTGAAGCATCTGTAAAATTGGATATTTTTTGGTTTGTTTTCGTGTGGTATTTCATTATCTGTTATTTCCTCATGATCACTTTCGAGGGAAATGAGATCCTCCTCCGTATCTTGCAGAGGCTTTGCGAGGTTAGAGCGGGAGCTAGCCTTTAAAATATGCTCTGTCTGAGCAACCGCAGCCATGACTTGCGGATCGGCCTCCTTCTTATCTATTAAATCTTTAATGAGGTTCCAATAAGAGAAGGCAGTTACAGGAATTTTTTCTGCCCAAAAGCATTATAATAGTCCTGAAGACAATCCCCTACTCTACGCCATCTTTTAATATCAATAGTTCCTTCCTGTGGGAACCAAGGGCAAGTGTCTTTTACAAAATCAAAAAATTTAAACAAATCATTACCTTTATCCTTTACTCCTCATATTTTTAAAGCCTCTTTTAATTGTCCTACATATATTTGATGTTGGCTTAATTCTTGTCCCATTTCGGACGCGTCACTTACCTTCGATTCTGACGCGGCAGGTTCCCGCGGTGATCGGAAGAGTTTGACTCCTTTTGTCTTTGTTAGCGGTCGACCGTCCTTTGGCATCCTCTTCCTCACGGAGTCCCTCGTTTCCAGGTCCCTGTTCGGGCGCCACGTATCCCGGCCCGTGGGATAGTCAGTGTAGGCCCTGGAGGAGGGGGTGGGAATTTGGGGAACAAGAGACACGAGAAATGGAGACAAGACAGTGCTCTGATCAAGTCTCGTTTAATGGCGGTAATGCACTGCCTTATATACACTTGGAAGGGAAGGGGTTGGGCTAAGGCGGAAATGATCTCATTGCCGAAGGCGTGGCCAGGTTAGTTTTGGTTTCTCCGGTCGGACGTCATGTTGCGCTTGTGCTATTAAGTAACAATTTTCCCAGGCGCGGGAAAAGTGAGTGAAGAAGAAGCAGGAAGAGCGCCATCTTTAATGCGGTATTAGTACAGGGGAATAAAGGCAAAGATAGGGAGGAGGTAGAAGGTGGAAATGAATAGAGCTCAGGCGTTTAATCCTTAATTATTATTCGCTATGGCCGGGGCGTGCAGCTCCGGACACCCAACCATCCATTACAGGGTATATACTCAAAGGATTACAAATCATGTTGCTATAAAGACACATGCACACGTATGTTTATTGTAGCACTATTCACAATAGTAAAGACTTAGAGCCAACCCAAATGTCCATCAATGACAGATTGGATTAAGAAAATGTGGCACATATACACCATGGAATACTATGCAGCCATAAAAAAGGATGAGTTTGTGTCCTTTGTAGGGAAGTGAATGCAGCTGGAAACCATCATTCTCAGCAAACTATGGCAAGAACAGAAAACCAGACACTGCATGTTCTCATTCATAGGTGGGAACTGAACAATGAGATCATTTGGACACAGAAAGGGGAACATCACACACCAAGGCCTGTTGGGGAGTAGGGAATGGGCAGAGGGATAGCATTAGGAGATATATGTAATATAAATGATGAGTTAATGGGTGCAGCACACCAATATGACACACATATACATATGTAACAAACCTGCACATTGTGCACATGTACCCTAGAGCATAAAGTATAATAAAACAAAATCTAAAAATAACAATCTCATATCTAATAGTGAAAGGTAAGCATCTATATTTGAAAGGGCATAAGAACAGCTGTTAATAAGTATTATCACAATAAAAAAAGTTCATTTTCAGCCAGGCGCGATGATTCATGCCTGTAATCCCAGCGCTTTTGGATGTCGAGGAGGGTGGATAAAGAGGTCAGGAGTCAAGACCAGCCTCGCCAACATGGTGAAACCCCATGTCTACTAAAAACACAGAAATTAACTGGGAGTGGTGTTACTTTCATATAATCCCAGCTGCTCAGGACGCTAAGTCAGAGAATTGCTTGGACCCAGGAGGCAGAGGTTGTAGTGAGCAGAGATTGTGACACTGCACTCCAGTCCTGGCAACACAGCGAGATTTCATCTCAAAAAAAAAAAAAAAAGTCCATTTTCATACTATAGAAAATATATCTTTAAACATCATTTCAAGAAGGCTAATATTAACTTCAAAAATGATGATAAATGTATAAGGACCTGATATAATTATTTTGTGCTTGATTATATTTACAATCTACTTTATAAAAAGTTATGAATTTTTTCATCTTCACCTGCCAGGACTTTAGAAATTTAGGCTATTTATCACACTTACCTAACTAAAGATATTATAAACAAAATGCAAGACAGAGAAGGCTGAGGTGAATGTGTTGTCAGGGTAGTGTTGTTTGTAATCTCAGCATAAAACAAAACATTCAACAAATGGGGACTGTTATTTCAGGATCCACCCCTTTTCTGTATTATCTCACAGAATTGGTGGATGACTCTCTCAATGCGCCTTGTATAACAGACCAGGTTGAATTAAGAGGTTCCTTTGAAATCTTGTCTTAAAATGTATGGTTAGAATTTAAAAATAGAAGAGTTGAAATGGAGGGCCTTCTTTCATATTGCCTTCTAGCATCATACTTTATGTCATCATGTAATAGAATTTATATTCAGTGACTGAAGAATGCTTTCATGCCAAAGCCGAAAATGGCTTAGGTACTTTTCCCTTATAGAAGCCATCTGTTACTTCCCTTATATATGATTCCCTTGTAGGAGCCGTCTGTTACTTCCAAGAGCTGCTTGGAAACACCATGAACAATGTCTTTTAATATTGTACTTCAGCATATTGATCTGTTCCTCTTGATTTTTTCTGGCTTTCGTAATAGCTTTCAGCTCTAGCATCTTTCTTGGACTGGTGTGTGGATGTAGTGCCAGCTTTCCCTAATGAACTGTAATGGCCAGCTTGAGACTTTTGAACACTGCTCTAAGAACACTGAACCTAAGAAAGATGGCAAAGGAATCTGAAATGCCATGAAAATATAGATCTCTATGAACCATGTCATTATTTTGACATTGTGCCTTGATTTTTCATCATAAGGAGTAGGTTGAGATGAAATAAATTGATGAAATGAAAGAAAATAGTGAAATGATGAAATGAAATAAAACAATGAAATGAAATAAATGATGGTACCTGCATGAACAGTGGCAATATAGGTTAAGGGCTACCTTCCTTGATGCCATTTCCAAAGTGAAGTTAGTTCCTTAGCTTGCCACAGTCCACTCCCTTGTCTTCTCCATTCTCCTGAATGCCCAACACTGAGGCCTGTGATTGCCTCCCAGCCAAATTCGTATGAGAACCGTCAGCTTCCACTCATTTTGGTCACTGGGACACTGAACTTCATTTCTCACAATATCTATGCTTCTTCACTCAACAGCTCTCATCAGCTTACATGTTACCTGCATTCTACTTCCTGAGAGCTCTCAAATTCTTCTCTTCATGTCCTCCTTCATCTTTCTAGTTCAGGTGCTCTTCACTCTCCCTGACCCAAACTACTGGCTAACTTGTCAGCTCCCTGTACTTTTGCTTCACACAATCCTTGACACCTCTACACACAATTAAATTTTACCAGTTCAGCTCTCCTCATCCCCACCTTCCTCAGGCATGTGACATGTCTCCTGCTGCTCACAAGCCCAGTCCAAACACTTTAGCTGATGTGGCACAACATGTGCATGTGTATTTCCCATCTCCCAGCTGAAAAGCAAATACTTTTTCAATGCTGCCCATTTTATTGACTGTCCTGAAGGAAGAATGAGGTGCACGGACAAAGTTTGAAGTCAGAGAAAAATAGGGCATCAGCAAATTGGCAAAATTTAGAACCATTACTCTTTGTAGCCAAGTATCTGCAATAGCTAAATTTAAAATACTCATTTTCATAGTATCTCTGTTTTATTTCCCAACTAAATATCTTTGAAAGTTTGTCGATTTTGTTTTCAAAACAAATGTTGTAAAAGACTTAAACATAGGGATCTGACTCAGGAGCGTTCATGCCATATCTAAAGGATGAGACAGTCTTTTTAAGGAGAAAAATAAAAATATATTATGCTATGCATGATATTTTTTTACAAGTTTTTGTAAACATTTAGGGAAAAAATGAAAAGCAGTGCTGTTGAAATGTCAACCAACCTTATCAGTATTATGTGGGAATTCCACAAAATTCTCACATGAATGCACACATTTGTGATTCAAGAAACAGATTTAGAAAATTCATGTAATGATTCTGTTCATTGTGACATTAATCACAGAGAATGAAGTGTCCTGGAAAAACAATGAAGTGCAGGTGAAAATACATAGGATATGATGTCTCAGAGAAATTAATCAGAAGGTAAAAAAGTCATCTGCAGGAAAAACAAAGTTGGAAACATGGCAAAGCAGTATTTTCAAACAAAGAACAGAACTGTAAATAAAACAAAGCAACAGCAAGGTAAAGTAATAGAAATAAGGTCCTGTAGAAAACAGCATTTCCTTGGAAAGAATTCATTATCTTGAAGGAAATTAAAGAGACATATTTTACTTTCGACAGATTATTTCACATGAAAATGTCAGTCAAAATAAAGATATTAGAAAGTGAAGAACACAAATTAGTACACCTGCTGTCACTAATACTTTTCTCTGTAGGAATTTTCTTTTTAACTACATACTAAGCTTCTCAGGGGTGGCAAGATGAGGAGCCAGAGCAAATTACTGGGATGCAATATTATAGAGCAGAGCCAGGGGTGCATCTAGGTCACATATTGCTATAGATGCTAAGTATAGATGTTGGAAGTGTCCACCCATTCAGTCTGTTTGTTTGTCTTATTTTGTTTTCTTTAACTAGGATCCCCCAAACTACTCTCTGAGTACCTCTCTATGGCTAAGTGTATCAAAAGCATGCATTAAAGTCTTTTGCACAGGATCTGTTTTTGTTTTGTTTTCTGAGATGGAGTGTTGCTTTATCACCCAGGCTATGATGCATTGGTGTGATCTCAGCTCACTGAAACCTCCACCTCCTGGGTTCAATCAAATTCCCTGCCGTAACCTCCCAAGTAGCCAGGATTACAGGCATGTGACACTGCATCTGGCTAACTTTTGTATTTTTAGTAAAGACAGGGTTTCACCATGTTGGCCAGGCTGGTCTCGAACTCCTGATCTCATGATCCACCAACCTCAGCCTCCAAAGTGCTAGTATTATAGGCATGAACCACTGCACCTGGCCTCTGAGTTCTACAGGCATAGGGGAAACCCTGTCCCATGGCTGGATGGCTATATGACTTCCTATAAAAGGAAACTGCTTGTGTCTGCTGTAAGGGCTACTGAAAGAATCAAATCACTGTGGAAAACAGCAGGAACAGTATCTCATATGTACAGTTGTACCTTAAATATTGCTTGTCTTTTATGTTCTGCTTTTCCTTTCTAGGAAAAAAATTGTATTCAAACAAACATTTCTAAAGATATTTACTGCAGGGAGCATATTAGTTGGCTGTGCAACACAAACCCCTATCCAAGGGAGCACAGGTCAAGAGAAGGATAACTTTAAAAGAGGAGAAGGAGGAGGAGAAAGAGAATAAGGAAAAGAAGGTAAAAAAAAAAAAAGATGGAGAGGGATAATAAGTAGGAGGCAAAAAGAAAGAAAAAGAAGAGTTAGAAAGAGAAAGAGAAGGAGGAGAAAGAGAGAAAGAAAATGGAGAAGGAGAAGAGGAAGAGGAAAAAAGGGAAGAAGAGGAGGTGGAGAAAAAGCAGGAAGAAGAAGCAAAAAGATAATAATGATTAGCAGAGTTACATGTATTGGAAAAAGCAGTGAAATAAATCTAAGTAACGCAATATTATTGAACCCTTATGTTTCTATATTACTTTATGCTTACAAAGCATTTTCAAATTATTTCTTGTAAAATTCTATCATGAGATATGATACTATATTATACAAATGAAGGAACTATATGTTCAAGAGACATGACCAGGTCACACATCAGATTAAAGACAAAACTGAGTTTCCAACGTCAGTTGCTCCAAAACTAGCTTAAACTGATTCCACTAAATTATGGCCCTCTGGAACCGCTTAGATCAGGACTCTTCACAGCACTTCACATTCATAATACTTGCTTTTCAAAGAGCAGTATAATTATATCCTAATGAAATGCTACCAAAGCACATATAAAGAAAATTAACAGTGCTCTCATGATAGTCTGGATGAGAGTCACTAGCTTGTTTACAAGATATGACAAGCTCATAAAAATAGGACACATTTTAAAAATAAGCAATTCAATTCTTAAAATAAAAATTACTAATGCTGATGTCTGTGCTTATGGTTCATGAAGGACAGTCACATCCTTTGAATCAAAAGGAAGCCCAAGGCTAAACATATAGTCAAGTCCATGAAGTCTGCCTGCAGTGAAAATGCTTTCAGTCATTATTTTGCGGTTAGGATGTATAAGGTACACTTCATGCTATTAGGACACAAGGAGGAACAAGACAAAATCCAAAATCTGGGCAGGTTCATGTATGTAAATCAGTAGTGACTTACATAAATATCATTTATATGTAAATAAGCAGTAATGAACCAATTGATAAGTGTTATAATAGAAGACCAAGAAGATAGGAGGGAACTTCTGTTTCTCCCTTATCTAGGAAGGTCATAATTTGAGATGCCAACTCAAATAAAGAGTAATTTAGCTTGTTCAAAGGACAAGTAGGGAGATTCCAGGCTAACAGACAAGACAAGGGAGGAAGCAGAGTGATATGGTTTGGCTGTGTCCCCACTCAAATCTCATCTTGAATTGTAGCTCCCATAATTCCTACATGTTTTGGGAGGGAGCAATTGGAGATAACTCAATCATGGGGAGAGTTTCCACCATGTTGCTCTTATGGTAGTGAATAAGTCTCACAAGATATGATGGTTTGATAAGGTGTTTCCCCTTTTGCTTGACTCTTACTCTGTCTTGCCTGTCACCATGTAAGATGTGCCTTTCACCTTCCACCATGTGGAACTGTGAGTCTATTAAATCTTTTTTTATTTAGAAATTGTCCAGTGTCAGGTATCTGTATCAGCAGCATGAGGAGACTAATAAGAGGACATCCTCAGTAAGGTGAAGAGTTTGTGCAAATGCAGAGAGGCACAAGAAAACTTGTGATCCTTGCAAATTGAGAATATAGGTTGATTACGCACTTGACACCTGGGAGGGTGGCAGGTGAAGAGAGATGATGCTAGAGTCAGGAAGGGTATAAAAATGCAGCTCTTCTCATAAGTGCTCACCAATGCCTCCTGCTCCTCTTCCTCCTCCTCCTTATTTCTGTTAATTTGAAGGTATAAAATCAACATTTAAAGCAAAAGATGAAGAAAGAGAGAAGAAAGAAGGCGGAAAGAGAAAGAGAGAGAGGGAGAAAGAGATAGACATGAAGATAAAGAGACTCCGATATAGAGAGAAAGAGAAAATATGAATTACAGAGATCTGACAATAACTCATCAGGTGCTGAATACACAGTTATTGGAGCTTACAGAGGAGTAACTTGGGCAACTTAATTATTCACAATAAAGACTTTCACCAAGAGGTGAAAAACACACAAGATGTTTCTGTTCTCAAAGCCCCTGTACCTTTCTGGGAAGGCAGGAAGTCAAGTATAACAACACCTTACATCTATGTAAGCGAACTAACCGTGAAGAGTCATAAGCATCATTGAGAACTATTCCAAGGGAAGCACAAGGCAAACATGAGGTCAAGGTAGACATAGATGGAAAAGTAGGACATGTAGAATTTGACAGAGGTGGGTAAAGCAGGAGGACAAGGAAAATCAGGTGAACAAGAATTTGAAGTCAGATTGCTCATAACATGGCCACACCCCACACCAGAAGGGATGAAATGCTGAATGGTCCATTTTAGGAGAGTGGAGAAGATATAGTGAAAGCATTCTCTTAGGTGGTATGACCTTATGGTAATGTGACTAAAAATTAGAGTCAGAACAGGGCTGTAGGAGCAATCTGGCAGGAAATATTAATTCAAATGAAATGAGCAAGCATATATTCCAGCATTATGATGGTCTAACCACTATATGAGATCTCAGAGACACAAAGACAATTAAACCTGATACTGTTTTTAAGGAATTCATGGTAGAACAAAGAGCTACTACCCCAAGTCACCACAATTCAATATATGGAGGGATGCCATGGAGCTTAGAATGAGGAAGCAGGGAGGGAAGTCAAGAAAATGATACACAGTAGGTAATACTTAAGTGGGTGATGCAGGTGAGGTGGATTTAGCAAAATGGGCAGGGCAGAGGGAAACCGGCAGGAATACACAGGCAGCTGTGTGTTCATATAAGGAATGCATGAAAGAACACAACCCTGACTGAAACATAGGAAACAGAGAGAGAGAGAGGCGCTGGGTGCTGCTACCTGAAATGTGGCTAGATGCTCCAGCCAATCAGACCTCATTAGACCTGGTAGGAAGTAAGTGATGGAAGCAAAGTTCTTAACCAGGAAGCATCACGGATGTGAAGGGTATGTACTTTGGAATCATACAGATCTTTGACTCTGGTTGGTCGAATCACTTGCTATGTCACCTTAGGAAAGTCATTTAACTTCAGTAAACTTTAAACGCCTGATATTAAAATGGGGATGAAATGATTGTCCATCTTTCACTTTGGCTCTTGCATAGAATAAATAGTAAAATGGTGCCTACTGTGTATACCTTCCACATAGTTGGTACTTAGAAAATTACTAAAACTGCACACATTTGGATAAAAAAGGAGAGATATGGGTTCTAGTGGATTTTGCAGTATCAGTTCAAATACACGCCTGCAAGATGGGGCATCTTGTAGGTAACTGCGCCATGCTAGCATACAGAAAGGGGTCTGGACCTAGGCTACAGGTTGGGTTCACAAAATAACCCAACAAATAAGGGCTTTGAGTCAGGATTTCCACAAAGAAACTATGCAACAAGCTAAAATAGAGAACAGAGGATATTTGAACAAGGAGAAAATAAAATTGCATTTAGATGTAATCAGGCAAGACCTCAATATCTTGAAATCATATCGTGTAACATCAGAATGTAATTGTTGTTTTTAACTGATGGAGTTTCCTTGCAGTTTAACATAAATATGTGGATATATTTGAAAGATAAAAAGCTGTGTTTTCAGTTACAAAATTTTGCTCTCCTTAGGACGTTGGGCTTCGTGATATTTGAGGCCAAATAGAGCTTCTGCCCAAACAAGGGCAGCAATCAAGTCAGAATCTGTCTCGGAGAGCAAACACCGTCACCTGCATAGAGTATGGGCAGAAACTCTCTGATCTAAAGAGACAGCAATGATTTCCTGACAGTTTGAACAAGGAAAAGCCAGTAGCCCTAGAGAGTCAGCAAATACTGCAACAAGTTTTATTAGGCATTGTCTGAAATCTTAAACTAAGCAGAGCAGGCAGGTCTATAAAATACTAAAGGATATTCATGAGTATTGCGAGAAAGAGCATGAAGCAGACACAAGCATTCTAGGTCATTTATAGTTAGTTCTTTAGGACTAAGAAGGTGCATCTCTCTACTAAAACTGTGTTAAAAGGCTGAAAATATAAGTGGATTTCTGGGTCTTGCATTCACCCTAGCTCCCTTATCGAGCCATTTTAAAAATGGATTCTAAACTCCACTGCAGGAAGAGTTCACACAGTTAGCATTAATACAGCAGCAGGCAATTCAAATAGTAACACATTTAGAAATTAATTGAGTATGATGACTTCCTTATCATTTTGAAAATTGAAATTAATACTATCACTACTCCAGAGTGCAGATTTTACTAAAAAAATGTTTTATTCCTGGCAGGAGTAATCAATTGCTTATGAAAATGGCAAAAAACTACGATCTACTTCATAATCTTCAAAAATGTCTGTCCTGAATGTTAGAAATACAGTCATATAGTTCTCCTTGAAGAGGTCCTTCACATCCCTTGTAAATTGGATTCCTAGGTACTTTATTCTGTTTGAAGAAACTGTCAATGGGAGTTCACTCATGATTTGGCTGTCTGTTATTTGTGTATAGTAATGCTTGTGATTTTTGCACATTGATTTTGTATCTTGAGGCTTTGCTGAAGTTGCTTATCAGCTTGAGGAGATTTTTGGCTGAGACAATGGGGTTTTCTAAATATACAATCATGCATCAGCAAACAGGGACAATTTGGCTTACTCTTTTCCTAATTGAATACCCTTTATTTCTTTCTCTTGCCTGATTGCCCTGGCCAGCACCAATGCTATGTTGAATAGGAGTGGTGAGAGAAGGCATTCCTGTCTTGTGTCACTTTTCAAAGTGAACGCTTCCAGCTTTTGCCCATTCAGTATGACATTGGCTGTGGGTTTGTCAAAAATAGCTCTTATTTTTTGAGATACATTCCATCAGTACCAAATTTATTGAGAGTTTTTAGCATGAAGGGATGTTGAATTGTGTCAAAGGCCTTTTCTGCATCTATTGAAATAATCACGTGGTTTTTGTCTTTGGTTCTGTTTATATGCTGGATTACGTTTATTGTTTTGTGTATGATGAACTAGCCTTACATCCCAGGGATGTAGCCCACTTGATCATGGTGCATAGGCTTTTTGATGTGCTGCTGGATTTAGTTTGCCAGTATTTTATTGAGGATTTTTGCATCAATGTTCATCAGGGATATTGTTCTAAAATTCTCTTTTTTGTTGTTGTGTCTCTGCCGGGCTTTAGTATCAGGATGATGTTGGCCTCATAAAATGAATTAGGGAGGATACTCTCCTTTTCTTTTTTTAATTTTTTAAATTATCCTTTATGTTCTAGGGTACATGTTCACAATGTGCAGATTTGTTACATATGTATATATGTGCCATGTTGGTGTGCTGCACACATTAACTCGTCATTTACATTAGGTATATCTCCTAATGCTATCCCTCCCTGCTCCTTCCACCCCGTAAAATGTCCCTGTGTGTGATGCTTCCCTTACTGTGTCCAGCTGTTCTCACTGTTCAGATCAGATCATGAGTGAGAACATGCGATGTTTGGTTTTCTATTCTTGTGATAGTTTGCTGAGAATGAAGGTTTCCAGCTGCATTCATGTCCCTACAAATGACATAAACTCATCCTTTTTTATGGCTGCATAGTATTCCATGGTGTATATGTCACATATTTTCTTAATCCAGTCTGTCATTGATGGACATTTGAGTTGGTTCCAAGTCTTTGCTCTTGTGAATAGTGCCACAATAAACATATGTGTGCATGTGTCTTTAGAGCAGCGTGATTTATTTTCCTTTGGGTATATATACCCAGTATTGGGATGGCTGGGTCAAATGGTATTTCTAGTTCTAGATCCTTGAGGAACTGCCACACTGTCCTCCACAATGATTGAACTAGTTTACAGTCCCACCAACTGTGTAAAAATGTACCTATCTCTCCATATCCTTTCCAGCACCTGACTTTTAATGATTGCCATTCAACTGGTGTGAGATGGTATCTCATTGTGGTTTTGATTTGCATTTCTCTAATGGCTAGTGATGATGAGCATTTATTCATGTGTCTGTTGGCTGCATAAATGTCTTCTTTTGAGAAGCGTCTGTTCATATCCTTTACCCACTTTTTGATGAGGTTGCTTGTTTTTATTCTTGTAAATTTGTTTGAGTTCTTTGTAGGTTCTGGATATTAACCCTTTGTCAGATGAGTAGATTGCAAAAATTTTCTCCCACTCTGTAGGTTGCCTGTTCACTCTAATGGTAGTTTCTGTTGCTGTGCAGAAACCCTTTAGTTTAACTAGATCTCATTTTTCAATTTTGGCTTTTGTTGCCCTTGCTTTTGGTGTTTTAGTCATGAAGTCCTTGCCCATGCCTATGTCCTGCATGGTATTACCTAGGTTTTCTTCTAGGGTTTTTATGGTTTTAGGTCTAACATTTAATTCTCTAATCCATATTGAATTAATTTTTGTATAAGGTGTAAGGAAAGGATCCAGTTTCAGCTTTCTACTTATGGCTAGCCAGTTTTCGCAGCACCATTTATTAAATAGGGAATCCTTTCCCTGTGTCTTGTTTTTGTCAGGTTTGGCAAAGACCAGATGGCTGTAGATGTGTAGTATTATTTCTGAGGGCTCTGTTCTGTTCCATTGGTCTATATCTCTGTTTTGGTACCAGTACCATGCTGTTTTCATTACTGCAGCCTTGTAGTATAGTTTGAAGTCAGGTAGCGTGATTCCTCCAGCTTTGTTCTTTTAGCTTAGGACTGTCTTGGCAATGTGGGATCTTTTTTGGTTCCATATGAACTTTACAGTTGTGTTTACCAATTCTATGAAGAAAGTCATTGGTAGCTTAATGGGGATGGTACTGAATCTATAAATTACCTTATGCAGTATGGCCATTTTCACGATATTGATTTTTCCTATCCATGAGCATGGAATGTTCTTCCAATGGTTTGTGTTCTGTTTTATTTCATTGAGCAGTGGTTTTTAGTTTTCCTTGAAGAGGTCCTTCACATCCCTTGTAAGTTGGATTCCTAGGTATTTTATCCTCTTTTGAGCGACTGTGAATGAGAGTTTGCTCATGACTTGGCCGTCTGTTATTGGTGTGTAAGAATGCTTGTTATTTTTGCACACTGATTTTGTATCCTGAGACTTTGCTGAAGTTGCTTATCAGCTTGAGGAGATTTTGGGCTGAGACGATTGGGTTTTCTAAATATATAATCATGTCACCTACAACAGGGACAATTTGATTTACTCTTTTCCTAGTTGAATACCCTTTATCTCTTTCTCTTGCCTGATTGCCCTGGCCAGAACTTCCAATACTACGCTGAATAGGAGTGGTTGGAGAGGGCATCCCGGTCTTGTGCCTGTTTTCAAGGGGAATCCTTCCAGTTTTTGCCCATTCAGTATGACATTGGCTGTGGGTTTGTCATAAATAGTTCTTATTATTTTGAGATATGTTCCATCAATACCGAATTTATTGGGAGTTTTTAGCATGAAGGGCTGTTGAATTTTATCAAAGGCCTCTTCTGCATCTATTGAGATAATCATATGGTTTTTGTCTTTGGTTCTGTTTATATGCTGGATTACATTTATTGATTTGTGTATGTCGAACCAGCCTTGCATCCTAGAGATGAAGCCCACTTGATTATGGTGGATAAGCTTTTTGGTGTGCTGCTGGATTCGGTTTGCCAGTATTTTATGGAGGATTTTTGCATTGATGTTCATCACAGATATTGCTCTAAAATCTCTTTTATTTCTTTTCTGTATCTCTACCAGGCTTTGGTATCAGGATGATTTTGGCCTCATAAAATGAGTTAGGGAGGACTGCTTCTTTTTCTATTGATTGGAATAATTTCAGAAGGAAAGGTAGCAGTTCCTCCTTGTACCTCTGATAGAATTTGGCTGGGAATCCATCTGGTCCTGGATTTTTTAGTTGGTAGCCTATTAATTATTGCCTCAATTTCAGAGCCTGTTGTTGGTCTATTCAGGGATTCAACTTCTTCCTGGTTTAGTCTGGAAGAGTGTATGTGTCCAGGAATTTATCCATTTCTTCTAGGTTTTCTAGTTTATTCGTGTAGAGGTGTTCATAGTATTCTCTGATTGTAGTTTGTATTTCTGTGGGGTCAGTGGTGATATCCCCTTTATCATTTTTTATTGCATCTATTTGATTCTTCTGTCTTTCCTTCTTTATTAGTTTTGTTAATGGTCTATCAATTTTGTTGCTCTCTTCAAAAAACCAGCTCTTGTATTCATTGATTTTTTGAAGTTTTTTCTTTCTTTCTTTATTTTTTTTTGGTCTCTATCTCCTTGAGTTCTGCTCTGATCTTGCTTATTTCTTGTCTTCTGCTCGCTTTTGAATATGTTTGCTCTTGCTTCTCTAGTTATTTTAATTGTGATGTTAGGGTGTCAATTTTAGATCTTTCCAGCTTTCTCTTGTGGGCATTTAGTGCTATAAATTTCCCTCTACACACTGCTTTAGATGTGTCCCAGAGATTCTGGTATGTTGTATCTTTGTTCTTATTGGTTTCAAAGAACATCTTTCTTTCTGCCTTCATTTTGTTATGTACCCAGCAATCATTTAGGAGCAGGTTGTTCATTTTCCATGTAATTGAGTGGTTTTGAGTGACTTTCTTAATCCTGAGTTCTAGTTTGACTGCACTGTGATCTGAGAGAGAATGTTTGTTATAATTTCTGTTCTTCTACATCTGCTGAGGAGTGCTTTACTTCCAACTATGTGGTCAATTTTGGAATAAGTGTGATGTAGTGCTGAGAAGAATTTATATTCTGTTGATTTGGGGTGGAGAGTTCTGTAGATGTCTATTAGGTCCACTTGGTGCAGAGCTGAGTTCAATTCCTGGATATCCTTGTTAAATTTCTGTATCGTTGATCTGTCTAATGTTGACAATGGGGTGTTAATCTCTCTTATTATTATTGTGTGGGAGTCTAAGTCTCTTTGTAAGTCTCTAAGGACTTGCTTTATGAACCTGGGCACTCTTGTATTGGGTGCATATATATTTAGGATAGTGAGCTCTTCTTGTTGAATTGATCCCTTTACCATTATGTAATGGCTTTCTTTGTCTCTTATGATCTTTGATGGTTTAAAGTCTGTTTTAATAGAGACTATGGTTGTAACCACTGCTTTTTTTTTTTGTTTTCCATTTGCTTGGTAGATCTTCCTCCATCCCTTTATTTTGAGCCTATGTGTCTCTCGGCATGTGAAATTGGTCTCCTGAATATGGCAAACTGACGGGTCTTGACTCTTTATCCAATTTGTCAATCTGTGTCTTTTAATTGGAGCATTTAGCCCATTTACATTTAAGGTTAATACTGTTATGTGTGAACTTGATCCTGTCATTATGATGTTAGCTGTTTATTTTGCTCATTAGTTGACACAGTTTCTTCCTAGCATCGATGGTCTTTACATATTGGCATGTTTTTGCAGTGGCTGGTAATGGTTATTCCTTTCCATATTTAGTACTTCCTTTAGGAACTCTTGTAGGGCCAGCCTGGTGGTCAGAAAATCTCTCAGCATTTGCTTGTTTGTAAAAGATTTTATTTCTCCTTCATTTTTGAAACTTAGTTTGGCTGGATATGAAATTCTGGGTCGAAAATTCTTTTCTTTAGGAATGTTGTATATTGGCCCCCGCTCTCTTCTGGCTTATAGAGTTTTTGCCAAGGGATCTGCTGTTAGTCCAATGGACTTCACTTTGTAGGTAACCCGACCTTTTTCTCTGATGCCCTTAACATTTTTTCCTTCATTTCAATTTGATGAATCTGACAATTATGTGTCTTGGAGTTGCTCTTCTCAAGGGGTATCTTTATGGCATTCTCTGTAGTTCCTGAGTTTGAATGTTGGCCTGCCTCCCTAGGTTGGGGAAGTTCTCCTGGATAATATTCTGCAGAGTGTTTTCCAACTTGGTTGCATTCCCCCTGTCACTTTCACGTACACCAACCAGACATAGATGTGGTCTTTTCACATAGTCCTATATTTCTTGGAGGCTTTGTTCATTTCTTTTTACTCTTGTTTCTCTAAACTTCTCTTCTAGCTTCATTTCATTCATTTGATCTTCAATAACTGATACGCTTTCTTCCAGTTGATCTAGTCAGTTACTGAAGCTTGTGTATTTCTCATGTAGTCCACATGTCATGGTTTTCATCTCTATTAGGTCATTTAAGGACTTCTCTACATTGGTTATTCTAGTTAGCCAAAGTGATGGATCTTGACTCAGCAGAGCTGAGTTCCATTCCTGAATATCCTTGTTAACTTTCTGTGTCACTGATCTGTCTACTGTTCACAGTAGGGTGTTAAAGTCTCCCATTATTATTGTGTGGGAGTCTAAGTCTCTTTGTAAATTTCTAAGGACTTCCTTTATGAACCTGGGTGCTCCTGTATTGGGTGCATATATGCCCATTATGTCAGGACCTTCTTTGTCTCTTTTGATCTTTGTTGGTTTAAAGTCTATTAACCTCTGCTCAATGAAATAAAAGAGGACACAAACAAACGGAAGAACATTCCATGCTTATAGATAGGAAGAGTCAATGTAGTGAAAATGGCCATATTGCCCAAGGTAATCTATAGATTCAGTACCACCCCCATTAAGCTACCAATGACTTTCTTCATAGAATTGGAAAAACTACTGTGAAGTTCATATTGAATCAAAACAGAGCCCATATTGATAAGACTATCCTAAGCCAAAAGTACAAAGCTGGAGGCATCACGCTACCTGACTTCAAACTATACTACAAGGCTACAGTAACCAAAACAGCATGGTACTGGTACCAAAACAGAGATATAGACCAATGGAACAGAACAGAGCCCTCAGAAATAATACCACACATCTACAATCATCTGATCTTTGACAAACCTGACAAAAAGAAGACATAGGGAAAGGATTTCATATTTAATAAATGTTGCTATGAAAACTGGCAAGCCATAAGTAGAAAGCTGAAACTGGATCCCTTCCTAACACCTTATACAAAAATTAATTCAATATGGATTAGAGACTTAAATGTTAGACCTAAAACCATAAAAACCCTAGAAGAAAACCTAGACAGTACCATGCAGGACATAGGCATGGGCAAGGATGTCATGTCGAAAACACCAAAAGCAAGGGCAACAAAAGCCAATATTGAAAAATGAAATCTAATTAAACTAAAGAGTTTCTGCATAGCAACACAAACTACCATCAGAGTGAACAGGCAACCTACAGAATGGGAGAAAATTTTTTCAATCTACTCATCTGACAAAGGGCTAATGTCCAGAACCTACAAAGAACTTCAACAAATTTACAAGAAAATACAAACAAGCCCATCAAAAAGTGGGTGAAGGGTATGAACAGACACTTCTCAAAGAAGACAGTTATGCAGCCAACAGACACATGAAAAAATGCTCATCATCACTAGCCATTAGCGAAATGCAAATCAAAACCACAATGAGATACCATCTCACACCAGTTAGAATGATGTTCATTAAAAAGTCAGGAAGCAACGTGTGCTGGAGAGGATGTGGAGAGATAGGAACACTTTTACACTGTTGGTGGGACTGTAGAGTAGTTCAACCATTGTGGAAGACAGTGTGGCAGTTCCTCAAGGATCTAGAACTAGAAATACCATTTGACCTGGCTATCCCATTACTAGGTATATACCCAAAGGATTATAAATCATGCTGCTGTAAAGACACATGCACACGTATGTTTATCCCAGCACCATTCACAATAGCAAAGACTTGGAACCAACACAAATGTCCATCAATGACAGATTGGATTAAGAAAATGTGGCACACATACACCATGGAATACTATGCAGCCATAAAAAAGGATGAGTTCATGTGTGTAGGGACATGGATGCCACTGGAAACTATCCTTCTCAGCAAACTATCGCAAGAACAGAAAACCAAACACCGCATGTTCTCACTCATAGTTGGGAACTGAACAATGAGAACACTTGGACACAGGAAAGGGAACATCACACACTGGGGCCTGGAGTGGGGCAGGGGAAGGGGTTGGGTAGTATTAGGATATATATGTAATGTAAATTATGAGCTAACATGTGGAACACACCAACATGGCACATGTGTACACATGTAATAAACATGCGTACACATGTAATAAACATGCACATTGTGCGCACGTATCCTAGAACTTTAAGTATAATAAGAAATACATTAATTAATAAAAAGAAATACAGTCACATAGTTCAAAATACACAATTTAGTGTATTAAAAATTGAAGAACTGAAGAATAGAAGTGAGACAAACAATATTCATATGAATATGTGAGGTAATTTTTCTTTCACTGCAGCTTATTTATAATACATTCCTGTAAAAAGTAATAATGTTGCCCAAGGTTATTACAATTTAATATGTCTCCTGTTTTTTAGAAAAATAGAAATGTAATCACTTTTATCCAAGCCATATGGAATAGTTTATGTCATCAGTAAATTGTGTAGTTAAATATTTTGCAGGATTTTCTTGAAGGCAGTTGTTGGTTAGCAGTAAATATCAATACCCTTCCTAAAGAAACAGGCAAACAAAGGATTAGGCCTCAGCCTGAATATTACGGCTCCCTGAGTGTGTGTGAGAGGACTCCGAGGTCACATGTCTTGACTGGATACTCAAGGTGCTCTTCATGTTTTGGGTAGTTATTAATTCACTCAGGGTTTTTGAATATCTGCTGTGTTCCAATTTTGTTGCTAAGTGAAGGGGATGCAAATATTTCTGACCTGATTTCTGCTCTCCAGTCTAGTAATAGAGAAAGACTCACAAACAAATAATTACAATACACTGTGCATCATGATAAAGGCATGTGCATGCACTAGGAATACATAGAAGAAACACTCAACAAGGCCTGAATGAACCAGGAAAAACACTTTCAAGTGTCCCATTTCCTCTATACCTAGGGAAACTGTTCTTTTTTAAAGTAGGTAATCATAAGAATATAGATTTCCTAGATTCTAAATCTCAATACTAGAAAACACACTTTGCAAATAACAGGACTTTGGTGAGGGGCCATATGCACAGCCATAACACAGTTCCCTACATCCATATTGAGGCCATGGAACCGTTTAGATCAAAGGAATTCCCAGTATACTTTGCGAAGGTTTTCTTGAGACTTTGTAACAGAAACGATCTCTGCTACCCATCAATTTCTGACACTCACCCACAATCATTGTTGAGAAGATGGGTTAATACTTGTCTCCAGCCAGGTGAGGCATTGGATGCTTGGAATATCATGTGATCTCTGAATTCCCCAAGTAGGTCAAATTATTAATGCTGGGTGACAGGAACTTATGCCGTCCTTAGTTTCATTCTAATGGATTTCAATGGCAACACTCTGGCAGCAAACCTTCACTTTTCAAGATATACATTTGTGATTGGGTCAAACTGGAACATATGCCCAATGATGAAAAGAAACCCATACTATTACTGTAGAAATACGCCCATATAAATAGATTTCTATGTGTTCAGAATACGAACTTCCTGTATACTACCTTAAAAGGATCCATAATGCACATAATGAATTATGATGACCTAAATGCTAGAATTAAATTTGGTATTGGCCACAAAAGTCTCAACCTAGAAGAGTGTATCACCACATATTAGAGGAACTGTACTGCAAATCACTTGTTCAAGTCTTTTCTTTAGAGGTTTCATTAAATGTCATCATTATACACGATGCATATAGCAGGATCCACATCACCATGCATAATGATGTTCAGAGAGCCAGTGTTGTGGCAGTTTAGATAAATCTCTTGGTTTGTTTTCTTAAAAAAAAAAAAAATCCTAAAGAACAATTGACAGCATGCATGAGAAGATTTTTTTCCACAATTGTAAGCAATGATCAAATGTCCTCATAAATGAATCAAGTCAGATGACAGACCTCAGCATTGCATTGTTTAGTTGAGTAACAGGGAAACACTGCATATATTTATTTTTAAGAGTTTTATTGTTACAGAAAAATTAAGAAATTCTCTTAGCTTAAGAAGATCAAGAAGCATCCTGCATACCCATATGGTGTTCAACATAGTCCCTGAAAGCCCAAGTCAGACATTACATTCAGTTTCTTTTTCTTTCTTCTTTTTTTTTTTTTTTTCGAGCTGATATTTTGCTCCTGTCACCCAGGCTAGAGTGCAAGGGCATGATCTTGGCTCATTGCAACTTCCACCTCCTGGGTTCAAATGATTCTCCTTCCTCAAGTAGCTGGGATTATTGGTGCCTACCACTATGCCCAGCTAATTTTTTGTATTTTTAGTAGAGACACGGTTTCAATATGTTGGCCAGGCTGGTCAAACTCCTGACCTTAGGTGATCCACCCGCCTCTGCCTCCCAAAGTGATGGGATTACAGGCATCAGCCATGGAACTCAGCCTCAGGCAAAGAGCCTCTCTAAGCCTCAGTTCCTTATCAGCAGAGGGACTACACAATTTATCATCCAACCTGTGATACCTGGGAGCAAAAGAGGACAGGATCCTCAGCCAGTACAGTGAGCAACAAGTGTCAACTAAAACTTCTCTAGGTAAATGTATAGCTACCCTAATTATCAGAAAGAAGTGCGTTGGTCCAATTCAGTTATTTTTGTTCCCTGACTGTACATTAGAATGATTTTGGGGGTTTCCATGCACACACACACACATACACACACACACACACAAAACTGGATCATCTCCAAAACCTTTTCAGGCTTTCAAATTCAGAGTTCGTAATTTTTGAGCAAAAACTTATGGCATTGCTATTGGCAAAGTTGTATAACTGCAAACTATTTTCATATCTACAACACAGAAATACTGAATACCAGTAAGATAATGACCAATATTCATTTAGGAAGAATTTGCAGTTTACAAAACACTTTCTCAATGTCATCCTTTAAAAAAAGAAATCTAACCTTAAGCCTGTGAGAAAGTCAGGTTGACTTATTATTATCAACTTTTTGTAGGACAGGAAATCATTGCTTACAAAGTGCAAATACACAGATTTAAGTTATACAAAGAGTAAATAAAATAATTAAGCACATGTCTTAATTCAAAATGGTGGCAGATAAGAGGAGGGCAAGCATGGGTTTGAATTCTACTTCTGTTTCTTTATTAGCTCGATAAATTGGTTCAAGTCATTTAACCTCTCTAAACATTATCTCTCTTAGAATAATATTAATCCTTGCTTCACAGTGATGCCAGGATTTCATGAGGTATTACATGAAAGGTCTTAGTACTATGTGCAATAAATATTAACAATCACTGCTATTAGTACTACTATTACTCTTTCTCCCCCTTTTTACCACTCTAGTTACTATACTGCTATCATTACTATTAATACTAGAACTCATAACATAATCCCTGTGTGCTATGGTCTGAATGTTTGTGTCCCTACCTCTTCTAAATTCTTATGTTGAAATCCTCACCCCTAAGGTGATGGCATTAGGAGGTGGGGTGTTTGTGAGGTGATGAGGTAATGAGGGTGGAGCCTCATGAATGGAATCAGTGCCCTTATAAAATGGACCTCAGAGAGCTCCCTTTCCCCTTCCACCACGTGAAGACACATCAAGAAAGTGTTGTCTTCGAACCAAGCAACAGGCCCTCACAGGACACCATATCTGCTGGCTCCTTAACCTTGGACTTCCAGCCTCCAAAACTCTAAGAAATACATTTCTGTTGTTTGTAAGCTATCTCGCTTATGGTATTTTTTTGCAGCAGTTTGAATAGGCTTAGACAGTATTATAGGCAGAATAGTGTATTAGTCTTTTTTCACACTGCTATAAGTATCTGACTTCTGCAATCGCAGCACTTTGGTAGGCTGAGGTGGGCAGATCACCTGAATCCAGGAGTTTAACACCAGCCTGGCCAATATGCGAAACCCCATCTGTATTAAAAATACAAAAATTAGCCAGGCCTGGTGTCTCACACCTGTAGTCCCAGCTGCTCAGGGGGCTGAGGCAGGAGAACTGCTTGAATCCAGGAAGCAGATGTTGCAGTGCACCAAGGTTGCACCACTGAACCCCAGCCTGGGTGAGAGAGTGGGACTCTGTCTCAAAAAAATACATTTTTCAACATATTTAAAAAAAATACCCAAGACTGGGGTAATTTATAAAGAAAAGAGGTTTAGTTGACTCACAGTTCCATATGGCTGGGAAGGCCTCAGGAAACTTACAGTCATGGCAGAAGGAGAAGGAGAAACAAATACCTTCTTCATAAGATGGCAGGAAAGAGAGAGAGAGTGAAGGGAGAACAGCCCCTTCTAAAACCATCAGATCTCATAAGAGCTCACTCATTATCGTGAGAATAAACTAGGGGAAACCAACCCCATGATCCAATCACCTTCCACACCAGGTCCCTCCCTTAATACCTGGGGATTACAATTCGACATGAGATTTGTGTGGGGACACAAAGCTGAGGCATATCAGTAAGTGTCCCTTCAACTAAGCAAGCTTAATTACAATGAAGCCCTTTGTGCTCATCTTTACACTCCTCCCAAACAGTCTTAAATAAAACAACCCACACATGAACAGTCTTCAGATAAGACACTGCAGAAAAGCAGACACCCAGAAATGTAGCAATAACAAACTCTGGCTATCCTTGGCATTTATAGCACAAGAACAGACTTTATATAGATACTCAAATGGATTTACAAACATAGGTCACTATCCGCTTTAGAGATGTGCCACTAGAAGCTCTCAAGTCACCGACTAGCTTCAAGAGCTACAGTTCGCTGGCAGCCTCCAACTACAGTGCTTCAAGATCAGTTGTTGTGTTTATGTGGAAGTCACACCTCTTGGGGGAGCTCCTAGCCAAGGAGGAGTATGGTGACCAACACTAGGGTGTGTCCCTATCTTCTGTATTGCTGCCTTATGAACAATCTTTTCTGGAGATTCCTGGGCTGGCTGAACATTCCTCAGAGACACAATGTTACTTGAGGATCTTCCTATTGAATCGTACTGCACTCCCACTTCCCTTCACAGATTTCAGACTGCACTGTGGTCAAACCCCCCACCCCCAGGTCCAAAATAACGGCCCCAAATGACTCCACACATCTTAAATATCCTTATCCAAGTTGTATGTACTTATTTGAGACACAATAATAACTTCTTTAAAAAAATTCTAGGGAAATACTTTGTTCCAAAATTCTGTTATTTTTCTGGTTTTCTAATAGTTTATTTATTTGAACAGTTCTATGGAGTTACGAGGTATGACTAGCTTGTCTTTTTAATGGAATACCTATCACATATGGCTTAGGAAAAAGTGATTACAGATCATGCTCTTTTCATATCATCTTTGTTTTGCAAATTAAATTTGTTAAGCCACATTAGCTCAATGATATGAAAATTTTAATTATGCTAGATCTATAAATTATAGGAAAAAGGAATTAGAATTTCAAAATGTGTTTAGTTCCAAGGAATTGGATTATTTGCATATTTTTCATCTGGAGAGATAAATAATGTTCTAAATTACTGCCCATATTAGCCATTTAATTTCATTCTTGTTTTAGTAATTTTTATTTTTCAACAAATTTAAAACATTAAAGATAATAAAAAAGCTTCATGCTAAATAAGAGTATTTCCAAATTTTAGTTTGATCTGGTGATCTATATGTTTTAGATATAAATATCGTTAAGATTAAGGATAATAACAAAATATTTGCTCTGTGACAAACAGCAGTCTATACTCTTTACATATATTAACTCATTTAGCCTTGGACACATTTTAAAGCTTAACTATAGTCATTATCCTCTTAATACACATTTTATTGATTATTCTGATCTAAACAGTTAAATGTTTTTAATGTTAATCTTGTCATGATTTAGGATAACAATACAATAGTAAAACTGTTCTGAACACTTGACAAATAGTATCCCATGCTCCTTATATATATAAACTTATTTTGCCTCATAAACATCATATAATTTAGGCATAATCATTATCCACAATGTAAAGATTAAGAAACTGAGAGGGGGATGTTGCCAGTGTGACTAGCTGGAGCCAGTGTTGTGTGATGTAAAGGAATTTACCAAGACAGTTGTAAGTAACGAAAGACAGATGTATTAAAGTATGAAAAATACATTGCAAGGGTGCAACAGGCAGTACAACAGAGAAGTGGTTGTCTGTCAAGAGGCAGGGGCTGGAGGTAAGTTTTATAGGGGTGTGCTGGAGGAGGCTACAGGTGGAATGAAGTCATGCAGTTAGGGTTATGTGCACAAGGAGGTAGTTATGTCAGTGGCTTGTTTGTGATTGGCTGTCTCTCAGTACATTTCTTCACTGTTTTCTCTCACCAGGCCAGGTGTCTTCACTTATCTGGAATCCTTCCCCACCTGCAGATCCTTCTTTGTTGTTGCTTATCAGGACTCCACAGGTGAAACAAGAGGACCAGACAAAAAGCTCTGCAGATTATGCCCACAGCAAAGATACCAAGTCAATAAATATTTATACAGAAAAACACCTGCATAAGAACAAAAAAATCAGGTGAGCTCTCAAAGGACCTAGTTTTAACTTCATATCACTCAAAGAGGAACTGAAGACATAGAAAAAGCAGTCCTGAATTACCAATGCTACCCACCCCATGTCACACAGTGGTAGCACTGAACTCCATGCTGTTCTATTAGAGCAGAAAAGAAAATCAGACTCCTGTCACCACTGTCAATTCAAAATAATACTGGAAGCCCTAGCTAAGGAAACCAGATAAGAGAAAGATAAAAAGGGCATCCAAACTGGAAAGGAAAAAGTCAAATCATCTGTATTTGTGGATAATAGAATCTGATAGTTAGAAAAACCTAAAGACTATACAAAAAAACTATCAGGACTCATAAACAAATATAGTAAAGTTGCAGGATACAAAAATCAACCTACAAAAATCAGTAGGATTTTTATATGCTAACAATGAACAAAGAAAAAAGAAATTTAAAATGTAATCCTATTATAATAGCCACACATAAAATATAACACCTAGAAATTAATGAAAGAAGTGAAAGATCTCTATAATAGAAAGTATGAAATATTGATGAAAGAAATCGAACATGACACAAAAAAATGGAAAAATATTTCATGTATATGGATTGGAAGACTCCATGTAAAACCTCCCCCACCCCAAACAACACCTAAAACTTACAGCCCTAAGTGTTAACTATTCTAGGATTCTTAATGGCCTTAGAACTTAGCCTTACAGCCAACAAACTTAAAATAAAACTCCCAATACACACATTTAACTTCTCTAACATGTTACGATTTTACTTGAACCAAAGTAACCTGCAGATTCAATGCAATTCTTACCAAAATACCAATGACATTCTTCACAGAAATTGAAAAACAATCTTAAAATCTAAAATTTATATGGAACCAGAAAAGACAGCATAACCAAAGCTGTCAGAAGCACAATGAACAAAACTAGAGTAATTATAGTACCTGACTTCACATTATACTACATATACAGCTATGGTAACCAAAACAGCATGGTACTGGCATAAAAGCAGAAACATAGACTAGTGGAACAGTGGAGAGAACCCAGAAACAAATCCATACACCTACAGTGAACTCATTTTTGACAAAGGTGTCAAGAAAATACACTGGGGGACAGACTGGATTAAGAAAATGTGGCACATATGCACCATGGAATACTATGCAGCCATAAAAAAGGATGAGTTTGTGTCCTTTGTAGGGACATGGATGCAGCTGGAAACCATCATTCTTAGCAAACTATCACAAGAACAGAAAACCAAACACCGCATGTTCTCACTCATAGGTGGGAACTGAACAATGAGATCACTTGGACTCGGGAAGGGGAACATCACACACCAGGGCCTATCATGGGGAGGGGGGAGGGGGGAGAGGGGAGGGATTGCATTGGGAGTTATACATGGTTAAATGATGAGTTGATGGGTGCTGACGAGTTGATGGGTGCAGCACACCAACATGGCACAAGTATACATATGTAACAAACCTGCACGTTATGCACATGTACCCTAGAACTCAAAGTATAATAATAATAATTAATAAATAAATAAACAAATAAATAAAAAAGAAAATACACTGGGGAAGACAGTCTCTTCCATAAATGTTGCTGGGAAAACTGATATCCCTATTCAGAAGGATAAAACTAGACCCTTAAATCTCACCACATACAAAATTCCAATCAAAATCGATTAAAAACATAAACATAAGACCTCAAATAATTAAACTACTACAAGAAAACATGGGGAAACATCTCTAGGACATTGGTCTGAGCAAAAATGTTTTGAACAATACTCCACAAGCATAGGCAACAAAAACAAAACTGAATAAATGTGATCATATCAAGGTTAAAACTTCTCACACAGCAAAGGATACAATCAACAAAGTGAAGAGACAACCCACAGAATGGGAGAAAATACTTGCAAACTATCCATCTAATAAGGGATTAATAACAAGAACAGATAATGAGCTCAAACAACTCTCTAGAAAAAAAAAATCTAATAATCCAATCAAAAGATGGGCAAAAAATTTGAATAGACATTTCCCAAAAGCAGACATACAAATGGCAAATAAGCATATGAAAAGGTACTCAACATCACTGATCATCAGACAAATGAAATTCATACTGCAATGAGATATCATCTCACACCAATTAAAATAGCTTATATCCAAAAAACAGGCAATAACAAATGCTGGTGAGGATGTGGAGAAAAGGCAACTGCACGCTGTTGGCAGACCTTAAATTAGTACACCCGCTATGGGGAATAGTTTGACAGTTTCTGGGCGGGCGCGATGGTTCGTGCCTGTAATCCCAGCACTTTGGGAGGTGGAGGGGGGTGGATCACAAGGTCAGGAGATCAAGACCATACTGACTAACATGTTGAAACCCCGTCTCTACTAAAACACAAAAAAATTAGCCAGGAGTGGTGGCAGGCACCTGTAGCCCCAGCTACTCCAGAGGCTGAGACAGGAGAATGGCGTGAACCCGGGCGGCAGAGTTTGAAGTGAGCAGAGATTGTACCACTGCACTCCAGCCTGGGCGGCAGAGCAAGCCTCTATCTCAAAAAAAGAAAAAAGAAAGAGGAAATTTCTAATAAAACTAAATTTTGGGCTACTGTGATCCAGCAATCCCCAAAAGACAGTGAATCAGTATATCGAAAATATATCTTCATTCGAATGTATATTGCAGCACTGTTTACAATAGCTAACATATGGAAGTAAGCTAAGTGTCCACCAACACGAACTGATGAATGGATAAAGAAAATGTGGTACATATGCACAATGGAGTACTATTCAGCCATAAAAAGGATGAGATTCAGGTTGTATGCAACAATATGGATTGCACTGGAGATCATTATTTCAAGTGAAATAAGCCAGTCACAGAGAGACAAGCATCACATGTTCTCACTTATTTGTGAGATCAAAAAATCAAAGCAATTCAACTCATGGAGACAGTAGAAGGATGGTTACCAGAGGGTGGGAAGGTTAGTGGGGTTTGGGGGGTAGGTGGTGATAGTTAAGGGGTACAAGAAAATAGTTAGAATGAGTAATATCTCCTGTTTGATGGCACAACTGACTACAGTCAATAATAATGATACGTTTTAAAATAAAGAGTGTAATTGGATTGTTTACAATTCAATAAATGCTTGAGGGGACGGATGCCCCATGTTTCCTCATGTGTTATTACACATTACATGCCTGCATCAAAATATCTCAGGTACCCCATAAAAATATATACCTATGTACCCACAAAAATTGAAAATAAAAAAAATTGAAAAGAAAGAAACTAAGATACAAAGTGATTAACTAACCTTCCTAAAGTAACACATCCAGAGATGGTAGAGCCTGGATTTGAACCAGGTAATCTGCATGAATCAAGAAAAGCAAATGCTGACTTATCTTAACCCACATTAATTAAACACGCAGTCTGTGAATGTGTGTACATATGTAAATGCATCAATACACTTGCAAACAGAGTAATTTTAAAGTGAACATATGTGTATATGTGTAATTGTTTTATTTAAATAAATGTATCAGAACATTAAAATCCAAATGCTTAGAGCCCTTGTCAAAGTACTCAACTTGAATAATCAAGGGATATTCAGGCTACCAATACTCAGATTGGCAACCTGTTCTCACTTGTTCAAATGATTATCTTATTGCAGGAGAGTTTCTGGAAGCAATATAATCAGTTAGCAAGCTACACAAGCAAGTCTGTCTCAGCAGTCACATCTGGTTTTAGATAGAATTTTTTTTTTTTTTTTTTTTTTTTTTGAGATGGAGTCTTGATCTGTCACCAGGCTAGAGTGCAGTGCCGTGATCTTGGCTCACTGCAAGCTCTGCTTCCTGGGTTCAAGCAATTTTCCTACCTCAGCCTCCCAAGTAGCTGGGGTTACAGGAACCTGCCACCACGCTGGCTACTTTTTGCATTTTTAGTAGAGATAGGGCTTCACTATGTTTGCCAGGATAGTCTCAAGCTCCTGACCTTGTGATCTGCCTCCCTGACCTCCATCAGTGTTGAGATTACAGGCATGAACCAGAATTTTCCAGTCATGCTTCAATCATTTTGTCAGCTGTCTTGTAGTCTGTTATTGATAAGCATCTATTGAGCGTAGAGTCACATATGACGTAATTATGTGTCCCTCTGTCAAACCCTGGAGCTATTAAAATATCAGTGTGACTCTAATACTACACTGACCTTGCAAGTATTACATGCTAGAGAAAAAGAATACAAATTACATGAAATGTTGATCATTTACTTCCCTATAAGATATTCAACAAAATACCCTACACCTTTGAAGGCAACTCCAAAAGAGCTATCACTATCATTTTCTGGAACTATGATACAGTCCATATTAAGGTACCTTCTCAACTCTTCAGCCATACCCTGAAATTCCACTGGCCAAGATTGAGAATAGGAATCACGCTGTCACATATTACCTGACCCTCGGTATTGGAGTGGATATTATTCTACGTTGTCTTGTACAATCTACTACTTAACGGTTTAGATACGTGCATTGCATTGGTTATCATCTTTCCCCCCACTTAGACTGCAGACTACTTGGGTCATTCCTTATGTCTACAATGCCTATGCAAATATCAACACATAGAGTTCTCTTAGTTGATATGATGAATAAATGCATTCATGGAAACACACACACCAATTATGCAAACAGTTGGTAACTTCTTAACCTATGCTGAAGAAAACACTTGCTTGAAAGAACAAGTACTGATTGGTGTGTTAAAAAATATATCCTATCACTTTATAGACATTCTTGTCATTCATGCATTTAACATTTCTAATATTGAAGCCCCTGGCATGTCATAATTTATAAATTTATTAGGACACAGATTCCACCCCAGAATGGTTGATAAAAATAGTGGGTGAAAAGAAGTCGTCTCAGTAAATAACCTAACTTCAATATCTAATAAATAACCAAACACCTATATCTAATATCATCTTTGGTCTCTTATCTATAACTATTATGTGCAGAAACTATACTCATGAGTCTAGGTTATTGATAAGATGTCTGGAAACAAAATATGTAAAAAGGAGTAATGTATATTTAATAGATAACTTACTAGTATGCACTTAAATTATTGGCAGCTCTTCTATTAGGTTTAACTTACATTGGTAGGTTTTAATATAATGTTTTGTATTAAAATTTGAGAAGGAAATTTCTACGAAGTAAATTATGAAATGCCTTTCCCTATGTGTGTGAACCTATACATATAATTTTATATAGGTAGTCAATTTTTAATTCCTGTTTGTATTTAAATTTTAATTCATGTTTGTATTTAAATTGTCTGTGATGAACATGTATTTCTTTGGAAATCATATTTTTTTTTGTTTTTGAGACAGAGTATCACTCTGTCGCCTAGGCTGGAGTACAGTGGCATGATCTCGGCTCACTGCAACCTCCACCTTCTGGGTTCAAGGGATCCCCCTGCCTCAGCCTCCCAAGTAGCTGGTACTACAGGTGCGTGCCACCATGCCCAATTAATTTTTTGTATTTTAGTAGAGAGGGGTTTCACTACACTGGCCAGCATGGTCTCAATCTCCTGACCTCATCATCTGTAAGCCTCGACATCCCAAAGTGCTGGAATTACAGGCATGAGTCACTTCGCTCAGCCAAAAACTTTTTTTCTTAAAAAAACTAAATTCCAACCAGAATAGCAAGAACTTATATTGTTCTGTGAAATGAACAGTTCATGGTGAGTGTGTGTGTATCCACACACAGAGATAATTCTAAAGCCTACCTTCCTATCCTAAAGATTACATTAGCAGTAGCTTTAATTTTAATATCTAATGAATAGATTATTATACTACTTAATGTAGAAATGGTCTTGTGTTCATTTTTAACTTTCAGTTTGCTTTGCTAAAAAATAAAATGACTCCATAATGTGGGCTTAATAAAGTAATGACTGTTTGGTAATCCAGTGAACATTTTAAATAAAAATTAAAAACAGTCTAAACAAGTAGCTATACTATATGACCGTCTGAATTTTTAAATTCTGGACAAATTCAAATTCATCTATGTTTAAAATCAATATGAGCTCTGCAGAATCAAGGTAAAAGAGGCATGAGACAAAAGAGATAAAAATGACAAACACTGAGTTATTCTCTTTTCAATCTTTGTCAATTTAATTTTACACTGAGATTTCAATCATGACTCAGATAAGTAAGCAGCCCTTGCCCTGCAGCACAGGTAGATGCAAGCAGATGATGACTTGTGACCTGAAAAGTTTCTGACACCTTACTGGTGTTGGTTTGGGAAAGGATAAAATACAGGTAGGTGGGAGAATCAGCTGGTTTCTCAATAGAAGAAGGCCGCTTGAAATTGAGACCTCCTTGGTTCTTTCAACCCAGGTAGTTGTGGCTTCTAGCTGGCAGTTACTTACCTGGTTCTGTGATCTGCAGTATCCAATTCTCATCAGTCTGCAGGGGGCAGACTGGAAACAGTTATAGAAAAACATCTTGAAGACAAGAAATCTGCTTGCCACCCACCTGGCATCAATTTTTAGTGGGGGCGGGGGGGAGTTATGCAGGTAATTTTGGAGGACACATGAATCTTATTCTGAAAGTCATTCAAAAAACTAAAGACAAACATTTCTAAAAATCTACTGTGCTTAATTGCTACTATCTGAAGTTATTTAAACTTCAGAGCTGAGGGCTGCCAGGTTTGGTCATGATGTGAGCACTAAGAAGGAGAGAAAGTAGATCTCCTGAAATGGAAGTAAGCAATGTTAAGTGAGAATCCACAAGACCTTGGAAATCCAAAGAGGACACGTAGTTTCTGGCAGCTTACCACTTCCTAGTGCCAATTCCCTAGACATCCCCCCTTCTGTGGGTTCTGTATTATTATTTTTTAATTTATAAATAAAGTTTTACATTTCTATTATGTATAATATGATGTTTTGAAATATGTTTACATCATGGAATGCTACACTGACTTAATAAACATGCATTATCTCACATACTTAACATTTTTTATGATTAGAACACTTCAAATCTACTTATTTAGCAAATATATTCTAATAATATTTTTCTTTATCCACATTTCTGCTTTTTCTCTCAGCAATGAAAGCAGTCTTAAATATGAGCAGGGCCAGCTTCATAGATCATAGCTGTCCCAGTCAAACAGGGCCCCATGCTCACAAAGACCCCATACATGGACCCCAGTATCTGCTCTGCTTATGTTACATATCAGTGTCCCCATTGGATGTCCTTTAGAAAACACAAGTTCAAACATAAAATTACTACAGATTTCAAGATGGCCATAGCAGAGCCATATATCCTTTCAGAATTTTACTGTGACTTCTAGCTCAGACTCCTGAACCACTTTTACCTATTCTTTTTATGGTTTTCCAAATACGTAATGTACCTGTACAGTTTGGGATATTATGTTATTTTTGTTAGAAATTTTGTGAAGATGTTGTAAAGAACATTTTTGAAAGTTTATGTCAATAGTATATTTATTTATGGCTTTAAAGAAAATATGATACCTTAGAGGATGTCCACTAAATGGACATCATTTCAAATATTACAAATATTATATTTGGAACTCTTCATATATTAAATTAAAATGAAGCTTATAAAATAAATGTCATATTTTTAAAATGTTTCTCTTTAATAGAAATAGTTTGATATTTTATTTCAACACCATGTTAAAAGACCTAAAAATCAGGTATACTGAGTCGTAAATAAATTATATTTCTAAAGGATGTCTATTTTGAATTATATTTTCAGACTGCTATGGTCTGAATGTTTGTGTCCCATTCTAAAAATGTAGTAGCTGAATCTTATGCACCACAGTGATGGCATAAAGTGCTGGTGCCTTTGAGGGGCAGGAGGTCCTGAGGGTGGAGCCTCATGAATGGGATGAGTGCCCTTATCAAAGAGGCCCCAGAGAGCTCCGTCACCCCTTCCACGATGTGAGGACAGGGTAAAAGGTGCCATCTATGCACCAGGAAATAGGGCCACACAAAACAACATCTGCTAGTGACTTATCTCAGAATGTTTGCTTATCTTCCAGAACTATGAGAAACACATTTCTATTGTTTATAAGTCACCCAGTTTTGGGTATTTTGTTACAGCAGCCTGGACAGACTAAAACAAAGAAAGTCTTTTCTGTTATCAAAGACAAGTCTTATTTTGTTTTACATAATATAAACATATATGTTTGCATATATATTTGTAATATATGTAATATGGTGTATATATATATGTAATTCATAATTTTTGAAAATACATTACTCCTTTTAGAAAGAATTTGCCCTGTGTTCCTTTAAGCAGCCAGTTCTTGTAGACTGTTTCTAATAGAGGGAAAACAGCTATGTGCAATGCAAAAAGCACTTACATTAGTAAGACAGGTTTGGCTTGGAAGCTTTAGAAACTCGATTTTAACTAACTTAAGTAAAACAAATAGAAAAAGGTAGATGTAGTGACGAAAGGTAAAATATAAAACATATTGTTGGAAAACTTTGAAAGCTAACCTGCTCTGTCTTATACTTATCTAGAATGCCAGTTGCAAGAGCTGTAATCAAATAATTCTAATACAATAACAGAAACAGGAAATCTTTATTATCTCTATTTTTGGTTGAATGTATAGTATTATATTTGCATCCACAGTTTCAAGAATTGGAACTACACCTAAACGCCTCTCTCTTTCTTTTCTTTTCTTTTTTTTTTTCTCTCTCTCTTTACCTTATTCTCAGCTCTAGATTCTTCTAAGCTGCCTCTGTTTTCAGGCTGGCTCCCTCCACACAGTGGCATTCAGACATGAACTTTTTCATCTCTTCTTTGTCTCTAGAGATGGTGACCTATGGGAATGAAACAGCCCCTCTTTCTATGGTTTTGGATGGAAAGTTCTACTCCAAGATTGCAAAAGTTCCTTTCTCTGAACTCCATGGTGGTCTCAAGACAAGATATTGCTTAAACTAGGCACAAAGGGCATGTTATCATGAGTTATTATGTTAAAGCCCCCATGGAAAGGGCAGTGCTCTAGCAATGTGGCCACATTACCCTGAAATTAAAGTGCATGCATCTAATATCCACAGGTCATCAACAGCAGTTTGCAGGATCTGGGGAGGAGGTGACAAGAGGAGTTATCAAGCAAGAGGGAAAATAAGCATATTGAATACACATGACAAGAGATTTTTTTTTTTAACAAAGCACTTGTAATGTTGACTGACAAGAGGTATTGAGGTGTTAAGATGATAAGACTGGAAAGTGAAATAACACCACAGGGAGAGTAGACTGGAAGAACTGATTAGAATCAAAGATTCTGAGATACGGTTCAGTCCCTGGAGCAGACATGTGGACAAACATGCCTTATCCATGTCAATTTCTCTTCCTTTATGGGATACAGGATAAAATCTCCTGCAAGGGAGCACTGGAGAGGAAAAGGAGCCATCAAGCTGGGGCATTTTGTTTATGTGCTGGGTGCTACTGTAGGCACCTCCCAGAGCTAAAGGTTTCCTACTCTAGCTGGTGAGTACAACCAGGACATCTATGTGTGGCTTTGCAAATATCACATCATCACATTTCTGTAATTACAAGTCAGGTGTCTTTCTACCCATTGGACTCTCCATCCTGGATGACAAGGGCTGAATTCTCTCAACTGTGTATGCCCTGTGTCAATGCAACACTTGTTATATAAGAGATGCTTAATACATTATGATAAATGGCTAAATAAACCAGTTTAAAACTAATTACTAAGGAAAACAGAAAAGCAAAAGTAAACAAATTATAGAAAAAATGTTTTAAAGGGTAATTAAATTACTATATATTCAGAATCACAATGGTAATTTACTTAAATCCATCATCCAAAACAAATATTTATTGATCATATACTGTGTGCCAAGTGCTAAGCTTGGTAATGACATAACAAAGGCAAATGTGAATGAATATGATATTCTTCCTTACATTAGAAAACTGAACTTTTTTTGTTTTTTATTTTATTTTTAGAGATGAGGTCTCACTATGTTGTCCAAGTTGAAGATGAACTCCTAGGCTCAAGAGATCCTCCCAGCTCAGCCTCCTAAGTGGTTGAGACTATAGCCCCATGCCATCTCACCCAGCTGGGAGATGGACTTTTAACTAGTTACATGGAGATATGATATGAAGCAGACAGGAATAAGGAGAAAACAAGTTTAAAATTTTAAGAATTAAATTGGGCCAGGCGCAGTGGCTCACACCTGTAATCTCAGCACTTTGGGAGGTCGAGGAGGGAGGATCACGAGGTCAAGAGATCGAGACCATTCTGGCTAAACCCAGCTAATTTATGTATTTTTAGTAGAGACTAAGTCTTATCACATTTCCGTAACTATGTTTTCTTTTTGAAGAAGAGGACTCCCAGAAGGTCACTTCTTCCTTTTTATGCAATCTTCCTTTGAGCTGGGGCAAATCCTAAGCTTTGGAATTATGTAGACTTGGTTACAAGTCTTAGCAAATGTAAAAATATATTGTGTGATTTTTAGTTAACCTGATTTGGAAATACTGCAATAATACCATCACTTATACTTAACAAAGTCTGCCATGTAAGGCATTAAATAACTTATCTGAATTGGGACTTGATGTCACTATATTCTCAGATTAGTTTATCTGCTGTTATTTATTTTTTTGCACTAAAAGAGAGATGGGGTTGTTTTGTCTGATTGTGCTGGCATAATGAAAAGGTGTTGTTATCTGGTGCTCCCTTTGTTTACTTAGGGCATCCTCATTTGTTCTTCTTCAAAATAAATTTTCAACCAAAGTAACCTTTGACTTAAATTTATTTTATTTACTTTATGTTTAGCATTTGAAATAATCCACTTGTGGGATAGCCTTGAGTTATTTTTAGCAAATGTTTCTACCTACTCAGATTCACGTTCACTCAGTTCTCACTGATGGTGTAAGTTCCTCAAGCTTTTTACTCTTGTGACAAATACATGTGCAATTAATCTTGCTCTGAGCTTGTGCATTCGTAATTAAGAGAAGCACCTGATGCTGGGCATATTTTAGATGGTAGGCAAATTTAGACATTGATGTGGAAGAGCTCAATGCTGAAATTCTTTTTCTCAGCCCTCACAATTTGCAAGGAAATCATGGTGCTAGACTCTGTGGGGAACTCAAAGATGAATAAGTCTGGGCTATGCAGAATATTGAATATAATTAAAATTAGTACAAGGAAATCAGGTAGATGGGCAGTCTAGTTCAGTAGAATGAACACATATTTGGTAGGTCTACCCCAATTTCTCACCTAGTAGCTTCCAGCGGCCTATATCCACTCAAGATCCCTACAATCCACCCACCTCATTGCACTCAGAGTGCTGTCACCCAAAGGCACATCTGATCACTTCATTTCCCCCAGGGCAGGGACTCTCTGTTGACTTAGGATAATGTGGCCCAAGTTTCGCAGTATGCATTACAAGGCCCCATTTGACTTAGCCCTACTTGTGGCACATCACAGGGACACATTTCAGCTCTGTGGCCCTCTCTGAGTTGTTCTTGCTGTTGTTTTTACTATCCTCTGCTTTCACTTTCATCCTCTTTCCAATTCATATTTATATTTAAGTCTCAGAATGAATATGAAATTGGAGAGTCATCTTTGGGAACCCATGAGGTTGGAAGTTGACACCCACTGTATTCATTTCATGTTACTACTTTGATGAATGACTTTTAAGTTAGTGGCTTAAAACAGCACGTGTTTATCATCTTTCAACTCTGGAAGTCATAAGGGTCTTTCTGGTCTAAAATCAATATGTCCATGCTCACTCTCTCCAGAGGCCCCAGGGGAGAATCCATTTCCTTACCTTTTCCAGTTTCTGGAGGGTGCCCAGACTCCTCAGTTCCCGACCCCTTCCTTGATTTCTAAAGCACAGCATCTTCAAATATCTCTAACTCTGGCTGTCCTATCTCTCTCCTTCCCTTACATGAACACTTGTGATGACTTTGGGCCATGTCAGGTCATTCAGGGTTATTTCCTCATCTCAAGGTCCTTAATTGCACCTACAAAGTTCCTTTTGATGTAGAGGATCTCCTAGTCACAGGTTCCAGGGACTAGAATGTGGACATCTTTGTGGGGAGAGGAGAGACCACTGCAATAATACAGCCACTGAACTGAAATTTTGCAGTGTTAAGACATTGAATAATTTACCAGAATTTGAGACTTGATGTCCTCATATTCTCAAATGAGTTTACCTGTTGTTATTTATTTTTTGCACTAAATGAGAGCCAAACTCACCCTCATGGGGGCTCTCATAGCCCTCTGTTACCTGCTCTTGGAGGCACTTATGAATCTCATGAGCACAGGTTCTTTATATCTTGTCCTCTCCAAGTCCCAGTACTAGCCAAGTATCTGGTGCCCAGTTAGTTGCTAAATTAATTCATTGTTTAATAAAAAACAGACTTGGGTGCAAATCCTGGCTCTGAGACTCATTTTTAATGAGATACTGGGACACATACTTGAACTCTCCAATCCTCCTTTTTCTTATCGGTCAAGTGGGATGGTTGACATCTGGGTGATGTGAAGATGAACTGACTGGGTCACCTCTGTAGATCCCCGTGCAGTGTAGATACAAGCACCCCTAAAAGACTTTTATAAAATTATCTGTGTCTAATGTGAATCTCCAAAGACTAATTCAGTCTGTGCAAACTGTAGACATCACTATTCCTATTTCTGTCACTGGTGCTGTCATTTGTAATCAGGCCAGTTGCAGGATTGTAATCAAACTGTTACTGAGACCACAAAATTGGGGTGAGAGAGAAGGTTAATTGCACTGTAGAAACACTTTGAGAAAAATGTGCTCAATTAAAATTCTGATTAAACCTTCAAGGATTTTTCAGATGGGGGCAAAAGCCATTTAAGGTGCTTTACAAAGGAAAAAGCAAAAAAAAAAAATTATTAGGATTTTGAGAATGTATAACTTGCAAAGAACCTGAATTAATTGTGATGAGGCCCCTGCCAGGTGGGAAATTTGCATACCTTTAATAGTGTGACACCCTACATTTGTTGTTGGGTCTATAGAATCCTAAGTTTTAGAAGTGGAATGATTTCTTTCTTTACACTATATAGGGACACTGTTTATTTTATTTTTTATTTTTATTTATTTTTTTGAGACGCAGTCTCGCTCTGTGACACAGTATGGAGCGCAGTGGTGTAATCTCGGCTCACTGCAAGGTCTGCCTCCGTGGTTCATGCCATTCTCCTGCCTCAGCCTCTCGAGTAGCGGGGAATACAGGTGTCTGTCACCATGCCCGGCTACTTTTTGTATTTTTAGTAGAGACAGGGTTTCACTGTGTTAGCCAGGATAGTCTTGATCTTTTGACCTCATAATCTGCCTGCCTTGGCCTCCCAATGTGCTGGGATTACAGGTGTGAGCCACCATGCCTGGCCTTAATTTTCTTTTTTTAGGAATGTAACCAATTTACCTACAAGTTTGCCAAAGAAATCAGAAGGCGGTCATTCGGGACAGTAATACCCTGTTATGACTTCATGCCCTAACTAAGGTATAGAGTGTACATTTTTCCCAAAAGTACATGAAGACAGAGTGTTCAGAACTGTCTGTACAAACTGTGGCAAAGTCAACATTCTCTCTTGTAAAATATTCACAAGGCGTTCAATAATTAAAGGTGAATAATGCAGATTGTTTTTTCTTCTTTAGAAGGGGATTCTTCCTTTCAATGTTCACAAGACGGCGCAGAACCTACTTCAAGTATCCATCACCAACAGCAAAACTGGAGAAAATCACTTAGTCTCCAACTTTTCCACCAGGGAGGACCTCATTCATACAACAAAGCCACATTTCCTGTTTGAAGAAATCAGCAAGTGCTGATGTCAAAACTTCCTGTAATATAATGAGCATTACCATGTTCTTTAGATCCTGTATCACTTATCAGACCAGATAGATGGTTAATTGCTCTGTAAATTATGTGTTTGATAAAAGCATTGACCAAGAACCCTCCTGAGGTGGCCTCACAATGCATTGAGATCCAAAAGTTCCCTGTACTTGTTCAGTGCTTTCCTGCAATGTTTAGATCTCACATTAATTATGTGAAGCAAGTCGCTGATGCAGTTTATTAGAAATAATAATTTATGAAATATATGTGGCTAATACTTTGGAGTGTATATAGGATTTTTAACATGTACTCTCTTATTCAGTCCTTTAAGTCCTTTTGTAAATCAGGTAGGACTGGTGTTATTGTGACCCTTTTATGTTTTTGTTTTTCTTAAGATGGCATCTCACTCTGTTGTCCCAGCAGGAGGGCAGTGATATGATCTTGGCTCACTGCAATCTCCCAGCTCCCATGTTCAAACAATTCCCCTGCCTCAGCCTCCTGAGTAGCTGGAATTACAGATGTGCACCATCATGCCTACCTAATTTTCATATTTTTAGTCTTGATGGGGTTTTGCTTTGTTGGTCAGGCTGGTCTTGAACTGCTGACCTCAAATGATCTGCCTGCCTTGGCTTCCAAAGTGCTGGAACTACAAGCATAAGCCATCATGCCTGGTCCCTTTTAGGTTTTTATCAGAGAAGTGAATTGAAATATTTTATGTGATGTACATACCTATGTGCCCAAGATTATCCTGCCTGGTAGTGGGAACCAATTCTGGTACCCAAGTCTCTTAACTTTTCAATCCAATGTTCCATTTTGTTTCTTCCATTTTATTCTGATGTCTTTCTAACCAAACACATTTGAAAGTTGGTTGGGTAAGAATTAATCATCTCTGGGAAATACTCTAGCTGACTGATTTCCAAATACCAATGTGCCTGCTGTGGTAATGCACTGAATATTTGTAGGGTGGAAAGGGTGTATATCTCTTGGAATTTTTTCTTGTTTTTCCCTCTAGTGAGAATCTTAAAAAGTTTCAGGTAATATGGAGATGCATGTTTTCATACAGCAGAAGGTATTTTTCTATAATCTTATGATGATATTATGTAGACTTGTCAATGTAAAGGGAATAGATGGGCTACTATGCAGAGTGGTCTTAAATAATCAATGTCCAGTACAGACAGATAAGGCTTGCAGCAGGCAGACATGCATCTTCTGGTTTAGCTAGGGACAGACCATGTGCTCTTGTGTCATAAAATGAGGGGGATTCTACCCGTACCCTTCTCTTCTCATGGATGCCATCTCTGACTTGTCTGTCTGCAATGACAGAACTTTCAGCCCCTGATCTTCCTACATCCCATTCTGATTTACATATAGTATGTAGTGTGCCAGCTTCTTACTGCTGTTCTCTTTAGCTTTTGCCATCCATCTTCCTTCACCAGAATGTAAGCTATAAGAGGCAGGGATTTCTCTGGTTTGCTCACTGCCGTGGCCCAGTACCTGTCAAACTGCCAGCTATTGTGTAGACACTCCATAATATGTGTGAAATGAATGGATATGATGCAAGGTGGCATCTGTTACACTCACCGTAAATTGGGCCCAGTGTAACAGTGATTTTTGTTTTAAGTCAAACAAAAGAAAAGAAAGAAGCTGGGCGCTTCATACTTAGTAACCTCTGCAAAATTACATAGCTGGCTGGGGCCCAGCTGTGACTGTCATCCACGTGTCTAGCATTCTTCCCTAATTCTACCCCATGCTGGATAAAATGCTGATCCTCCCTATCCATCCCTTTTATGTGGCAGATAAAATTATGCCCAAAGCTGTCCTTACCCTAATCCCCAGAACCTGTCCAGATGTAACTTTACCTGGCAAAAGGAATTCTGTAGACGTGATTAAGTTTAAAGTCTGAGATAGGAGAATGATCCCACATTATCCAAGTGGACCCAAACTAAGTACCTGAATCTTGAAAACTGGACACCTTTCTTGGATTCTGTGTACCATGGCTGGTTTGGAGATGTAAGAGCCACATGCCAGGGGAGCACAGAGACTTCTAGGAAAGCAGCTCCCCACTGTCAGCCAGCAAAGAAAAGGGGGCATCTGCCCTGTAACCTGTGGAACTGAATTCTCCTAACACCTAAATGAGCAAGGAGGCACATTCTCCCCCAGAGCCCCCAGAAAGAGACGCAGCCCTGCTGACACCTGGATTTTCCCAGTGAGACATACCAGACTTTGGACCCTTAGACTGTATGACAATACATGTGTCTTGTTTGAAGCGGTTACATTTGTAGTAATTTGTTATAACGGCAATAGCAAACTGTTGCTGTTTAGAAAATATGATGTTTTTCTAGTTCCTTTGTTTTGGATAATAACTATTCAGAGAATTCATGTAATTACTTGAGTTCATTGAATAGAAGAGAAATTGTTGACAGAAATGTGTAATACTTGTAAGTAGAATATTGAATAATTGACATTTATTCTAGGTTCTACAAGAAACATTCTACATGTTTAGGAGGATGTTTTAACCTTTTTCAGAACTAAAAAGAAGGAAGGATGAATAGCTCCTTGATAGCAGATGGTGACTGTTAAACTGTGGAACCTATGCCTGGAATACTCATGAAGAATTTAGCAGAAAACAGTGAGAGTGCAGGAAGACTGGGGATGATGTAGCAAAGGAATAAGCGTGAAGAAGAAGTAAAGTAACCCCCCTGCCAGGTAGGGACATGATCAAGTATACATGTTCCAGTGAAAGAAGTGGCTGGTGGGAGAATTGTTGTCTGAGGTGGTGCCATGGGAGGATGATACTTCTGACTTTTTTGGTTGGAGTTAGGGAGGCTGCCTGAAGGTCACCCCACTCCCTTTAGGTGGATACAGGAGGTTCTGAGTTCCTGAAGCCATATGTTGAAGCAGCTCAATGATAGCTAGCTGTGGGTAGTCAGGGCTTGGCACACCTGGCTCTGAACCCATGGCCTGGGGTCTTGATATGGTTTGGCTGTGTCCATGTTATGGGAGGGTCCTGGTGAGAGATAATTGAATTGTGGGGGAGGTTTCCCCCATCCCATACTGTTCTTATCATAGTGAATAAGTATCATGACATCTGATGGTTTTATAAGAGACTTTTCTAAAATACGAGTACCCGAGATGAATCTCCAAAGACTGATTCAGTCTGTGCAAACCGTAGACGTCACCATTCCTATTTCCGTCACTGGTGCTGTCAGTTGTAGTCATGTCTGTGGCAAGTTTGTAAACAAAGTGCTACTGAAACCACAAAATTGGGATGAGAGAGAAGCATTTCAATAAACAAGTGTTTGAGATAGATGTCCATAAAATTGACCAAAATATGAAAAAAAAAAAAAGACTCATTGCAAGAAATCTGACATATGTATGTCGGCTCTGGTAAAAATATACATTTTATATTAAAATAAATTGGTTCCAGGGGCAATCTGAACCACTTATTAGCAGACAGACCTTTAGGCAATTTTGTCTTTCTGAGAGAGGGTTATAAGAGAATTAAATGAGACACTATATTTGAGGCAAGGTCTACTTCATGAGTGTATGGCCTATATATTGCATGTGGCTCCACCATCCAAGTGGCCTCGCCATTGGCTTAATGTTCGGATGCCAACATCTTAATATTATCCATACTTTCTGAATGAGAGGCCTTGCATTTTTATTTTGCACAGGACCCAGAAATTATGTAGCTGGTTCTGGCACCTAGCACCAACCTGGTTAAAAACATGCCCTGTGCCTTTGTAATGAATATGCTACCAACAGCATTGGCCAACCTTCTTTAGTCCCACTATTGAGGTAGGTGGAGGAATGTTGGGTCCATTCCAATCACAGAGAAGGGAGAGAGATACCCAACAGACGTTTGTTGACTATTAGCTCTGCCAAGGGCTGGACATACCAGGAGAGACACAAGTCCCTGTCCTTTCATGGATTTTTTTGGTAATGAGGAAATAGGAGACATGATCAAAGAAGAATCACCACATAAGAAAGCTAAGAAAGTTCCCTGTACCTAGTGCAGAAATAAACATGCCAAGAGTGGGCTTCAGCTGAGTCAGGTCACAGCTCAAAAGAGGGTTTTCATTTGGAAATTGTTGTACTGGTGACTGAGTCTCTAATTAAAATGTAGTTCAAAATAACTAAGCTTTTGAGAGCTGACCCAAATCAATGTATTTGTATGCATTTCATAATCAAATACAGTAGCTATTTCTTCAAAGCCTATTTATTCTGAGCTCTAAATAATCATAAATGGATGACCCACCAGTTAGGATTTGAACCATAATTCATTTCTGAATAATGTATGATGGAAAAAAACTCATGAAATCTTTGACAGCCAACTACCGCAGAGTCCTTCACTTATCAGTTGAAAGATTATAGCTTAGAAAATACTCAGTATCTAATGCAGTATATTTTCAAATAGAAAACTAGTGATTTGGGGGGGGCAGAACAAAATGGCCGAATAGGAACAGCTCCAGTCTCCAACTCCCAGTGGAGCGACACAGAAGACCGGTGATTTCTGCAGTTTCAACTGAGGTACTGGGTTCATCTCACTGGGGAGTGCCGGACGATCAGTGCTGGTCAGCTGCTGCAACCCGACCAGCAAGAGCTGAAGCAGGGCGAGGCATTGCCTCACCTGGGAAGTGCAAAGGGGAAGGGAATCCCTTTCATTAGCCAGGGGAACTGAGACACACAACGCCTGGAAAATCGGGTAACTCCCACCCCAATACAGAGCTTTAAGCAAATGAGCACACCAGGAGATTATATCCCACACCTGGCCGGGAGGGTCCCACGCCCAGGGAGCCTCCCTCATTGCTAGCACAGCAGTCTGTGATCTAACCGCAAGGCAGCAGCGAGGCTGGGGGAGGGGTGCCCGCCATTGCTAGGCTTAAGTAGGTAAACAAAGCCGCTGGAAAGCTAGAACTGGGTGGAGCTCACAACAGCTCAAGGAAACCTGCCTGTCTCTGTAGACTCCACCTCTGGGGACAGGGCACAGCTAAACAACAACAAAAGCAGCAGAAACCTCTGCAGACGCAAACGACTCTATCTGACAGCTTTGAAGAGAGCAGTGGATCTCCCAACACGGAGGTTGAGATCTGAGAAGGGACAGACTCCCTGCTCAAGTGGGTCCCTGTCCCCTGAGTAGCCTAACTGGGAGACATCCCCCACTAGGGGCAGTCTGACACACCACACCTCACAGGGTGGAGTACACCCCTGAGAGGAAGCTTCCAAAGCAAGAATCAGACAGCTACACTCGCTGTTCAGCAATATTCTATCTTCTGCAGCCTCTGCTGCTGACACCCAGGCAAATAGGGTCTGGAGTGGACCTCAAGCAATCCCCAACAGACCTGCAGCTGAGGGCCCTGACTGTTAGAAGGAAAACTATCAAACATGAAGGACACCCACACCAAAACCCCATCAGTACGTCACCATCATCAAAGACCAGAGGCAGATAAAACCACAAAGATGGGGAAAAAGCAGGGCAGAAAAGCTGGAAATTCAAAAAATAGGAGGGCATCTCCCCCGGCAAAGGAGCGCAGCTCATCACCAGCAACAGATCAAAGCTGGACGGAGAATGATTTTGACGAGATGAGAGAAGAAGGCTTCAGTCCATCAAATTTCTCAGAACTAAAGGAGGAATTATGTACCCAGCGCAAAGAAACTAAAAATCTTGAAAAAAGAGTGGAAGAATTGATAACTAGAATAATTAATGCAGAGAAGGCCATAAATGAACTGACAGAGATGAAAACCGTGACACGAGAAATACGTGACAAATGCCCAAGCTTCAGTAACCAACTCAATCAACTGGAAGAAAGCGTATCAGCGATTGAGGATCAACTGAATGAAATGAAGCAAGAAGAGAAATCTAAAGAAAAAAAGAAGAAAAAGAAATGAACAAAGCCTTCAAGAAGTATGGGATTATGTAAAAAGACCAAATCTGCGTCTGATTGGGGTGCCTGAAAGTGAGGGGGAAAATGGAACCAAGTTGGAAAACACTCTTCAGGATATCATGCAGGAGAACTTCCCCAACCTAGTAGGGCAGGCCAACATTCAAATTCAGGAAATACAGGTGAACACCACAAAGATACTCCTGGAGAAGAGCAACTGCAAGACACATAATTGCCAGATTCACCCAAGCTGAAATGAAGGAAAAAATGTTAAGGGCAGCCAGAGAGAAAGGTCGGGTTACACACAAAGGGAAGCCCATCAGACTAACAGCAGATCTCTCGGCAGAAACTCTGCAATCCAGAAGAGAGTGGGGGCCAATATTCAACATTCTTAAAGAAAAGAATTTTCAACCCAGAATTTCATATCCAGCCAAACTAAGTTTCATAAGTGAAAGAGAAATAAAATCCTTTACAGATAAGCAAATGCTTAGAGATTTTGTCACCACTAGGCCTGCCTTACAAGAGACCCTGAAGGAAGCACTAAACATGGAAAGGAACAACCGGTACCAGCCATTGCAAAAACATGCCAAAATGTAAAGACCATCGAGGCTAGGAAGAAACTGCATCAACCAATGAGCAAAATAACCAGTTAATATCATAATGGCAGGATCAAGTTCACACATAACCATATTAACCTTAAATGCAAATGGACTAAATGCTCCAATTAAAAGACACAGACTGGCAAACTGGATAAAGAGTCAAGACCCATCAGTCTGCTGTATTCAGGAGACCCATTTCACATGCAGAGACATACATAGGCTCAAAATAAAGGGATGGAGGAAGATTTACCAAGCAAATGGAGAACAAAAAAAAGCAGGGGTTGCAATACTAGTCTCTGATAAAACAGACTTTAAACCATCAAAGATCAAAAGAGACAAAGAAGGCCATTACATAATGGTAAAGGGATCAATTCAACAGGAAGAGCTAACTATCCTAAATAAATATGCACCCAATACAGGAGCACCCAGATTCATAAAGCAAGTCTTTAGAGACTTACAAAGAGACTTAGACTCCCATACAATAATAAAGGGAGACTTTAACACCCCACTGCCAACATTAGACAGATCAATGAGACAGAAAGTTAACAAGGATATCCAGAAATTGAACTCAGCTCTGCAGCCAGCAGACCTAATAGACATCTACAGAACTCTCCACCCCAAATCAACAGAATATACATTCTTCTCAGCACCACAGCACACTTATTCCAAAATAGACCACATAATTGGAAGTAAAGCACTCCTCAGCAAATGTACAGGAATGGAAATTATAACAAACTGTCTCTCAGACCACAGTGCAATCAAGCTAGAACTCAGGACTAAGAAACTCAATCAAAACGGCTCAACTACATGGAAACTGAATAACCTGCTCCTGAATGACTACTGGGTAAATAACGAAATGAAGGCAGAAATAAAGATGTTCTTTGAAACCAATGAGAGCAAAGATACAACATACTAGAATCTCTGGGACACATTTAAAGCAGTGAGTAGAGGGAAATTTATAGCACTAAATGCCCAGAAGAGAAAGCTGGAAAGATATAAAATTGACACTGTAACATCACGATTAAAAGAACTAGAGAAGAATATCTTGGTTGTTTTCAAGTTTGACAATGACTAAAGGTGCTGTAATCACTTGCATGCAGGATTTTGTGTAGACCTGTTTTCAGTTCATTTGGATAAATACTTAGGAGTGTGTTTGCTAAATCCCATGGTAAGAGTATGCTTAGTTTTGTAAGAAACTGTCAAATTTTCTTCCAAAGTGATCATACCATTCTGCATTTCCACCATCAATCAATATATCAGGGTTTTCGTTGCTTCACATCCTTGACAGCATTTGATGTTGCATTGTTTTGGATTTTCACCATTCTTGGTGTGTATATTATCTTGTTGTTTTAATTTACAGTTCCTGAATGACATATGATGTTGAGCATCTTTTTATATGCTTCTTTCATATAACATCTGTATCTCTTCTTTGTTGAGGTATCTATTAAGGGTCTTTCTCCATTTTGTAACAAAGTTGTCTATTTTCTTCTTGTGTAATTTCAAGCCATTTTTGTATATTGTGGAGTAACAGACCTTCATCAAGTATGTCTTTTGCAAACATTTTCTTCCAGTCTGCTATTTGTATTCTCCTTCTATTCATAATGTCTTTTGCAGAGCAGAATTTTTTAAATTTTAAATTTTTAATTTATTTTATTTTATGTTTTGGAGATGGAGCCTTACTCTGTCTCCCAGCTTTGAGTGCAGTGTTGGGATCTCAGCTCACTGCAACCTCTGTTTCCCTGGTTCAAGCAATTCTTCTGCCTCAGCCTCTTGAGTAGCTGGGACTACAGGTGCGTGCCACCATGCCTGGCAAACATTGGTATTTTAATAGAGTTCGGGTGTCACCATACTGACCAGGCTGGTCTCGAACTCCTGACATCATGAACTGCCTGCCTTGGCCTCCAGAAGTGCTGGGATAACAGGCGTGAGTCACTGCACCTGGCTGAAATTTTTTAATTTTAATGAAGTCCAGATCATCAATTTTTTCTTTAATGTGTCATGCCTTTGGTGTTGTATCTAAAAAGTCATAAACTCAAGTAGTTCATATTTTCTCCAGTGTTATCTTCTAGGAGTTTGATAGTATACAGGCCTGTGATCTGTTTTGAATTGATTTCTGGAAGAGTATAAGGTGTGTATCTAGATTTGCTTTTCACGTGTGGATAAGCAATTATTTGTTCTAGTTCCATTTGTTGAAAGACTATCTTTTCTCCATTGCGTTGTCTTTGCTACTTTGTCGAAGATAATTTGGCTACGTTTATGGGGGTCAATGTCTAAATCTCTCTGTTTTGTTTCCTTCACTGACTTATCTATTCTTTTGCCAATATCACACTTCTTTAATTATAAAGCATTTTCTTGCTCATTTGTTTACTTATATTTTGACTATTTCTCCAATCTTATCTACTGCATTTTGTTCAGTGCATCAACAAGTAAATATTTTTAAATAAACAATTAGAGTTAAAAAGGAAAAGAAAATATCAACTATGTTCATTTGGAATCATGTTGATACTGGAGCATGATGGGCAAACAAGACAGTGGTACTTGGTGGCATTAATAATAAGAAATCACTAAATATTGAAGTGTATAGAATACAGTTAATATGTATTTGGAGGCATGTTCATATTCATAAGAGTTTTTCACATGAAACAAAGAAACAAAAATATATTCTCTCAACTTACTTGGTTACAAATAGGAAATGAAAACTGGACAAAGTTGAAAAGCACAATGAGCTAAGCATCGATAAATGTGAGAATTAATGAGTTAGAGGAAAATCTGAATCTTTAAAAGAAAACCATAAATAGCAAGTTAAAATAAATACGACAGCTGAATACATAACCTATTTCTCTGCTCCTGATATAGAAAGCAAGGAAATGCAAGAAAAAAGCAAGGAAAGTGTAAGAAAATAATAAAGATCATTATATATTATGCTGTGTGGCATAAACTATTTTTATTGAATAACTGATTTTTCACAATTCACTTCATCTAATGCCAAATTCTCCTAAGGCAATTTACTGCTTTTTCAATGCTCAGTTTGCCAAATTTGCCAAAAACATGTTTAAAGAAAATTCATCTTAAATATAGTGAAGGAATTTGAATTTTTTTCTCACTAAGTCTTTTTAATGAAGAGTTCTTATCCAAACCACACAATATAAAAATTATTTTAATGATCTCTTTTTACAACTAGTAGTGACAAATGCACAGAAGAAAAGTCATTGCTGTAGGGATTCTCTCAAACAATACATGTTGAAAGGAGCTACATGGACTTAATCACTTTTTTGGGTATATTCTTCTTTGATATTATCGAATAATAAATATTTAACCCTAAAGTGTTCAAATAAGCTCATATTAAAACAATAGAATTTTTCATCTCTGCAATAGTGGTATTAGACTATCGAGTATTATTAATAATATCAACTATTACACTTTAGAGAGGGTTATTTATTTAAAACCTTTTAAATCATTTAATCCACCAAGAGTAATCCTAAAACATGTAAAAAAATTATCAGATAAATACACAAAATGCATACTGAGGGACTGAAAAACAAGTTGCTTACAATAATAAAAATCAAAACATGACCATTGACACAGGTGTGAATTTCTTGAGGTGGTAAATACTTACAGTTACAATCCTCTCATCATCCTTGTGAGGCAGGTGTGACCATCTCTGCTTTCCACAGGATATACTTGAGAAGAAAAGATTATTAGAATGGATAAGAAATACTGTACATTTAATCTCACAAAGCAATGGCAGAGTAAGAATTTGAATCCCAATCTCTGTAACTCCATCCCCACCTTCATTACTATCTATACTGTCAAACTAAGAATAAGTCAAGGATATAATAAAAAATGTCATATAAGATCATTTTAAATACAAATAGGAAGAGTCTATCCATTAATGCATAGAAGCATCTTTACAGAGTTTTGAGTGTGCACAGACTAATTGTCCACTAATAGATGAATGAATAAAGAAAATGTGAGACTGATTCACAATGGAATACTATTTAGCTATAAAAAAGAATAAGAGCCTGTCATTTGCAACAATATGGATGTAATTTCTATCATTTTAAATGAAATAAGTCACATACAGAAAGACAGACATTGCATGTTCTTATTTATTTGTGGGATCTAAAAGTTAAAACAGTTGAACTCATGGAGATAGGGAGTAGAAGGATGGTTACCAGAGGCTGGGAAATGTAGTTCGGGGATGGGGGAGATGAAGATGGTTAATGGATACCAAAAAAATAGGAAGAATGAAAAAAACCTAGAATTTGATAGCACAAGAGAGTGACTATATGAAATAATAATTTGATTGTGCATTTTAAGGTAACTGAAAGAATATAACTGGATTATTCATAACACAAAGGAAAAATGCTTGAGGAAATGGATACCTAATTTTCCATAATGTGATTATGATGCATTGCATGCTTATAGCAAAATATCTCATGTGCACCATAAATACATACACCTACTATGTATCCACAAAAATTTAAAATGAATTAAAAAAATAAATATAGCATTTTAAAATATGCCTAGGTTGTCTCTGATGACTAGCTTTTCCTTTTCCTACAGATCAGTCTAATTTGTCTTATTACATGTTAGCTTTATATATATATTTGCATATCATAAAAAGAGAAAACTAAAATACAAAATACCAGAAAATTCAATCAGAGTAATTAAATCTTTAAATCAATATATAAACAAAACTCTATAAACTATAACAAAAAGACAAAAAAGGAAATTAAAAAATTAGACATGAGAAACTGAATAGGACAGAGAAAAGATATTAAACAATTTTAAGGCAACACTATGCGCAAATCCCCAAAGACAAATTGGAAAATTTTAGAGAAATATCATTAGAAAATGTAAATTATCAAAATTACAACTATAGTTAAATAAAAGTTGGAACGTGTATAAATTAATAAAGAAAAAAATGGAAAGGCAAACCAAAAAAATGAAATGGCATTTAAGACTCTGGGATCACACAGAGTACACTGTAACTGAAATTAAAAAAAAAAAAAATCAATTTATGCCTTGCATGTGCACACACACACATACACAGTGGGAACCCATTGTATTGTTAGACCTTTGATCTGATGAATACAGAGGGGAAAGGCATAGTACATTTCAGTGCATTTAATTTTTGCGGCTTGCTTTTAACTCTTTTTCAGAAAGCTGAAATGTAGAACAGATATGAAGATAACTGTTCTGGTTGGAAAGGAGAATAGTGAGTGGGAGAGAAGGCGGGACAGCAAGTGGAACATCACCTGCTGTTCTCAGTTGCTTGGCAGAACCTCAACCCTCATTAAATCCACTTCATTGCCTCTTCCACACCTGCATCTCAACAGCCATACATAGCTGGAGAAAAACTCACAACCCAGCAGATTGGTCTCTTTAAAGACAATATCATTATTTTCAAGGGGGCTTTCCTGAGTTTATTTACTTCCCTAAATACTGAAAGCATTCAGTCATCAATATTGATTTCATGATAGAACCGCCTAGGCAGTTTTAAAAAAACACCAATTTTTTTTTTTTTAATTCTTATGAAATTTGTCTTGGGTGTGGCCTGGGCATAAAGATTATTAAAATAGTTCTGATTAATTCCAGGGTGCAAATTTGAGAAAAGCTGACTTAGAAATGACTTCGAGATCTTACTGAAATGAAGATTTTGGCTTGTTTGATGTAGGGCGATTCTTCATTTCTAACAAGCTTCAAGTCACACTGATGCTGCTGGTATAGAACACATTCTGAATAGCAAGAACCTAGTCTTATTTCTCACCTTCTCCTGTCTCCTCAGAAATGTCCAATAGTCCTTCTCTCTTCCCTTCTCAGTCTCAGTGCATTACCTCGGTTCCCATTTTAGGAGGAAAATCCAAACCCATCAGTAGGGAGATTTTACAAGCTCTGACCTCCACCCTAGCCCATCATGCCCACACATTCTGCCTTAACTCCTATGACTTCAAACCACCTTTGTTCCTAATGAAAGCACCCAACTTTTACAGCAGAGTGGACCTCTCTATCTCTTTGATAAATCTCCTACTCTCTGTCATCAGCTCATCACCAAGGAGTACACTACTACATTTGGAAGCTTGCTAGAACTCTACAATCCTAATGGAAAGCAAGGAAAGAAGGGAGGAAGGGAGGGAGGGAGGGAGGAAAGAAGGAAGGAAGGAAGGAAGGAAGGAAGGAAGGAAGGAAGGAAGGAAGGAAGGAAGGAAGGAAGGAAGGAAGGAAGGAAAGGAGGGAGGGAGGGAGGGAGGGAGGGAAGAAGGGAGAGAGGGAGGCAGGGGAAGGCAGGGGAAGGGAAGGGAGTGGAGGGGAGTGCCTCTTCCACTCCCTCTCCACTTACAATGAACACAAGAATTGGCTAAATCAAGTATCCTTTGCTTATATTATTGAGGCTGTACTTCAATAGTTTGCAGTCAAACTATATGATAAACAATAATTGCATTCCTTTCTAGTAAAGTTCTTTGATTTTCCTTGGAGTCAATACTTGTCTTTTGTTTACTTTTCTAATTTTTATGTATTTTCGTGCATTGTCTCTGCTTCTACCACAGAAATATATGCCTGTTTTCAAAAGAAACAGAAAGACCTTTGTCTTCTTGGACCACTGAATTCACTGGGTCCGGACATGCTACATAGCTTTGATATTTGAATTTCTTGCCACCATATTACTCCTGTAATTTCTTTAGTTTCTCTCTTGTGTTGGCACTACTACATCTTTACTTTCAGTCCTTTTCTCTTTTGGTAAAGCATAACCTTTAGTAATTTCCTCAGAAAAGACAATATATTTTTTCAGACTTTATATCTGAAAATATTTGTAGTGTATACCCATATTTGACTGGTAAATTTACCTGGCCTTGTATAATTTTCTAGGTGGAGAATAATTTTCACATAAGTAGTTAACGGAATTGCTTTATTGGCTTCCACCTTCAAACATTTTTGCTGCAAAATTTCTTTATTTATTTTTATTTATTTTATTTATTTATTTAATTTTTTTTGAGACAGAGTCTCACTCCATAGACAGGCTGTAGTGCAATGGTGCAATCTCTGCTCACTGTGACCTCTGCCTTCCAGGTTCAAGGGATTCTCCTGCCTTAGTCTCCCAAGTAGCTGGGACTACAGGCTTGCACCACCATGCCCAGCTAATTTTTGTATTTTTAGTAGAGACAAGGTTTCACTATGTTAGCCAGGATATTTTCCATCCCTTGACCTCGTAATCTGCTTGGCCTGCCAAAGTCCTGAGATTACAGGCATGAGCCACGGCACCTGGCCAGTTAAATTCTTTACACACAATCATTAACTGCTCCGTTGTTTTTCCTCTTGTTTGCCAGTTGCTGACAGTCAGAATTCCTCACTCAATAAATTTACTAACACAAAGGAAACAAATGTAGATGCTGGCAGTGATGGTCACCTTGTGAAATAGCAAGGTCTCTAGTGAATTATTGTACCATAAAGGTCACCATTAGAAAACAAGAGGTACCAATTGACGTTTTAGTATGCCACTCTCAACATGGAATGAGTAGTCTAAGCAGACCAAATAGTTGACATACAGGTTTTAACATGATATATAGACTAAGTCAAACAAAAAAGAGGTTTAAGAGGAAAGAAAAAGACTCAGAGGAAAAAGGAACCATCCTTAAGGCAGCATATCTCTACTATTTCTTTTTTTTCCTTCTGACTTTAGGTGCTTTGTGCATTAATTTTGAGCCTTCTGTCTTTACAAATACAACAGAGAAAGTGAATGTTATGGTATAAAATATTAAACTACAAAATATTTGGACAAAGGTAAGGAACATGTTCTAAAATAAAATCAGCATAGAACTCAACTCAGACATGTTAGACTATTAAGTGAGCCTTGCTCTGATATTATGCCCAGTGTTGAGTGCTACTAAGAATTTCATACAGGCAAAGCAAAATCTGGAACCATGAACACTCCTCCTTGAATCCTTTCTTGCTTTATTAGGACACTTCCTGACCCTGGGTTTAAAATAGGAGATCTCTAAGTGGTGCTTGTGGGACAATCCTTTATGCAGAAGGGAGACGCTTCTTTCTTGAGACAATTCCAATTAGATGCAGCAACATAGCTTATGTAACATTTTTCAGGGATCCATGTCCCTAAGCCTATAAACAATACTAGCCAGACCAGTTATACTCTGCAAAAGTGGATCGTAAAAACTTGGTAATGGTATCTCCCACTACAAAATACAATTATATTGTTTTCCTGGAGGTCTGACATGTGCAAGCTTACAGGTAAATTGCCCAAGTCACCTTTCTTTCTTTTTCTTGGTGCCGCCAGTTAAACAAGAAAAAGAATTCCTAAACTACTGTTAGACTTTTCTTTACAAAGGGTTTTAAGATTTTGGCATTGAAGGATTTTTTTCCTAAACTAGATTTTTTTAAATTAAACATTAAAAAATATAAAATATGAGAGGAGATTTTGTGTGTTCTGATAATTTTAGGAAGTTAGGTGAGCTAATAGTAATATTTAAGATATACACACAAGAAAACAATAATAAAAGTGTGCTGTGAAATGCTTAACAAGAAGTAGGCATTTGTCTAATAGAAAAATTATTTAGAGATTGAAACGTAGTTCTGAATGCGTCCTGTGTGCTTGTTTATCATTATTTTGAGAAGTCTGGGGACATGGTCCATATTGCCTTTAAATTTATTTATATAGGTAATAGAATAATTTCTGACATAGGGTGTTTTCAGTTTAATAATTGTAGGAATTTCTTTTGAGCTATTACCCTATTCTCAGACAATATTCCAAAAATAGTCCTCACATGTTTCATATTGTTATACCTCCAGAGAGTCCATTTGTGGCTAAACCAGATGAACCCCCCTGTAACAGTTGGGAAAAGGTATTCTCAACAAATAGAAACTTTCCCTGCAGTTAAATTGAGTATGGGGCCAATGAATCAATACCCTCCTGACCCACGAAAAGTTGTAAAAATCAATGGTACTCTCTAAATAATATATGAGAGTGGATACTCAATCTGTTTCACATTGAGTTTGCAGGGGAGTAGGTTTGGGTTAGGCAGAGTAGAGATTAATGAGACCATGTGTATTTCCTGCTCTGTGGGTAAACAGCTCAATATTCATCAGGGAAGTCAGTGAAAGAAAGCAGTGGACCCTGCATGTAAGTGTTAGATGTTCTGAAACCATGCTCAATCGAAATTAATTAAGTACGTTAATGTCCATGATTAAATAAGTCTTTTTGGGGAAACTAGAAAACTCATTGAAAAGGAAATGGAAGAAAAATGAAATGAATTCTAAGCAGCAATGACAGAAACAACTGTAGACTATGTTGTGACCAGGGCTTGTGCCAAGTGTGGCCAAAACGCCCCTGTATCCTTTATATATAATAGTTCTCACTTGCTTGTGTTATCTGATCAGTATCTGTCAGGGCTTGTACCTATAAAGAATGATACTTGAGATCTCAAATAGGAGAGTAAATTAGTCAAGAGAAAGTCCAAGGTTGGTAGGACTGGTGTCTTGGAAGCGAGAACAGTGAGGAGAACTAACTGGAGAGAATGGTAGAATTATGGGAATATGATGGTGAGCAACGGCAAAGCCGTTCATGTCTTTATTGGGATGGAAGGCATATGGGGAGAAACAGACACATTTTCAAAAGCTACTATAATGTAGTATGATGAATGTGTGAAGATGTAAGTACATGTGAGTTCACCTGAAAGATCCCTGATATGGTTTGGCTCTGTATTGCCACCCAAATCTCATGTTGAATTGTAATTCTCAATGTGGGGAGGGGGGCCTGGTGGAAGATGATTGGATCATGAGAGTGGATTTCGCATTGCTGTTCTCTTTATAGTAAGTCAGTTCTCATAAGAAATGATTGCTAAAAAGTGTGTAGCACTTCCAGCATTTCTCTGTCTCTCTCTTTCTCCTCCTTTGCCATGTTAAGGCTTGCTTGCTTCCCCTTTGCACACTGCCATAATTGTAAGTTTCCTGAGGCCTTCCAACCATGCTTCCTTTACAGCCTATGGAATTATGCATACATTAAACCTCTTTTCTTCATAAATTATCCAGTCTCAGGTAGTTCTTTATAGTTGTGAGAATAGATTAATACAGCCACTAAATCAGTTACAGGTATAAGTCAAACTTCATGAAGAAACTGACATCTATCAGGAAACAGGAATTTGAAAAGGAGCAGATGAGAGGTGGCAACACATTTTTTAAAAAGCACTTCAATTTTGGAAAAGAAGATGTTTCCTTGTGATCTGAAATAAGAATTGGCATAACATATGTGATAATCCAGAGAAGAGAATAGGGAAGAAATGGATAAATACAGAATAGCAGAACATCTAAACAAAGTGAAACATTCAAAGGCCTTTGCCGTTTAGAGTAAATAACAGGTTTGACTAAATATGACACTTGGGGATCTCCAGAAAGTAGATCCTGAAAGACCAGCAGCATCATCTTCTATCACCTACGGCAACAGACTGAATGTTTATGTCACCAAAATTCCTATGTTGAAACCATAACCCTTGGCCAGGTGCAGTGGCTCACGCCTGTAATCCCAGCATTTTGAGAGGCAGTTTGCCTTACCTTCGGAAGGCCAAGGCAGGTGGATTGCTTGAGATGGGGAGTTCAAGACCAGACTGGGCTACATGGTGAAACTCTGTCTCTACTAAAACTACAAAAATTAGCCAGGTAAGGTGACACATGCCTGCAGTCCCAGCTACTTGGGGAGATGACATGGGAAGATCATTTCAGCATGGGAGTTCCAGGCTGCAGTGAGCCCTGATCTTGCCATTGCACTCTAACTTGGGCAAACAAGAGAGACACTGTCTCAAAATCACAACAATAACAAAACCAAAAAGGAAGGAAAAATAAATCCTAACTCTCACAGGATGATATTAGGAGGGGGGCTTTGAGAGGTGATTAGGTCCATGAGGGAAAAACCTTCATGAATGGGATTAGTATGCTTATAAAAAGAACACCAGAGAACTCCATTGGCCCTTTCACCTGTAAGGGTATAACAAGAAGGCACCATTTCTGTGAACCAGGAATTTCATCCAGCAGACACAGAATCTGTCGTACCTTGATCTTGGACTTCTAGCCTACAAAACTGTGAGGAATATATGTTGTTTGTAGGCCACCCAGTTTATGTTATGTCATTATAGCAGCCTTAACTAACTAATATACCACTTTCCTGCCTGGCCATTCAAAGCCATACAGCCACTCTTGACTTTATTCCAGGTCAAATAGCAATAGCTTAGCAGCTGGTTGGATATGGGCAGTGGTGTAGAGAAGTCAGTGGAATTATCAAATGGTAATGGAAGGTTGTAAATTGCTGGAAATATTTTCAGGGGCAGTTTACCTTAAGGTTTGCTAAGAACCTTACAAATATTTTTGTAAGATATTGTTGTCTCCATTCTACATAAAATGGAACCACAGTTCAGAAAAGTGTGTTGATCAACTTGAAGTCACATGTCAGAGCTTGGATTTGAACTTACATTTGCCTGGTTTCAATGCCCTCTTTCTTTCCATTGCATCTCACTCTCAGCAAAGCCAAGATATAAACATAAATTATACAATACAACGTTATGGTGCTTATTTTGCTTATGTAAAATTTCTTTCTATTATGCAAAGACAAGACACTAGAAACTCACATCCATGATAGAAATGGCTATTTTTTTTTAAATTATTATACTTTAAGTTCTAGGGTACATGTGCATAATGTGCAGGTTTGTTACATATGTATACTTGTGCCATGTTGTTGTGCTGCACCCATCAACTCATCAGCACCCATCAACTCGTCATTTACATCAGGTATAACTCCCAATGCAATCCCTCCCCCCTAACCCCTCCCCCCTCCCCATGATGGGCCCCGGTGTGTGATGTTCCCCTTCTCGAGTCCAAGTGATCTCATTGTTCAGTTCCCACCTATGAGTGAGAACATGCGGTGTTTGGTTTTCTGTTCTTGTGATAGTTTGCTAAGAATGATGGTTTCCAGCTGCATCCATATCCCTACAAAGGACACAAACTCATCCTTTTTTATGGCTGCATAGTATTCCATGGTGTTTATGTGCCACATTTTCTTAATCCAGTCTGTCACTGATGGACATTTGGGTTGATTCCAAGTCTTTGCTATTGTGAATAGTGCCACAATAAACATACGTGTGCATGTGTCTTTATAGCAGCATGATTTATAATCCTTTGGGTATATACCCAGTAATGGGATGGCTGGGTCATATGCTACATCTAGTTCTAGATCCTTGAGGAATCGCCATACTGTTTTCCATAATGGTTGAACTAGTTTACAATCCCACCAACAGTGTAAAAGTGTTCCTATTTCTCCACATCCTCTCCAGCACCTGTTGTTTCCTGACTTTTTAATGATCGCCATTCTAACTGGTGTGAGATGGTATCTCATTGTGGTTTTGATTTGCATTTCTCTGATGGCCAGGGATGATGAGCATTTTTTCATGTGTCTCTTGGCTGTATGAATGTCTTCTTTTGAGAAATGTCTGTTCATATCCTTTGCCCACCTTTTGATGGGGCTGTTTGTTTTTTTCTTGTAAATTTGTTTGAGTTCTTTGTAGGTTCTGGATATTAGCCCTTTGTCAGATGAGTAGATTGCAAACATTTTCTCCCATTCTGTAGGTTGCCTGTTCACTCTGATGGTACTTTCTTTTGCTGTGCAGAAGCTCTTTAGTTTAATGAGATCCCATTTCTCAATTTTGGCTTTTGCTGCCCTTGCTTTTGGTGTTTTAGACATGAAGTCTTTGCCCATGCCTATGTCCTGAATGGTACTACCTAGGTTTTCCTCTAGGGTTTTTATGGTATTAGGTCTAACATTTAAGTCTCTAATCCATCTTGAATTAATTTTCGTATAAGGAGTAAGGAAAGGATCCAGTTTCAGCTTTCTACTTCTGGCTAGCCAATTTTCCCAGCACCATTTATTAAATAGGGAATCCTTTCCCCATTACTTGTTTCTCTCAGGTTTGTCAAAGATTAGATGGCTGTAGATGTGTGGTATTATTTCTGAGGACTCTGTTCTGTTCCATTGGTCTATATCTCTGTTTTGGTACCAGTACCATGCTGTTTTGGTTACTGTAGCCTTGTAGTATAGTTTGAAGTCAGGTAGCGTGATGCCTCCAGCTTTGTTCTTTTGACTTAAGATTGTCTTGGAGATGCGGGCTCTTTTTTGGTTCCATATGAACTTTAAAGCAGTTTTTTCCAATTCTGTGAAGAAACTCATTGGTAGCTGGATGGGGATGGCATTGAATCTATAAATTACCTTGGGCAGTATGGCCATTTTCACGATTTTGATTCTTCCTATCCATGAGCATGGTATGTTCTTCCAAGAAATGGCTATTTTATATAAACATTGTTTGTGTTTGTCTGAGAAATGATATGGTGATGTAAAAATGGATTTAGTCATGGTATTTTTATTCCATAATAATAACGCTTTATGTTTTTAAATGTTTTTGTGTTTTTGATGGATCAGGAAACAAGTAACCTGTGAGGAAGTTTAGACCAACGCTGGCTTAGTATGTGTTCCAAATGCATTTATTTTATATCCACTTCTAATCCATATTGGATAAGAAAAACAACAACAAAAATAAATAAATAAATAAATAAATAAATAAATAAATAAATAAATATTCTTAGTAGTAAGAATAATTAACACACTTTACATGAACCAGAGCAACATATTAAGCACACCACACATCACATCAACTCAGCTTAACTGTGTTATGCCAGTAGATTGGGGAAAGAGCCTAAAAAGATGCAACAAAGTAACAAAGTTTATAACAGTACTAGCTCCAAATCATAGAAGGTTAACTCTAACAATTTTTATTTTGATAGTAAAGTCCTCTAGAAAGGCACATTATTAGACTCAATTTTTATGCCACAATCTTTGAAGTTATGTCTTAAAATAAAAGATATTATTCAAAATTATTTTTAATATATTCATTTCTCTTATTGAATAAGCATATTTGTCTACTTTAAGAAATTGCAAAATAATTTGGTTATGTAGGGAGTTAATAGTGGGTCAATTTTGAAGTTGTGTCTTAAAATAAAAGATATTATTCAAAGTTATTTTCAATGTATTCATTTCTCTTATGGAATAAGCACATTTGTCTACTTTAAGAAATTGCAAAATAATTTGGTTATGTAGGGAGTCAATAGTGGGTCAATTTTAGATTCATATACAATAAAAAACCCAATAAAACAACTATAGAATATCACCACATTAATTATCTTTAAATCTTATAGATGGTACAATAATATGAGTAACTGCGATGAATACATTAAAATGAGAAATGTATATTAGCTCTCATTTTAACATTCATACTTGCTGGTAAATCCATCTGAAAGATATTAACTTTCAGCTTAATGATATATTTATGTGGATTCACAATTCTTATGAGTGTTAATGAAAACTTTGAAGCTTTAAAAAATGAAAAGGTAAGCTGGGCACAGTGGCTCACACCTGTAATCCCAGCACTTTGGGAGGCTGAGGTGCGCAGATCACAAGGTCAACAGATCAAGAACTTCCTGGCCAATATAGTAAAACCCCGTTTCTACTAAAAATACAAAAATTAGCTGGGCATGGTGGCATGCACCTGTAGTCCCAGCTACTCTGGAGGCTGAGGCTGCAAAGTTTCTTGAACCCAGGAGGTGGAGGTTGCAGTGAGCTGAGATTGCAACCACTGCACTCCATCCTGGCGACAGAGTGGGACTCTGACTCAAAAAAATAAAGGAAAAAAAAAAAAAAAAAAAAAAGAAGAAGAAGTAGGGTAATAGGATGAGATATCAGATGATATATTCAATTTATTCTTAAAATATATAATGCTGCTTGTTTTGACTCTTCCAACTGGAATAATTGGTTGCAATTAAAATAATGTGATAGTCCAAACAGTGATATATGCCTTATAAATATAGAGTGATATGTAATTTGTAATTTCTATATCATTTTTATGCTGATGCATTTCTAATTATAATCTTTTGAGCTAATAGAAATATGTTTTGTCATATGGATTACATTCTAGGGTAATTATCTTTTATGATAGCTAATTTGAAAACCTTTTGAATGGACCTAAAAATGTAATATAAATGTGTATTTTGGAAAAAGAACTTTGGAAAACTGTTCAGAGGTATCTGCAAGCTGAATACCTACATTCTCTATGATCTAGCATTTTCATTCCTGGGTAAATATCCAACATAAGTGGGTACCTGTTTTCACCAAAGACATATGTAAGAATGGTTATAGTGTCATCATGTAGTAATTTTAACCTACTCAGTTTTAAGGCTTTGGCCATCTGACTTATTTGAGTGAGAAGGCAGCAATGATGATTTGAAAATTGGATATGAGCATTGCATGGCAGAATTAATACTTAATTATTACTTGCAATGTAAAACAAATTAGTTCATATCCTGAATAATATGATAGTTAATACTAGTCCATCAACATTTACTGACCGCTGTGTGGAAGAATAAATTGATTGCTTCTGTGAATATTTACTCTCAGCACTTGATGTGTGTTAACTCGTTTAATACCAAAATCAACTTCATAAAATACACTCCTTTTAAAGGCCTGGAACACGAAATGTAAAAAGATGACTTATTCAAAGTCAAGTAAATAGTAAGTAATAAGTAGCCTGAAAAAAAATTACATCAGGTAAATGTTAGGAAGACTGACTGGTAGAGGGCTTCATTTTGTAGTGTCAGAGCTGTTTTTTCTTTTCTTTTTTTTTTTTTTTTGAGTAGGTATGTAAACTGCAATCTAAAAGATGCGAAGAACTCAGACATGTGAAGATACCAGGAAAGATTATTCCAGGCAGAATGAGCAGCTTCTAAAACAAGCTGTAGGCAGGAATTAAGGTTGAGTGTTTAATGAACTAAAAAATTTAGCTAACAGAATTGAAGCAATCATGACTGAGAGAAGAGTGAGAGGGAATGAGGTGGCAGAAGTGCATAAGTGCTAGTCAAAAAAGAACTTCTTGGCTAGGTAAGAGTTTCACTTCCATTTTTAAGTGTGTTTGGAAGTGCTGGAGCATTTTGATCAAAAGAGTAATATTTTATAATCCAAAATGTGGGAATTTGGGGTTAATAGTAGCTGGGAGACCACTTAGGAAACTTTTGCAAGAACAAAGATGAAAGATGATGGCTGCATGGAATAATGTGATGTGAACGGAAATGAAGAAAGTTGAACAGATGTGAAATATAATGTAAAACTAGACCTGACAAGAGTTATTAATACAGCCTGTTAATGGATGTGGGATGAGGGAAAGACAGGAATTACGTGTATATACCTGAGTGCATATGCTGTTCACTGAGACACAGAAACTGAAGAAGAGAGTTAAAGTTTGTGTAGGATCTAGAATCAATTGCTCTCTTTTGAATGTGCTGATTTTGAGTTGCCTTACAGGCATCAACATGTAGGTATGAATTAGATAGTTAGATTTAGGAATTTAGAGAAGTCAGAGCAGGAGACAAGAATTTGAGGTCATCTTGATATAAATGCTATACATAACCATGGGAATAGATACCATTTTCTGCAGAGATAGAAGAATTGGAGAAAAAACAGGGGTCAAGAATGGAGTTTTGGGACAATTCAACATTTGGAAAAGGAGAAGATGGCTAAGAAGGAACATTACTATATGTGTGCTGTTTTGGGAAATAAGAAAATGTGTTTATGACACAAATTGTTTAATAAAAGAGTATTAAAACAAAAATAACAGCTAAATAATTTAAAATGCTTTTTGAAACATTTCTAACATTTAACCAAAAAGCAATAAAAAATTTAAAATTAAAATATATACAAGTATATGCTTTGTATATTTGTTTGATTGTGTGTCAGAGAAAGAAATCTCAGTTACTATGACATCTGAAACAAATCTTTGTCATGGGGCATAAGGAGTTTTAATTATCCTCCTGATAGCCAGTGTAAAGAGAGATCTAACTTAAGAAATACGTTTGTTTTCTTGTGCCAAAAAAAGTCGATGAAGGACAAGATTTTTTTTTTAAAAGTAATACTACTACAGTCTTCACATCTTTCAAGCTCATCTTTCTTTAGTTCAAACCTGAAGTGGCTACTTGATAAAGGATGGCACGTGATTATCTCATTCTGGGATGTTATGCCAATTTAGGTTTCCCACGTGTCTATCTCAAATTAATGCCAGATGGCACGTCAACCAGCTATTGGACCACAAAAAGTGGTTGAAACAGCATCTGTCTGGCACTCATCCCTTTGTTGAAGTACAGTCAGATTATCTGAATTTCCTACTAACACACTGCCCTGGAGTAAGAACTGTCTGTTTCTGAAAGGTGTATTCATTCATGTTAATTTGAGTAAAAGCACAGTTCTTTGTGTGAGCATGTAAACTACAGATTTATAATTTAACTGTTACTTTCTTCATACTTGTCCAAAGTGAATAGTGCCATTCTTTCCAACTGATTATATAGGACAACAATAATTTGTGAGGAAATTGTAGCAAAACACCGTATCATCTGTTTGTAGGACAATCACCTTTAGAGTAATGTTTACTTGCTTTGAGTACACCACACTTCCTGGTCTAAATTTAGCCTAAGTGTTATTACACTACGGGTGACTTACAGTTTGACACTTCCACACCTTGAGACTAAATAAAGGGATCTTGATGGGGATGCAGTGGCCATGCCAATTCCACAGAATTTCTTAAAAGGAAGCCTCTTTATCCTTAACCTTGATTCTTAGATGCAGACAATTGCTTGTCCTGTGTCACTGAAAGTGAAAGTGGAACCTCAAGTCTTCTTCCTACAATATCCCGTGTTGTGTTCATCAGAACACAACAAACACTTACTTTATGTAATGATTGGGGCATTTCCCCTATTTTGTTTTTCCTAATAGCAGGTTTTGTCTCCTATGCATCATGCTTTTCAGAAAATTTGGAGTTTCAGTTTGTCATTTACTCTTAGTATTACAAAGTACCAGTTAGGATAATAGTTAATGATATTTTGGAAATCCTGAAAATAAAAAAAAGAAGAAATCTTATCACATGGAGGTAATCATTTGTTACCATCTCTCTCTCTCTCTCTCTTTTTTTTTTTTTTTTTTTTTTTTTTGAGACGGAGTCTCGCTCTGTCGCCCAGGCTGGAGTGCAGTGGCCGGATCTCAGCTCACTGCAAGCTCCACCTCCTGGGTTCTCACCATTCTCCTGCCTCAGCCTCGCCAGTAGCTGGGACAACAGGCGCCGCCACCTCGCCCAGCTAATTTTTTGTATTTTTTAGTAGAGACGGGGTTTCACCGGGTTAGCCAAGATGGTCTCGATCTGCTGACCTCGTGATCCGCCCGTCTCGGCCTCCCAAAGTGCTGGGATTACAGGCTTGAGCCACCGCGCCCGGCCATTGTTACCATCTCTTTAAGATTCTGAGTATTTTTCCTCCACCTTGTCACCTTCATCTGATCCTCCTCCATCTCCCCATCTTCCTTTTCTTCTTACTTTTCTTCTTCTCCCTTCTCATCCCTCCTTTCATCTTCTTTTTCTCCTTCTCCATCTTATTCCTCACTAGCAAGGTATTTTGTGAATGAACTAAGACAGTGATCAACTCAACCTTCAATTCTTCTCCAACTCCTAGAGGGAGTTCCAATCCTCTAGGAGTTGGAACTCCTGACAAGGCTGGTTTCTCTGTAAATCAGCCCCATCCTGAGACTTTTCAGGAGCCCACCAGAAGAACAAAATACGCTCCTATCACCCAGAACGTTCCTAGGAATTTAAGATCTCTGAGTCAGGAACTGAGAGTCAAATAAAAGTATTGGAGAAACAGATTCCCCTAGCATCTCTATCTAGAGGATTTTAGGAGTTCCAGGCAATTTTCTTTGCCAGGAACTGAAAGCTGGAGACCAAATGTGTTTTTTTATTGTGTTATAATACACGATATGGTTTGGCTGTGTCCCTACCCAAATCTCAACTTCAATTGTAAGAAGGACCTTTCACCTCCCGCCATGATTTGGGGACCTCCCCAGGCTTATGGAACTGTAAGTTCAATTATACATCTTTTTCTTCCCAGTCTCGAGTATGTCTTTATAAGTAGTGTTAATGTAGAATAATACAGTAAATTGATGTAGAGGAGGGCACTGCTGAAAAGATACCCGAAAATGTGGAAGCCACTTTGGAACTGGGTAACAAGCAGAGGTTGGAAAAGTTTGTATGGCTCAGAAGAAGACAGGAAAATGTGGGAAAGTTTTGAACTTCCTGGAGATTTGTTGAATGGCTTTACTCAAAGTGCTGGTAGCAATACAGGCAGTAAGGTCTAGACTGAGGAATTCTCAATTGAAAAGGAAGAACTTGCTGGGAACTGGAGTAAGGGTGACTCTTTTTATGTTTTCTCAAAGAATTTAGGGGTGTGTGCCCCTACCCTACAGATTTGTGGAACTTTGAACTTAAGAAAGATGATTTAGGGTATCCGGAGGAAGAAATTTCTGAGCAGCAAAGCATTTAAGAATTGTTTTGGGTACTGTTAAAGGCATTCAGTTTTATATGGGAAGCAGACCCTAAAAGTTTGGAAAATTAGCAACCTGACTATGCAATAGAAGAGAAAATCCTATTTTCTTGGGAGAAACTCAAAGTGGCTGCAGAAACTTGCATAAGTAGCAAGGAGCCTAGTGTTAATCCCCATAAGCATGGGGAAAATTTCTCCAGGTCATGTCCGAGGCCTTCATGACAGCCCATCCCATCAGAGACCTGGAAGCCCAGGATGAAAAAGTGATTTTGTGGTCTGGGCTCAGGGTTCCCAATCTATGTGCAGCCTAAGGAATTGGTGCCTTGTGTCCCAACCGCTCCAGCTGTGGCTGAAAGGGGACAACGTACAGCTTGGGCTGTGGCTTCAGAGGGTGGAAGCTCTAAACCTTGGCAGCTTCCTAGTGGCATTAAGCCTGTGGGTGCACAGAAGTCAAGAATTGAAGTTTGGGAACCTCTAAGATTTCAGAAGATGTATGGAAACCCCTGGATGCCCAGGCAAAAGTTTGCTGCAGGGGTGGGTCCCTCATGGAGAATCTTTGCTAGGGTTGTGTCACAGGGAAATTTGGGATTGGAGTTTGTACACAGAGTTCCTACTGGGTTACTGCCTAGTGGAGCTAACCAGAAGAGGGCAACCTTACTTCAGACCCCAGAATGGTAGATCCACCAACAGCTTGCACCATATGCCTGGAAAAGCTGCAAACACTCAATGTCAGCCCATGAAAGCAGCCCGGAGTGAGGCTATACCCAGCAAAGTCACAGAGTCAGAGCTGCCCAAGATCACGGGAACCTACCTCTTGCATCAGTGTGACCTGATGTGAGACCAGGAGACAAAGGAGACCATTTTGGAGCTTTACAATTTGACTTCTCTGCTGGATTTCAGATTGCATGGGCCCTGTAACCCCTTTGTTTAAACCAATTTCTCCCATTTGGAATGGCTGTATTCACCCAATACTTGTATCACTATTGTGTCTAGAAAGTAACTAGCTTGCTTTAGATTTTACAGGCTCTTAGTCAGAAGGGACTTTCCTTGTCTCAGATGAGACTTTGGACTGTGGACTTTTGAGTTAATATTGAAGTGAGTTAAGATTATTTGGGGGCTGTGGGGAAGATATGATTGGTTTTGAAATGTGAAAACGTGAGATTTGTAGGGGGGCAGGGGCAGAATGATAAGGTTTGGCTGTGTCACCACCCAAATCTCAACTTGAATTATATCTCCCAGAATTCCCACATGTTGTGGGAGGGACATAGGGGGAGGTAATTAAATCATGGGGACCAATCTTTCCCATGCTATTCTCATGATAGCAAATAAGTTTCAGGAGATTTAATGGCTTTATCCAGAGTTCTTGCTTTTTCTTCTTCCTCATTTTTCTCTTGCCTCCACTGTGTAAGAAGGGCCTTTCACCTCCCATCATGATTCTGAGGACTCCCCAGTCTTATGGAAATGTAAGTTCAATTAAACTTGCTTTTATTCCAGTCTGGGTATGTCAGCATGAAAACATACTAATACGATACCACAGGCACTTTAGAGGAGTATTAGATAGAACTGGAGACTTATGTCCAGGGTCCTCCAAGCTAACTGCTAGGTCATTAATAGGGTACAGGTCTTTCCTCCCTCGAACACAAACCCAGGCCAGCAACATCACAATGACCAACTTGAGAGAGAGAGTAGACAGAGATATCCCTGCTTTTATACTCAGGTCCCAGAACAATCAATTCCTTCACTGGGAAAAATTAAAGTGGATGTTTGTTTTCTGTGATGCTTTCTTTTTTTTAATTTTTATTTTTCTTGCATTACAGTTGTAACTTTTTAAAAATTATCCCCTCCTTCCACCTTTTATTGCACCTCCCATACCTCCCCTTTCCCCACCTTCTTTAACGTCTCTCTCTGTCTCTCTTCCTGTTTGTGGGGGCAGATATACATAAGAGTGTTGCCGGGCGCGGTGGCTCAAGCCTGTAATCCCAGCACTTTGGGAGGCCGAGACGGGTGGATCACGAGGTCAGGAGATCGAGACCATCCTGCCTAACATGGTGAAACCCCGTCTCTACTAAAAAATACAAAAAACTAGCCGGGCGAGGTGGCGGACAACTGTAGTCCCAGCTACTCGGGAGGCTGAGGCAGGAGAATGGCGTAAACCCGGGAGGCGGAGCTTGCAGTGAGCTGAGATCCCGCCACTGCACTCCAGCCTGGGTGACACAGCGAGACTCCGCCTCAAAAAAAAAAAAAAAAAAAAAAAAGAGTGTAGAAAGAGGGGTGTACATAGGTCTATCTATCTATCTATCTATCTATCTATCTATCTATCTATCTAATCTATCTTTAAAGATATGCCTATCTCTAAAAACTCCATTAATAATATATAGATGGTGTGACAGCCTTTACCTGTCAATATTATATTTTTGATCATTTACCCATGAACTCAAATGGGTTGCACACATGACACTTAACACCTGTATAATACTCTCTTTTATGCAGAGTCCATGATATACCTACCTATTTGATACAGTTTAGATCTATGTCCCCACCCAAATCTCATCGAGAAATGTACTCCCATAATTCCCACATGTTGTGGGAGGAACCTGGTGAGAGCTAATTTGAATCATGGGGCCTAGTCTTTCTTGTGCTATTCTTGTGACAGTGAATAAGTCTCATGGGATCTGATGGTTTATCAAGGCTTTCCACTTTTGCTTTCTTTTCATTTTTTTCTCGCTGTCACCATTAAGAAGTGCCTTTTGCCTCCTTCCTTGATTCTGAGGCCTCCTCAACGATGTGGAACTGTTAAGTCCAATTAAACCTCTTTTTCTTCCCAGTCTCCGGTATGTCTTTATCAGCATCATGAGAAAGGACTAATATACTATTCGTCTACATGGGGTATTTCAGTGTTTTCTGTTTTCTAAAATTATGACAAGATTGGGTTTAGTATAGTTCTTTGACATGACTGTGACCCTGCATGCTGGTTAGCCAGATCACAGAGTATATGATTGTGGAAGAAAGCTCTTAATTTCATGTAGCAAGAACAAGAGTTGACTTAATATTAGCTACTCAGAAAAATAAATGCATCAAATAACCTCCATACAACTGTGTATATGAAAGATGTTCAGAAAAACCATAAGATAATCATATTATTTTTGTCCTTGTGACCAAGATGGAAAGAATAAGACTGGTTTTTGCCCAAATCAGACAGGTTATATAAAAATGACCTAACTTCCATGTACCTCCACTTCTTCATCTGTAGATGGAGACATTATGAGCACCTACGTCATGGGAGTGTCATACAGATGGAAAGAATTCATGCAGTTTGAGCATTTAGCACAGTGCCTGTGAAGCCATCACCATGAAATTAAAGCAACTGAATTGGTAGTTTTTAAGCAAAAGCCTAAGATTTGAGCAGAAGCAAAGCTAAGCATTAACTAGCTTCCCCAACAGCCCACTTCCTTATAGCTGCTTACTGTCAAAAAGTCAAATGGCCCCCTGTAACAAGGTTCTAACTTTCCTTAATTGTTTTTATAGATGACATCATAACATTAAGAAACTTCAAGTTCTCCACTGGCGATAACTTCCAGATTCTGCATTCCAATGGGTCCCGTGATTCCAGCCTGTCTGAAGACGCCCTCCAGGGAACTGACTCAATGCAAACATGCAGTTTCTACATCCTTATAATTTCATGTCTAATTCTTTAATCATACCTTGTTGGCAATTCCCAGCTCCTCAACCCCCTACCTACCAAAATTCTCTTAAAAACCTCAAAAGTCCAAAACTCCTCATGGAGGTGGATTTCAGGTTCCCTTGCATCTCCTCACCTAGTTGACCAATGATGATTAAACTCTTTCTCTACTGCAATTCCTGCTATTTTGGTTCATTGGTCCATTACCAAGCCATAAGCAATCAAACCTAATTTTTCTACAAGGCCTGGAAGTCAGAAAGGACCATGGATGTTTGCCAAATAAAGCTATTCCTCCTGCATAGATAAGAAAATTTCATCTTCAAGAAGTCAAAGTTTGAAAATCACATACATAGAAGAATAAGAAAAGTTCTGGATTCTGACTTAAGGGATGGAAACAGGAAAAAAGTGTGCAGATAAAAGAAATAGCTAGGCTTAGGGAACAGTCATCTGCAGACACTCAAAGTCATCTGGCTAATATTTCTTTCAATAAGCACAATTTCTCCTCCGCCATCTCTGTCTGCTGTGCTACACTTGAAAACTGGAAAAGCCTGACTTTCACTTTAAACAGTGAAGAGGAAATAGGATAATGAATTACATGTCAATTAAACAGAGTCAACATTCCACAGACTAACAGACTTCACAAGGTGGTTTACATCTGGAAACCATAAGGTTTAGCAAGGATGATAAGGCTGGTCACTTGTGTCTCACCTCTAAAAAGAAACACGTTTAATTTTGCTTCCTTTAAGAAAATTAGTATGCTTATACTGGTCACACTTAAGGCACCATATGGGGCCACAGGTGCTAATGAAACTGTCATGACTTCTCCTGGTCATTAGATGTGCAAGAATGAATTCACCTTGTAACAAAGGGTTAGAAAACTAGACAATGAAAAGTGACACATTCTTTTCAAGTTCCTCTGCCTCAAGTGTTTCAAATGCTGAAAGTAACATCTGATTCCTCTCACTTTTTGTTTGTTGGTTGGTTGGTTTTTTTTTTTTTTTTTTTTTTTTTGAGATGGAGTTTCACCCTTATCACCCAGACTGGAGTGCAATGACTCAGTCTCGGTTCACTGCAACATGTGCCTCCCGAGTTCAAGCAATCCTCCTGTCTCAGCCTCCCAAGTAGCTGAGATTACAGGCACCTACCACCATGCTTGACTAATTTTTGTATTTTAAGTAGAAACGGAGTTTCACCATGTTGACCAGGCTGGCCTTGAACTGCTGACCTCAGGTGATCCACCCACCTCACCCTTCCAAAATGCTGGGATTACAGGTGTGAGCCACCACACCCCACCTCTCACATTTTCATAAGATTTTCAACCAAAATAAGCAGGTAATTGACTAGCCTATAAGAGATTTTATATAATCAGAACCGCTTGTTCTCCTTGTATCTCCCATGAAAGCATGGACTTTATCACGTCTTCCCTGACATACATGAACACGGTAAGTCAATGTCCCTCCCCCCAGATTCAAGATAACCTAGAATCAGTACTGTGTTGCAAAGATATATCTATGGCACTGCCTCTACATTTTATGCACAGAGGAGCTTGGAGACATAACATTGTTTTAAACCAGGCCGCGTACCTTATTTTCATGGTATTTCAAAGTCTTCCACTGACACTAGCATCAAAGTCTCAATGTCATGAATTGCCCATTTAGATAGACAATTATCAGTCTAAGAAGGAAAACACTGAAGACACTCATGCACAGAGACCCAGCTCATCTAAGCAGGGAGCCATCCTTGCTTTTCTTATCTATGCAGATTTGTGCCTTCTGCTTTTTCTTCCCCATTTTGGAGTTACAATTCCCTTACAGGAAGATTTTCCACTGAAGGAACACTTTGGGGATGAAGGAGGTGAGAGACTGATCATTGAGAGTCTGAGATACGGGCTAGCTCCCATTTTATTTGCTATTTTAGGATAGTAACATTCTGTGCTAGAGGTGTGTAATGCTGTATAGAGTGGCATATACCACTGGACTAGTAAGAGTAAGAAGAAACATCTAACCTCATGTCAGGGCCACATGATGCTAGAATAGGAACCCTTTACTTATTCTAGAAATGGGCATTACTATGAATTTCAAATCAAAATAGGAACTTTTTTTTTAAGGCAGTGTCATTTTTTATATAACTGTGAATAAGTAAAACACTGGTTAATGTTTTCTCTTTTCTGATGAATTTTTGAAACTATTAGGTTAGTGCAAAGGTAATAGTGATTTTTGCCATTACTTTCAATGGCAAAAACTGCAATTATTATTGCACCAACCTCCAATATATGGTGCTTCAAAGAAAGTGGCATGTGACGATAACATTTATTTGAAGGACTAAGAGAGGTAACTGGATTAGGAATTGCACATGTCATTCTACAAGAGTACTCTTGATAAAGCCAAAATTCAGTAGCATCTCTTCACCTCCAAGTTTAAAGGAATCTGGACTGAAAGGTAATATCAGAGGACTGTCAGTGAAGGGACAACCCAAATGTTGGGCATGAGCTAATGGCATTTAGTGCTAACTCCCATTTCCAAGCCTTTGGAACATTAGAATCTTTCTGACTGGCAACCTCATACAGCTTTTTGGTGCCAAAGCATTCGGACATTTTCCACTCTAAGTTATTTTGATTGAGTGACTCTGTCCAAGTCATAATAAACGGAATGGGTGGATTTGCATCTCTGAAAGAAAATGGTCTTTTTTTTTTTTGCTCATTTTCCCTCTTGCATATTATGAATTATAAATTTGTGTATTATCCATCAAGCTAACAGTTAAAAGAAGCTCTCAAATGTAGGATAGGCTTGAGTTTCACTAAGAAAAACCCTTGTAATATACATATTGTAAAATGCATTCCATCCTTGTCTCTTGTAAATGCACACATTCAATGAACATACTTTTATGTTTGAGAAGAGAGTATGTGGCAAAATGGTGAGAAAGCAATCACTGTTTTTGATTCCCCATGAATCTACTTCATCCCTTTCCATTTTTCCTCAATAGCCTCTCTAGTACCCAGTTGTTTTATTTGTTAACTGAATGTGTGAGGTGGCATTTCTGTGAAAAATAAGAATCCGATATCCCTAAGCATTTTAACCTCAACAATAGAGTACTTAGTACTACAGTACTAAGTCTGTAATATTCAGTTCAAGAGCCAATATACAGGGAAAAATAAAAGAATAAGATGCATCTGGGTGAGGGACATGATGCAAATGAAGCGGCCTGAACTGCCGCTCCTTATCACCACTCAGATGCTGTGCAAACAGACATTCCATGTGCTGCCGCTGGGAAACAGATAACCATGTCTGTTACTGGAAGAGGAGGTCACAGAAAGAAATTGCTCCTAGACATTGCAGAATGGATTATAAGAGAAAAATATCTATATCAGTGAAGGCCTTTTAAATCCAGTACGAAAAGAAGGGCTTTCTTTGTCCTTCCCTGTGACTGCCTGAATTATCTAGGATACCTACTAGCTGTATACTGCTTGTCTGAAAACAGCAGTAAGAGCTGGAGAAAAGGCCCCATAGATTTTCCTCCTAGTAAAAGAAGATTTTATTATTATAGGAAATCACATTCTAATTCTGTTTATGTAGATAACGTCCTTTTAAGGGAAAAGGAGTATTGAATATTTCATGCTGTTTACATTTCTCCTGCAACTTCTTAGGTTGATCAAAAGCCATTGTAGAAAAAGGTGAAATACATTGGTACACAGACAGGTACCATAGTACCATAAAAAATTAAGGGAGATGGTGAACTTGCAAAAGGACTAGAAGTAGACGTATTCAACAGGAAACAGAGACTGCTGTTTGCATGGTAAGAAAATAATTGGACAAGGAAATCATAAAACTGGAATCCAGACTCAACTCTGTTATAATCTAGATTTACATCCTTGGATAACAGACTTAACCTTCCTGGGACTGAATTTGCTTTTACAGGAAAGGTCAGGTGACTTAGGCTGCCCAGAGACTAATATCAATCAATCAAGGAGGAATGTGGAAAACAAAGATCTCCTGTTTAAAGTCTTCCAGTTACCCCTCTGCAAAAGATTATCATGAGCCTCAGGCACAAGATCTCAGGACTTCAGTTACTAATTATTCTTATAAGAATAATGTTAAATAGGTCAGGTGTGGTAGCTCATACCTATAATCCCAGCAATTTGGGCGGCCAAGACAGGTGGACCACTGCACTCCAGTCTGGGTGACAGAGCAAGACTTCATCTAAAAAAAAAAAATGTTAAATAGCACTTGATTAATAAATGAGATGCATAGGAAATGCCAAAAAGTATCCAAGAATATTGGGGATTTTTCTGCTCAGAATTACTTAGGACTAGTGACTTGGGTTAACATATCATTGATGGGTCTGAAAGCTAGGGTCCATGAAATACATCTTCTCTGCCACCTGTTTTTGCAGATACAGTTTTATTGGGACAAAGCCACACCATCCTGCATTACATAATATCTTATCACTATTTTCACGCTACAGTGCAATGAAGGCAGAGTTGAGTCGTAGTGATAGAGACCATCTGGTCTCAAAGATGAAAATATTTACTATCTTGTCCTTTTTAAATAAAAGATTGCATCTCCTGCTTTTGACCTATAGGAGGTTATAAGGCAGCCTGATGAAAAATCAAAATGGAAAACTGTGATATAGGTCGTAAGTGACATCTGGTTCCTTATGATAGTTTTTGTTGTACTTAATGCACTGTCTAAACACTTAAGGTAAATGCTGAAGGAACGTTTCCTTATTTTAGAAATCGCCGGAGAGAAGTGGTATTACTCATGCATCTCCCCAGTCAATATGCACTCTTTAAACCTGCACCACATTGGGTCTTGTTAGAAATATATACTCTCGGCCAGGCGCGGTGGCTCACGCCTGTAATCCCTGCACTTTGGGAGGCCGAGGCGGGCGGATCGCGAGGTCAGGAGATCGAGACCATCCTGGCTAACACTGTGAAACCCCGTCTCTACTAAAATACAAAAAATTAGCCGGGCGCGGTGGCGGGCGCCTGTAGTCCCAGCTACTTGGGAGGCTGAGGCAGGAGAATGGCGTGAACCCGGGAGGCGGAGCTTGCAGTGAGCCGAGATGGTGCCACTGCACTCCAGCCTGGGCGACAGAGTGAAGACTCCGCCTCAAAAAAAAAAAAAAAAAAAAAAAAAAAAAAAAAAAAAATATATATATATATATATATATATATATATATATATATATATATATATATATATATACACACACACACACACACACTCTCAGGCCCTGCTACAGCCCTACTGAACCAGAATCTGCATTTAACTGGCTTCTGGGGGAATTTATACCCACATTTAGTTTAAGTAGCACAGCTCTAGACATTAGAGGAAGTCAGTTTTTTATATACATAAGAGAATCTGGGTGCTTTTGCCAAATTTTCACAGCTATGGACTACAGAGTTAGCATACAAATCTGCTGTTAAAAGCATTTTAGGCAGAGGGAACTATAACATCAGAATATTTTATTTTTATAATTTCATGATACTTATGCTTCTAATAAAGTATAAGTTTTAGTTATTTAAAATTTAGCATATTTATGGTATTTGAAAACCACATCCCACAATCATCTTCCCTCTAGAATTGGGCTTACCTGAAATAATAATTGTAACCTTTATCATTTGGTCTTAGTGGGATGGCTTATGAAATTTACCAATGTTTAACAGTATCTGAAATCCCCATTATTTTCTCCCCAATTGTTTCCCCTTTATTCCTCTATTCTTGCTGAATAACTTTCCTTGTTAATTTGTTCATTAAGGATATATGGGTGGTAAATTAATAGTCTTTATACATCTTAAAATGGTTTCCATAGCTTCATCTTGATCTAAGTTAGCTGAGTATTGGATTTTCAGTTGATGATTATTTTTCAGTACTTAGGCTATTTCTCCAAGACCCTTTCACTTCTTCTGATATTCATGTGAATCTACTAACAGACTAACAGTGTTTCTCTTGTAATCTGCTCTTCTTTAAATATCTTGGGGAGGTACTTCACTTTGTGTTCATTCTTAATATTCTTTAGTTTTATATTAATCTGTGAAATTACTGATCACGTTATTTGGTACTCAAGTGATGTATTTCAATGTGAGAGCTCATATGTTTCCTTATTTTAAGAATATTTTCATCGATTTTCTTTCCAACCATTGTTACCTTAGTTTTCTCTCTCATCTCCATGTCCATAAACATATCTCCTAATGACTCTTCATGTATTCATATTAACTTTTATTTTGGTGCACCTCCTCTATATTATTTTTCAGTGTTCTCTTTGATTGTAGAGTCTGTACTTTTCAGTATTATATTTTATCTCCATTGCCATGTTGGTCTGTTCTCATGCTGCTGATAAAGACATACCCAAGACAGGGTAATTTATATGGGAAAGTTGTTTAATGGACTCACAGTTCCACATGGCTGGGGAGACCTCACAATCATGGTGGAAGATGAAAAGCAAACGGACATCTGTCATGGTGGGAAGCAAAAGAGTGTGTGCAGGGGACTCCTATGTATAAAACCATCATATCTCAAGAGACTTATTCACTATCATGAGCACACCAAGGGAAAAACTTGCCCCCATGATTTAATTACCTCCCCCTATGTTCCTCCTGGACATGTGGGGATTATTACGATTCAAGGTGAGATTTGGATGGGGACACAGAGCCAAACCATATTATTTACTATATCCTTTTTGTTTTGTGTAGTTGTGATTTTGCAATTTCTATATTCACTTGCTTTTATTTGGTGCCTGCTTGTCTCTGTTTTATGATTTTCTTTGCTCTTTTCATGATTGCTGTTTCTTCTTGCATGTGTTTTCATTTGCTTCTCCCTGGTGGTCTCCAGAGGCATTAGAGGTCCTGTTCTTTGGAGGCATTAGGTCCTGTGCTGAAGGTGCCTGCTCCTCTAGAGAATGTTTGCCCCATTCTAAGGAATTTGGCTTAATGTCTATTTTAAAATCTAAACTTGTGTTAAATTTGGAAGACTGCATTTTCCACTTCTTGATTCTTTGTGCATGTGTTTTGGGATTTTGATCTTCAAGTGAGTAAGATGTGTCTCTCTCACTGTCTCTGTCTCTATCTCTCTTTCTTCTTTGCATACACATCTGTCTTCATGTGTCTATTTCCTTGTCCCCTTACCCTTCTCTATAGTCTTATCCTCAGTGGTTGGAGCTCCCACCCAGAGACATGAGTCACATGGTCACAAGTTCATTCACTGAATCTGCAGCCTGCTCAGCTCCGTTCTTGGTGGTGATGTTGTGTCAGCTCCCTTTCTCTTCCCTAGGATCTCAATTTCATAGATATGCCAGCTCTGAGCAATGGTCAGTAGCTATCTTGAAACTCTCTTATTTCTGGAAAGAAAGGGCTCTGTCTCCTGGACTTCTGGGGCACCTCCCATCATTTCCCAGGGATTACACTCCAGGTGTCTCCTGGCTCCTGGACCTAGAGTACAGCAGTTCCTGACCACTACTGTGTTGGGTTCCTGTCTTGTTCCTATTCCTAAGAAGATGATTTCCTCATCTGGGAGTTTGACTATCAGTGTTCCATTTTTACATATGTTTCATCTCTCAGTCCTTTATGTTAGAAACAAATAGGATATGGGATATGATAAGGTTTATCTTCAAATAGCCTAATCAATCCTTTATTCTTTAATTCAGAGTAACCACCCCCATCCCGACCTTTTTTTCTTTTTTCCCTTTTTTTCTTCCTTTATGCCTTTGTTACATGCCCAGACATGCCACAGTACCAGGCATTATCAGTACTAGCTCACATTCCTTCCCTTATTTGGAAAGAAGACTGTCTAGCTCACTGCAGACACTCCTTCTCCTTCCCCTCTCTCCTTTATGTGCCCACCTTATTTTTAAAAACTTGAAATGTTTAGTCAATCAGAATAAGTTTACAGTGTATGACCCGATCCCAGCCAATGGGGAAAAGGTACAGGGCAGGACTTGCATAAGGAATAAAGGCTTTCGTGCCCCTTTGTTCAAGTGTACTCTCACAGCAACTGGCCAAAGAGAAGCAACTCTCTGTGTGGAAGTAAAACTGTCTTGCTAAGGATCCTTTTTTTGAGTGTTCAATTTCCTTAGGATTTTGAGTTATTCCCAACAAGGAGACCTCAAGTATGAGCTTATAATTTCATCTACAATAAGACACAAGAGATATGACCCCTCTATTAAAAGGTGAGGGGAACGCACCTGAAAGAGGCAATTTAATCTGGAACCCAGTGTAAATGTGTGCTATGTATGGGCACATTTGTATCGATAATAATAATATGCAAATACAGTTGAAATATTTTGGATACTGGATATTTTATTAAATACATTACCAGAATCAGATTTCTAACCTGGAACAATTTCTTGACTATTTATTTTGAGTCAGAGTCTTGCTCTGTCAACTCTGCTAGAGTGCAGTGGTGAGATCTTGGCTCACTGCAACCTCTGCCTCCCATGTTCAAATAATTCTTAAGCCTCAGCCTCCCAAGTAGCTGGGATTACAGGCATGCACCACCACACCCAGCTAAGTTTTATATTTTTAGTAGATAATGGGTTTTGACATGTTGGTAAGGCTGGTCTCAAACTCCAAACCTCAAGTAATCCTCCTGCCTCTGCCTCCCTAAGTAGTAGAATAACAGGTATGAGCCACCATGCTTGGCCTTTACTTGACAATTTAATCTTCCATGACAGAATTCTGATATGTTCAAATTGAGATGAATACATAATAAGGATAATATTTCCTAATGTGCTACCACTTTAGAAGCTTAGGGACAGGAAAACTTGTAAATAAATAAATAAATAAATAAATAAATAATAAATTAGATAGAAAATAGATAATTATGTAGATAAAAATAAAACACAATTATCATTAGTGAATGACTGAAGCAGCTAAGAATGTGAAAACCTTTTGAAGAACAAAGCTAAACCGTTCTATTAATTACATTCCAAACACAGGAACTATGAAAAAAATAAAGCCACTGAAAATTGCTAAAAGTATTAAACAGCTACTTTTATATCACAGATAACAGTCATCTTTTATATGTGAGACAATATCACATATTTAAATCTGCAGCTATTTTCGCATTTGCTTTTTCAGCACAGGCGCTATATTTAAGGCAGATGGGTGATGAAGAGAATAACGCCTATTGCAGTAGATTAATTTCAGTGGATTCACTTCAAAAATAGCCTTACCTTCCTCTAAGTTAAGAAATATTTATTTTTACTCTGCAGATGTCAAATGGAAAAGAAATGATAGGGTTCTTGATTTCAAGAGAGACATTTTTCATAGTGTTACAAAGTGTGCTTTACAAATTAAACTTGTACAGGCAAGTTTGTCTTTATTCTGGGAAAATAGACATTATTAAGACAACAGTTTTCGTCACCAAATTTACAGTTTCAGCATAATCTTAGAAGTTAAAAATAGACAAATATGATTCATATAACCAAAACAAATAGAAAACAGGATAAATCATTTAACTTATTAAGAAAAATCTATTCAAATTGCTGAAAAGACTGTAAATCCTTGTTTTGCAGAGATTCTATCATTTCTCAGTCTATTTATTTTACATAGTGGCCCCAAGTACAATTTTTAAACGTGAGTTATGACTAAACATCTTTTTCTGCTTTAAGTATTGTATTGCAACAGATGGATAAAACTTAGTAAATTTATTAAACTGCAACTTAAAAAACTGCATTTTTAAAAGTCAGTATATACACAAATATTTCATAACATCAACATATTTTTTAATTCATATCTATATATCTGGGAATGCAAACTTTAATCCAATCTTCCAGACTTTCACCTTGGGGGAGCTGGAACAGTGTGGTTGGGGAGAAAGAAAACATTATTTATTTATTGAGACAGCGTCTTGCTCTGTCACCCAGGCTGGAGTGCAATGGCATGATCACAGCCCACTGCAGCCTCTACCTCCTGGGCTCAAGAAATCCTCTCACATCGGTCTGTCAAGTAGCTGGGACCACAGGCATGTGCCCCCAAACCTGACTAATTTTTAATTTTTTTTTTTTTGATAGAGATAGGGTCACCATATGTTGTCCAGGGTTATGTTGAACTCTTGGACTCAAGTGATCCTCTTAGCTCAGCTTCCCAAAATGTTGGGATTACAGGTTGGAGCCACTGGTTCCAGCTGGTTTTAAAACAAAATGTTTCAGTAAAAGTATTCTATGGCAAAAGGTTTTAAAACCCGGCCATGGAAGAATTATTGTTTCTACTGAAAATGGTAAGGTAATGTGACAATTCACTGTTGCCATCATGTATCTTATATCAATAAGGGCATGTCAGCAACTTATTCTCCTAGGCAGAATGAAATGTATAATAGAAGCTAAGAAAAAAGTTGCGATACCTCTAAATAAGAAAGAATCCCTCCAGAAAGAGTGGGGCATGAGGATGGCGTGCTATGCTGTGGGTGATATGAGGGAGATGGCCTTGAAATCAAGTCTTGAAAGACATATTCAAATTGTAAAGATAATGGCCTGAAATTACACTAAAAATGAAATCAATGTTTATGCTACATGCTTTTATTTGAATAATTAATTTGAAAATATTATTAGTCAATAATTATTAATTAATTAATATTAACTAATTATTGATTTATTTAAATTAATTTAAATAATTAATTTGAAAAATAAATTATCTTTTTTATGGTAACTACTCCAGCCATCTTAATTTGTTACGGGTTTGCTTGATGGAAGCATTACGATGGAAATCGTAATGGAAGAGGAAAAGAAAGCTGATGTAATTCTGGGGAAAAATGTACACTGGAGGCAGAGAGCTCAGGGATCTGGAACAATTACAGTGCAATAGTTGGGCATCCGCACTGTAGATCCAGAGGAGCTAGAGAGAAGCGAGGTGAGGAAAGAGCAGATGATTGGTTTGTTTGTTTGTTTGTCTGTTTTTGAGATGGAGTCTCGCTCTGTCGGCCAGGCTGGGGTGCAGTGGTGCTATCACTGCAAGCTCCGCCTGCCGGGTTCACGCCATTCTCCTGCCTCAGCCTCCTGACAGTAGCTGGGACTACAGGCGCCCCGACACCACGCCCGGCTAATTAGAGACGGGGTTTCACCGCCTTAGCCAGGATGGTCTCCACCTCCTGACCTCGTGATCTGCCCGTCTTGGCCTCCCAAAGTGCTGAGATTACAGGCGTGAGACACCGCGCCCAGCCGAGCAAACGATTTTAAACAATGATAAAAAAGACAAGCTAACTATTTCTTACTTCGCGTGAGACTTATTCATGTCCTTTCTTGTAAGTAGTCTGGACATCCCAACTCTGGTCATTTGATGGCATCAGCAGGACAGAGACATAGTGAGATGCAGAAAGCCACCCGAAGTTGTCTGACTTGGCAGCAACAAATGTGACTTGGCTTGGAGTGTCAAACCGTGAATGAAAATTGCCGCTGGGAGACTTGCAGACATGCATCGCTGCAAATGCTGTCTAGTGAAAGGCAGAATTCAGATGCAAAACAACATTTTAAAACTTTGCTTTCAAAACCCAATGCAAAGTGTATTTCCCCATGTAGAATATGCTAAATAATGCTTGGCCAACAGACCCATGCTCACAGTACATCATGGAAACATTCCCAATGCCTTTCTTCATCCAGTTATTTTCAACTCAATATTCTTTTTCAAAACAACAACAACAAATCTCTCTGCCTTTTTTGCTTAAAATTCCTTGAGAGACTTGAGCATTGTATAGATGGAAAAAAATGCTTTGGGGATGAAAATAAATAATTCATGACCTTGAGATTTAAAGCATAGAAGCAAAAAAAAATTGGTTTTGCATTTCACCCTCATTCAAATATATTAATAATCCAGATCCATAGACAAGGTTTTAAAAGACAGTTTACCAGATAGTTTTTGCAATGTACTTAAACATGTGATTTTTATTTCATGAGGAAATATGAGATAGAGGTGAAATAATAGAATACAAAATAGACCCACCCAATTAGAGAGTGCTGAGGCCACTAAAAGAGGAAAAAATCACAGTTAGTTATTAAAGATTGGAAAATAAATATCTATTTCCTTGTAGAGGAATGGCATCGCACAGTAGCTACTAAGGCAGGTGAATAAATAGGTTGGAGGGAATCTTACTGATTGCTTGCTTCAGTTCACAAATTAAAGAGAAACTGAACGCATTTTTATGAATATAACAGTGCCCAGGCAGACAGAAAGCATATTATTCGTGGCTTGCCCACACTGCTAGAGATATGCAATTTCGTAGGAGTAAAATCTATAGCTTGGAATTGGTTTAACAATTACCATGACTAGCAGGCTGCTGATTCTTAATGAATGTATGTTAGTATCAATTCTTCATTTAGAGTTTAAAAATCAGGGCTCCCTGTGTACTTCAATGAATATTTATTGATAGTGACATGTCATAGTTGCAGTATAAGTTACACAAAGATAGAACTATTGTAATGCTTGCTAACTGTTTATACTTGGAGTTAAATACCTCCCTTACTACCTGTCCCCAAGTAGCTGGGAATATCATGAAGACAGCAAAAGTGTAATATGCGGAAGAAAGTGTATTCCCTTCGTTTTTTTTTTTTTTTTTTTAAGTTTCTCTTTTTCAATACTTCCTATGCCGATCTCAAAACCCTCTTCTTTCTCCTAAAGTCCATGAAGGATTTTAACTTTTCCCTCGTAGATGCTTCCTCAGACTCTGGAACTCCTTCACCCATTACCTCATCTCTATTAATTTCTTCCTCCCAACTCTCACCTCCCAAGAGTCTACCCACAAATCCCAAGCACACCTGCACAGCACTCCAATAACCCAATTTTGTGCTCAGACTAAGCCAGTGCTTCTTAACCTTGGCTGTGCATTAGGATAAGCTGGGCAGCTTCCAAAAATTTCAAAACATTCTGCCAACAATGTTTTCTAAAGCTCCTCTCAAGTCTCCTATGATTGTGGTGCACAGCCAATCAATCTTGGACTGAGGGGAGGCCATTGGCTGATTCTATGAGTCGTTTTCAGGTATTTGTACATTAATCACAGTGTTCTAAAAAAAAAAAAAAAGTCTTAACAAAGCAGTCCCTTAGAGAAACACTTTTGAGATTTATTAATAGGTATTGATTGGGTGCATCAAAAAAAAAAAAAAAAAAAAAAAAGAAAGAAAGAAAGAAAGAAAAAAAGAGGTCTACAGTTTGATAAATTCATCAATGTATGCATATCATGTAACCGTCTCAGACATAGGAGTGAATACATCAGATACTCTAGGAACACATGGCTTTTAAAAAAATAAACTAAATCCCAAATAACAAAAAATGAAACTCATTTCAGTTTTATTTAGTCCAGGTCCAGGACTCCTAAATTTATTTGATCACTAAATGGTTTTTCTGTTTTGTTTTGTTGTTGTTGTTGTTGTTTTGCGCGTGAAAATTAGCATCCCATGAAAATGAGACTCAGTTTTCCCTTAGGAAAAGCATGTTTCAACACCACAGGATTTGTCTTTAGAGATGGAACCTGGTTCTCAGTGCAAACTCATGGGGAAGAAATCAATGATAGATTATGGGGACTTTTCTCAGACTTCCTTCACTTTTTCTGGAGAAAGTCAGTGGATTCCTCAGTCTGGAAGGTCAGCTTAGAATGCAAATTTTTCTTCAATCAAGGTAAGCTATTCGCCACTTCTGTAGTGGAGATTCATGTTCCTTTATTTCCATGACAAAACTTAAATTTTGAATGTCAGAGCTGGAAAAATTACAAGACATTATCTAGAATGAAGAACTAATTTTTCCACTGTGGGTCCACTCACCTAACTCAAATAAACCTCAGCTCAATCATCTATAAAATGGGGGTTGGAAAAAACATTGTCCGATGAAAATGTTTTTCTGTGAAATTAGATAAAACACACTTCCCAATAACCCAGTGAAATGACTGATCCAGAGAACACACTCAACACATGAATGCAGCCAGTATTGCAATTTGCAAGAAGCCAGATTTTATGGGAACACCAGGTACAGCATTTACAGGAAAGGACATGTCAGTAAGACACACAGACCTTTGACATTCCCATACAGGAACTGGAAGAAACGTGTGGCTTTGTCTTTAGCAGGTCTCAAATTATAAATGACAAATGTAGAAGCAGGAAGGAAAGGAGCAAGATGAGACATCTGCAAAGAGGTTTGATGAGAGTCCCTGGTCAATTTATTTGAGAAGACCTTGGGATAAAAAAAGTGGGATGTAATATACAAAACTATGAGGAAGCAAAGAGAGTTGAATGTTAGAATGCTAGTACTTAAAAGTAATGAATGATCAAAAGGAAGGAGTGGTACAAATAATTTGGGTTGGATTGAATTGGTGGATGACTTCCAAAATTAATAGGGCTGGGTGTAGTGGCTCATGCTTGTAATCCTAGCACTTTGGGAGGCTGTGGTGGGTGGGTTCCTTGAGGCAAGGAGTTTGAGATCAGCCTGAGCCACATAGTGAGAACTTGTCTGTACAAAAAAACAAAACAAAATGAAACAAAACAAAAAAATCCAGAAAAGTAGCCAGGCAGGGTGCCACACACAGTAGTCTCAGTTACTTGGGAAGCTGAGGTAGGGGGATCACGAGCCTGGTAATTTAAGGATTCAATGAGCTATGATTGTTCCACTGCACTACAGCCTGAGTGACAGAGCAAGACACTGTCTCTAAAAAACAAAACAAAACAAAAAGTCATGCAGTAATGGAGATAAGTTGGCAATTTTGAGGAGTAAAATCAGGTAGTCATGAGAATAGATTTACGACTACTAAAAATTTTTATTTTAAGTATTGTCTTAGAAAATGGGCATAAGATACGCCCTCAGACGTTTGCATCAGATTCTTATAATTTTTATATATCATACTGGAAAGTTTTCTGAGAATCAAGAGTATGATGTAGGCACAATCATCTGTTAATCCAAGTTCCAGATCTGATGAAAAGCCACTTATGAAAATACCAGGTTAAGCTACATTCATTAGGATATTCCTCTCCTACAATAAAATGTCATTATTGCTGCTGTAACTAACTGAGAATTCATAATGATTTAGACATCACTTATCAAAATGTTACTTGTGTAAAACAAAACTCTTCTTTACATATTGTGTAAGTTTTTAAAGTAATAAATATGTATATACCTGTAAATTGTAACATAAGTCAGACTGCTTTTTCCACTAATGTGAAGCAGTTAGATTTATAGATTCTTTCTTTCAATGTGCACTGCTGAGTTTTCAAACTAAAATATATGTTTCATCCACTGCATACTGTATATTCTCACATTTACTTCCAAGCACTCATTTTGTACATGTGAACATATCATGTAAAATATTTGATATACCTAATTCTTATAGGTAGAGATGTTTCTTTCCTTTTTCATAAAATGGGAAAAGTCTAATTTTAAGAGGCTCATGATTCCATATAAAATCAGGACAATTACCTGTGCTGTTCATTGCTACGACTACACACTCCCCGGATCTGTAGATATGATATAATTCAAGTATCTGCAGAGCAGTATCATTGCGAGGAAATCAAGAAAATTTCAACAGTTCAAGGAATCAAGAAAAATAATTTATGAAATGAATATTCTTAGAGATAATAAAATTTCTTACTTTCTTTTGTAATATAGTCTCAATTTTTATTATTAAATATTAACATCTTTTTATATGTGCTCTTTCTCTCCCAATAATCTAATTCTTCCATTTAATACTTAAAATGTATTCACTAACTGGATAGGAAAAATGTATAGAAGATTTTCTTTTCTTTTTCTTTTTCTTTCTTTTTTTTTTTTTTTTTGAGACAGAGTCTGGCTCTGTGGCCCAGGCTGGAGTGCAGTGGCCGGATCTCGGCTCACTACAAGCTCCGCCTCCCGGGTTCAAGCCATTCTCCTGCCTCAGCCTCTCGAGTAGCTGCAACTACAGGCGCCCGCCACCGCGCCCGGCTAATTTTTTGTATTTTTAGTAGAGACGGGGTTTCACCGTGGTCTCGATCTCCTGACCTTGTGATCCGCCTGCCTCGGCCTCCCAAAGTGCTGGGATTACAGGCGTGAGCCACCGCGCCCAGCGAGAAGATTTTCTTAGCTATAGGATACTGCATAAAATAATGTCAGATGGTTGTAGAGTTTAAAACAGTTGGTTGTTTGCTATTATATGTAAACAAATACTTCTTTTAATTTGTAACATATAAAGGCTATGTTTGTGTAAAAAGATTTTTTTTTTCTGGCACCAAATCTATTAAATGTACTGAATGACATTTGATAAAATAAAAGACCTATGTTGCTTTTCTAAACAAAAATCTAAATTAGCATTTGGGTTTATAATTCGGAAATACAAATAAAAATTTAGAATAACACAATGGTTAGCTGTTTCCATTATAAACAAGACAAGTCTGTTAGTATTCATGCATGGCTAGATGGTTGAGAGACAGGTGGTAAGCCAAAAAATATACAAATGCATTCAAATATTAATTGCATGATTTATTTCACTGGATTGGACATGATTTTCACATGAATCCATTGTAGCAAAACATGTGTCTACTTCCTGAATCACAGGAAACAATGTTTCTTGATTGATATATTTAAATGACTGCTGCTGGGTGCAGTGGCTCTTGCCTGTAATCCCAGCACTTTTGGATGCTGAGGCAGGTGCATCACCAGGTCAGGAGATCCAGACCATCCTGGCCAACATGGTGAAATGCTAAGATGGTGAAACCCCCTCTGTACTAAAAATACAAAAATTAACTGGGCATGGTGGCATGTGCCTGTAGTCCCAGCTACTTGGAAGGTTGAGGAAGGAGAATTGCTTGAAACTGGGAGGTGGAGTTTGCAGTAAGCCAAGATTGTGCCATTGCACTCGAGCCTGACGATAGAGCAAGACTCAGTCTCAAAAAAAAAAAAAAAAAAAAGAAAAAAAGACTGGTAAGTAATGATTCTTATAACAATGTTTTGTTTCTGAGCATGTATTTCATTAATCAAAATGTAAAATTTTAGGAAATATAAATTTTGATAAACCTGATAAAATACTTAAAAGAACATGAAAGTGCTAATGAAACATTAGGGAAGTGTATTAGTCTGTCGTCATGCTGCCAAGAAAGACATACCTGAGACTACGTACTTTATAAAGTTCTACAGCTCCACATGACTAGGGAGGCCTCACAATCATGGCAGAAGGTGAATGAGGAGCAAAGTCACATCTTACATGGTGGCAGGCAAGAGAGCATGTGCAGGGGAACTCCCCTTTATTAAACCATCAGGTCTCACGAAACTTATTCACTATCACCAGAACAGCATGGGAAACACCTGCCCCGACGATTCAGTTATCTCCTAGTGGGTCCCTCCAACAACAACTGGGAATGGGAGTTATGTGATTAACAATTCAAGATGAGATTTGGGTGGGGTCCCAGCCAAACCACATCAGGAAGAAAGAAAACCCATGAGGAGACAAAAAGAAATTGATGTTACTGAAGATGAAAAACACTGAAAAGAGAGAAGAGCAACGGAAGATAAAGAAAGAAGCACTGTGAACAAATCCAGTTAGAAGACCTGGGTGTGAGTAATCAATTAAAGTCAATGTGAAAGAAAGCTGGTATCATAAAGTTTTACCTGTGAGCTATTAGTCATCTTGGTCTGTTCTTCACATTGACAGTATTGGTCAGAGTTTTCCAGAGAAACAAAACCAACAGGATAGATAATGAGGTAGACAGATAATATATAGATGATTGAAGATGGATGGTAGGCAAAAGATAGATAAGTAGATGTTGGCTAAGTATATGATAAATAGCTAAAGAGAGATGACAAATGACTGACAGGTATATAATAGGTAGATTATAAATAGATCAGTAGACAGATAGACATGGACAGGTAGATGATAAATAGCAAGAGATAGATGACAAACGGTTAACAGATAGGTAGATGATAGATGGATTATGGATAGATTAGCAGACATATAGACATGGAAAGGTAGACGATAAATAGAGATAGATGACAAAAGATTGACAGGTAGGTGATAGATGGAAAGACAATGCAGATACAGGTTTCTGTCTTTCTATATGTATCTATCATGAGATTTACTTGTAAGGAATTGGTTCACATGATGGTGAGGACTGGCAAGTCTAAAATGAGTAGAGTATACAGTATGCCAGAAACTCAGGATATTTATGTTACCCTTGAAATCCTTGAGGCTGTGTTTCTTTACTCTGGGAAATCTGTTTCAGCTCTTAAGGTCTTCTAGGGATTGAAGGTAGGCCATCATGTACTGAGGGTCAACTCCCTGATGTCAAGTGATAGGGAATGTTAATCCCATCTACAGCATACTTTCACAGTGATATCTAAATTGGTGTTTGATTATGATGACTATGACTGACCTCTAAAATTTAATCATCACACCAACCCGACTTCTCTCTGCTCCAGACATCCCTCTCTCATTGAAGAGAACATAGTTCCCTTGTTTAGTCTTTTCAGTCACCATGCACTGGACAAATCTGAGTTGTGTTCAGAGTAAGTTGCACTATTGAGTAATCTCTGGAATCTTTAAGAGCTTTGTCTGATGATAAGAAGGTTAATTGTATTTACAATGATATAGGCAAGCAAGAGGGAACAGGAGAGATAAAGGAGAACACTTAGGCCTACACTCTACATCCATGGACTGTATGGCTACAACAAGATTGACTGATATGGTGAAATATCTCTACATATTTTGATGTACAGGGGTAGTGTATACCATGGGTGACTTCTGTAATCAGGCTACTCAGGGTCTGATATTAGCCTTGTCATGCATTACTTACTTGGCTTTCAGGAAATTTTTAACCTCTGTAGACCTCAGTTTATTTGCCTGCAGGGCAGGTGCAGCAATGATACTCAGCTGGGTTTCTGGGAAAATGCAATGACATAATATGTGTAAATTAGACAGGACAGGATCTAGCATGTAGCAAACATTCAGTACATTTTATCTATGATTCTTAGCTCCTCCCTTGTCATCTCTGACCCAAATCATAGGCGCCCGAGATTTCTACTAAAGGTGGCGTGGCATATATATGTGACTCTCCAGAAAGCTTGCTCAGTTGGCCTGTAGCAATAAGTAAGGCTGATGTTCAAGTCTTTCCTATGAAAATATCATTTATGCAATTGGATGACTAGCTGCAGCTATTATTCTTTCCTTCATGGATAAACTTATTAATAGGGTTGTCTGTGACTTGTCCTTGAACTACCACTGCTCGACTCTCCACAATCTGGCTTCTGCACCAAGTATATTACTGAAGTTAACTGAAAATACTGTCATCATCTCAGTAATCTTTCCTGCCTTCCACCAAACTCATACCTATTTCCTAAATCTTAACAGTCATCATATTTGCCTTATAAGTCACATGTAACATCGCAGACAAAAGCTAATGGTGATATAATGCATTGGCATCACATATTAGCTAAATAAACTCGTGGACCTTATTAATATTTTATAGGTCCTTTAAAAAGGGCTATTTGAGATGCTGGGGATGCCAGAGTGATAACTAATCATCTTCTACACTGTCTCCCTGCCAGGCATTTTGCAAGTCAGGCAGATGGATTGTGGTGGAACTTCCTAGATTCTTATCTGTATACATCTCCAGAATTTTTTCTTTCTCTTTCTGTTATTTATGTTCCTAATCTGTGAGGCACAGAAAGTGGTACAGTCAGTTGGTGAATTCACAGTTGTTGTAGCTAAATAAATATACTCCCTTCCTCATCTCTATGGGTCTCTTTCTTATTTGGTATTGAGTATTTGATTTGAACAGAGCAAAATGATGTAAATCTAAATTTTCTACAAACACAGCAATATGATTTCTTATGGTGAAACTGAGGGGTAAAGAGATATGATACAAGAAAGGCTTACTTTTCAATTCATGTATTCCCTTTTGTACATTTGATTTTCTGCCATGTGCATGTGTTACTTATTGAAATATGTTAAATAAGTAAATTAAATGAACAATCATGTGAACAAATTTAACTGCAGAATTAAAAAGCCTGTAAAGTTTTTGTGATATAGACACACATATATATTCAAGAATAAATGTTTTTATAGATCTTCCTTTATAATTTCCTTCTTCCAGATTTAGCTTTTCAATAAATAGAAACTGTGTCACAAAAGGAGCCACTTGAGGGTTTAGCACATGGATTTCAGAAATCAAGAGGCCAGTCATGTTCTCTTTGAGGCAATTCAGAAAGAAATGTTGCAGATTGCCTGCCTAATAATAACTGATGAATGACACCTCCCTGTGTCCACCATAAAGACACAGAGTCTATTTCCATACCCTTGACCTGGGAATAGCCTTGTTGTGTACTTTGACTAACAGAATGTGGCAGAGGAAATGCTGTGCAAAGTCTGGGAATTCAATCTTAAGAGACCCTGAAGCTTTCACTCTTGTCCCCTGGTAAAGGAACTCTGAGGCCACCATACAGTGAGGAAGACAAGTGTAGACTCTTGGAGAGAGGTCATATACCATGCAAACCAGAACGCCCCAGCCAGCAGGAAGTATCAGCTCCAGGCAGATGGTTGAGGCTGTGTCTTTCTACTTCTTGGCTTCTTCATTTTACACCATGTGATCTCTGATCAATGTAAAATGGGATTTCTCTTTTTGATGTTTTCTCCTGATAGTTCTACTTTTGAACTGGGAAATGTACCTACAACTTTCTAGAATGATATGAAATGAACCTATGCAATAATAAGAATTCTCTATTAGATGTCAGAACTGCCTTTCAAGTTGCTTCTCACCTTGGGAAGCTACTTTATCCCAGCAACTCAAAAGGGCTGAGTTTCTCAAATATACAGAAGAGCAGATGCTTCTAAAAGTCTCTCCTCTGGATTCATTGTCAATGTATGGCTGCCATGATGCATCCTTTCCCATAGCCTTATCTTCTGATGTTGAGCAAAGCATAGAAAATCAGGGTTGCAGCTCAGTGGCATTGAGGAGGCAAACAGCATATAACTGTCTCCACACATCACTCCGATTTGACTTCAGGAGTAAAATCTCCCCTTTTCCTCTTTAGATCAAGAAGACAGGAGAGCACCAGATTAAATGGGCAGATCTTAGGCCGTGCCCTGCCTGTCTTCATTATCAGTCTGACACATCTACCACCACCTTCCAGAGGTAGCAATCACAGAACTTTGCCATGACTCAGCTTCTGCCCACACACATCTTTGACTAGTGGAGACAATGGAGGCATCATTGCACCAAGAGTTCTGGCTAAATGTTTGATGAATGCAGTCGAGAGCACATCTGCCTTTAAAACTGCTTCACATTCAAACTAAGGTAGAGTCACTGGGAGATATCTGGAAGATGAGCATTTATCTCACATCACATTAACCCACTGTTCCATTAGAACACATGGATCACTTTCGAAAATATCGTCATGTTTTCAGTAATCTCCTCCTCTTTTGTTCTCAGTAATCTCCTCTTTTGTTTTGCTCCAAATGATTTTCTCAACCGTCCATAACCTTTATAGGGACACACATTTTCTCCTAAAGATTTTTTGCGTCATACCAAACATGCGAGACTCTGTACAAAAGTGTGCCATTAATAAGAATATTTGAAGAAATTGCCTTAGGCATTTTTTTTTTTTAATTGCTCTGTCACCCAGCCTGGAGTGCAGTGGTGTGGTGGGGTCTTGGCTCACTGCAAGCTCCGCCTCTCGGGTTCATGCCGTTCTCCTGCCTCAGCCTCCAGAGTAGCTGGGACTACAGGCACTCACCACGGTGCCCGGCTAACTCTTTGTATTTTGAGTAGAGAGTGGTTTTCACCATGTTAGCCAAGATGGTCTCCACCTCCTGACCCTGTGATCCAACCGCCTCGGCCTCCCAAAGTGCTGGGATTACAGGTATGAGCCACCGCACCCGGCCAACTTAGGCATGTTAAGCAGCATCACCATCACTGGAATAAGCATGTGTCCTTACAAGTTGACTGCGTTGAAAGACAAAGTTCATTTGGGTAGAGGAGAACTGGTATTAGTTTTTAGACAATTAAAGCATAACCACTGTAATCTAACAATAAACATAAACCACAGTAAAAAGCAAAACAACATACAGGTGTTTATTTATACTTGCACTGTGAATCATTTGCCCATTTAAAGGTATATATAGTAATCTAGCATTATTTTAATCTCACAATGTAACATTTGGTCTCCTGGCTTTACTTCACTTTTCTTCTGTTATATGATTCTTTAGAACTAATATCAATTCCAGAAGGCATCTTATTTTCCACATATCCTAAATTATTAACAAATATGTCAACAGAAGGAAACTAGCATCAACCCTTTTAGCAGCTTGTCTATTCCTTAACTCAATATAAATATGTATTACTGACCTTCAAGTCATTTCTCCACAGGCTGTTCTGTTTTGGAGGAAGCTAATTTGTTCCTAATTGTAAGGAAAAAGAATGGTGCAGTGGATAAAATAATTTTGTGAGAGAGAAGGGGATAGGTCTGTTACTGTCAGATGTCATCATGAAACCTCTCCTGATCTCAGTCTCTTCCTCTGTACAAGCAAAGGAAGACCTGGGATTGGAACTTCCAAGTCCTTTTATGTTTCAGGATTCTGTGCCAATGCTCCCTTTAATGTGGGAGGGGCAGGCAACCTAGTAACTAGAAATCTGCACAGGGTTTTTCCACTCTGGGAGTGCAGACCTCCAGAGTAGGCTTCTCACCACTTTTGACAGCTATATACACTAGACAAGCTGCTGAGAGAATGCATGACATGACCATAAAACCAGAGCTTCAATTACCTCCACCTATTAATTATCTTGGCATCATTCTTGAAGGAGAGAAAGAGAACAGACTGAGTAAAATGTCAAACACATTCACATCAGTTTCAATGTGAAGTTTGTACTCCAATTAGGTATAACAGAACCAATAAAGAGAACAAATAGAATTTCCTGGGTGTCTCCTCTGCGCTCTTGGATTATACAATCCCAATTTTGGTGGGCACTATGGATCATGTCTGTAATCCCAGCACTTTTGGAGGCTGAGGCACTATGTGAGCCCAGGAATTTGAGACTAGACTGGGTTATGTAGCAAGACCCCATCTCCACAAAAATTTTAAAAAACAGCCAGGTACGGTGGTACATGCCTGTGGTCCCAGCTCCTTGGGAGGCTAAGGTGGGGGAATCATTTCAGTTCAGGAGTTTGAGGCTGCAGTGAGCTGTAACTGCACTACTGAACCCCACCCTGGTTGAGAGGGTGAGACCCTGTCTCTAAAAAATAAATAAATTGAAATAAAATGAAATAAAATCAAATTCTAGGTAAGCATTATTACTCTTTGGCAACTGATAAAACAAACTATGCTTAAAAGAATAAAATAGCTTGTCTAGAGTCTCTTGGTCCCTTCCTCCTTCCTGGAGTGAGCAGAAGTATGGTTCCCAGACGGCCTGCCTTTAGTGGCTACACTGAAGGGGTAGCTTGAAAAGGATTTAGATCACACAAAAATCTCCATCACATCCCTCAGAGTCACCTGAACAAATATACTATCTCAGTGATATGGTTTGGCCATGTCCTGACCCAAGTGTTACCTTGAATTATCATAATCCCCAGGTGTCAAGGGTGGGGCCAGGTGGAGATAATTGAATCATGGGAGTGGTTCACCTCATACTGTTCTCACAGTAGTGAATAAGTCTCACAAGTTCTGATGGATTTATAAATGGGAGTTCCCCTGCACATGTTCTCTTGCCTGCCACCATATAAGATGTGCCTTTCTCTTCCTCTGCCTTTCAAGACTGAGAGGCCTCCCCAGTCATGAGGAACTGTTAGTCCATTTAAGTTTTTTCTTTATAAATTATCCAGCGTCAGGTATGTCTTTACTAGCAGTGTGAGAACAGACTAATACACTCAGCCATCAGAAACCAAGAACTTGTTATCTACACAGTCTGTAAGCGCATCCATGCCCCCCCTTCCATCACATTGATGATCCCAACCTCCTTCATATAGAGATCCCAGGGTCTCCACTACCTAAATCAGATCACAGAGGGTTCCACTTTAGAAACACAACAAAAAAGCATGTTTGCAAGCTTTGTCTCAGAATTGGACCACAGTCCACAGACCACAGTGGGGATCCAGAATCTTCACTTTTAACTGGGAAAGTCAGGTAATTCTTGATAGTTTCAAACAGCAATGCTTGAAAACTACTGCCCTGCAACACTCTAAGTTGTACTAGGTTGAGGTGAAGGGAATGGAACAAGAGAAGATGTCAGAGGGTACAAATATGAGTGTGTACTAAACCTGCTCTCTGGTTTCCCCCATGACATAGTGTTGCCACCCCCTGGGCATCATGTGGTCCATGAACCAGTGGCACCAACATCACCCAGGACCTTGTTAAAATCACAGAATTTGGGGCCCCTCTCCAAATCTACCAAATCATAATCTGTATTTTAATGAGATCCCCAGATATTTCATGTACATATTGGAGTTTTAGAATGGGTGAGGGAATAAATATGATGATTCACCAGGAATCCCACCTTCCCCAACTTGGCGGAAAAGAAAACAAGTTTTCACATAACATCTGCAAGGCACACTTTATAAGCCATGCCAGCAATTTCTTTCAAGATTCACTGAAGTGTTAATGGGTACAGCACACCAACATGGCACATGTATACATATGTGATAAACCTGTACGTTGTGCACATGTACCCTAGAACTTAAAGTATAATTTAAAAAGAAGAAGAAGAAGAAAAAAAAAAAGATTCACCAAAGCATTATGCACTCGGTTTCTCAAGTCACTTGCTTGGCCCTCTTCCAAATGTGTTTTCCTTTCTTTCTTTTCTTTCCTTCCTTTTCTTACCATTCTAAAGCTTTTTGATTAACTCTCACTTCTCTTCTGAAACTTGTCTCAATCTTTTTTTCTGCCCTATGCCCTTCTGTTGAATTCTTTCTTCTGAGAAGGCAAGAATTGAGGTTGTCGCAGGCCTATATGGATTTGCTGCTAGTAACTTGGATACCTTCCACCAGGAACATATTTGGTGCCACATGACTCAGATACATTAGGGATACAGATACAGTATCCCTACTCAGATACAGTAGGGATACTGGTAAGAGATTTTTATGCCTCATCTGCTGCTGCTGGAGGCATCTGGCCGGCATGTATGGTTTTTCTTCTGCTTTCTCTCTTTCTAATTAAAAAATAAAAAGTAAATAAAAAAAGATTCACCAAAGTATGTTATTTTAAATTCATAGAGCAAGGATTTTAAATCAAAATGAATCTCTCTCCAGTTCAGCTGGCTTTTGCACAAAGAACCAGATAAAAGGAGGCTGCAGGCAATCCAGGCACAGTGGCTCACAACTGTAATCCTAGCACTTTTGGAGACTGAGGCGAATGGATCACCTGAGGTCAGGAGTTCTAGACCAGACTGGCCAATATGGCAAAACCCCATCTCTACTAAAAATGCAAAAATTAGCTGAGTGTGATGGTGTGCACCTGTAATCCCAGCTACTTGGCAGGCTGAGGCAGGAGAATCACTTGAACCAGGAGGCAGATATTGCAGTCAGCTGAGATCATGCCACGGTACTCTAACCTGGGAGACAGAGCGAGACTCAGAAAAAAAAAAAAAAAAAATGCAGGTTGCAGGCAACAGGCTGCAGGCAGGCAATAGGAACAGTTTTCACAGCACTCCATCCCCTGCCCACCCTTGTCCTCTGTACAAGAAAGACTTAACACAGCAGGACTGGGTTGATCACACTGTGCACATTCCCAAGAACAGTACACATTGGTGATTGACCTTTGCTTGGTTCCTGTCATTTAAGCGCTTAGAGTGTTCACATTGATGAAAGGGCTGTTCATGCTTTGGGTGGGGGCAGTGTCTTGAACGATGCATACAAGATTGTGTAGGTAGTGCATGCAAGTGGTGTCCATTGTGGCAAATACTTGTTTCCTTCTAGGAGTACCGAGATTTAGAAATCATGTTTGATTATGTGCCTTTGTGTCCGATATCCAATAAAAACTCTGTACTCCAAGGTTTGAGTGAACTTTCCCAATTGACAATACTTTGCATTTATGTTGCAACTCTTGTCAACCCACTGGGAGGACACACTTGGAAGTGTGCCTGGTTTCCCTGGCACACTGGAAGCTTGTGACTGTATTCTCTTGTACTTTGCCTATCCATCTTTTGCTCTATGCTGATTTCATTGGTGTCCTTTCCCTATCACAAACTGTAAGTATGAGTAGTAGGAGTACAAACAACTTCTGAGTCCTGTGTGTCCTACCAAATTACTCAATCTGGGCATGATCTTGGGGACCACTGATACATCCCTTTTCCTTTTAAGAGACTGCTCCATTATCTCAAAGCCTTGTGGGGGAAAAACTTTTCCACCTCATCAGGCCATCTGTGTTAGTTCATTTTGTGTTGCTCTGAAGAAGTACCTAAGTCTGGGTAACATATAAAGAAAAATGTGGCCAGGCGCAGGGGCTCACGCCTGTCATCCCAGCACTTTGGGAGGCCGAGACGGGCGGTTCACGAGGTCAGGAGATCGAGACCATCCTGGCTAAGGCGGTGAAACCCCGTCTCTACTAAAAAAAATACAAAAAACTAGCCAGGCGAGGTGGCGGCGCCTGTAGTCCCAGCTACTCGGGAGGCTGAGGCAGGAGAATGGCGTGAACCCAGGAGGCAGAGCTTGCATTGAGCTGAGATCCGGCCACTGCACTCCAGCCCGGGCTACAGAGCGAGACTCAGTCTCAAAAACAACAACAACAACAACAACAACAACAACAACAAAACCAAAAAATGTTTATTTGGCTCACAATTCTGATATCTAGAAAAGTTCAAGTTTTGGCATCTACCTCTGCCAAGGACCACGTGCTGCTTATACTCACGGTAGAAGGTAAAAAGGAGCTGATTATGTGCAGACATAGCATGGTGAGAAAGGAAGCAAGACAGCAAGAGAGGCAAGAGGTGTGAGGCTTTTTTAACAACCAGTTCTTGTGGAAACAAAGAGAGTGAGACCTCACTTATCTCTTCCCTCAACTAGGGTATTAATCTATTAATTAAGGATCTGTTCTCAACATCTAAATACCTTCCATTAGGTCCCACCTCGAATTTTGGGAATCAAATTTTGACATGAGGATTAGAGAAGTCAACATCCAAATTATAACACCATCTATTTTTTTCTTCTATATGGTGTGATTGATGATCAGATACCAAATCACATCTCCTACAGGCTTCTCTATGTTTTCCCCAATCTTTCTTCTCCAAGATCAAAATTCTCAGATGCTTTGATATGATCATGTTCAGCTACTTCAACATACCATGGTCATCCTCTCTGGAATGTGTTCAAGTATGCCTGTGCTCTTGTCCAAGTGATTAATTCCAGTATTCCCAGATGTGTTCCAACCTGCACAGATGGAACTTGGTCAACACTAACCTCTAGGAATGAAGCCTGAAATCTTATCTCAGCTATTTTTGTAGATGCTTTTAATTTTCCTTTTATGAAATACTAACATATTGAGTTGCTTTTTATATTTTCTTATTCTGTGCTAAAGATTCACAAACTATTTTCTTTTGAATTTCTTTTTAAGCCACTTAGCAAAGCCTGCAACATTCATACAATCAACATTTATCTTGGGAGAGTTGATTCATAATTCTCAGCTTTCAGTATCGTTTAGATATTGATGAGTTGATATGACACAAGATTGTAAATGTTCAAACAGATCTTTTATCACATAACTGAGGATAAACATGAAATTCTCCCCAAAGATTGAAGAAAAAAAGTTTACAGAGTAGCAGTGGTTGTCTCTGATATTAACTTCAACTGCATTGAGCTAAAATATACTTTGGTTGGTGATATTTGTGACTATCTAGGCCGGGGTGATTTTGCTTTGCCTCTAAACAAAGAAACAATCCTTCTTTTCTGAGATGAACTCATGTTGGCGCTGCTTATGTTTGTTCAAGCTTTACCACTTCCAGCCTGGCTTGCTGTCCTCCCTGCAGCTGGAGGACAATCTCTGCACAGCATTTCCTACTCGGCTTCTGGTATTCAGTCCCTAAGGCCCCAAGGGTTAGGAGACACTTCTCATTGCACTGCCAAGTTTTCTTTCCTGGTTTCAGACTATCTTGTATTTGGTTTTGAATTTATCTTCAATCTTTTCCTAATGGACCTTATGACTTTGTTATTATTCTAGCTAGAAGAAAGCTATTTGAAACCTGACTCATTCTCCTGAGATACTTGGATCTAAGTCTCAAATGACATGAAAGCTCCTGATATCTCATGTCCTTGCATGCAACTCATTGATAATCATGTCAGGGCAAAAGAGCCTGAAATCTAAAACTTCCAGCACAGGTGTGTTGGTCCATTGTGGACAACCTTTAGACCAATCATTTAGAGAGCTGTTAGTTTGCTTAACTTAGCCTATCTTTTGTCACCTTATCTTGTATGCAGTTTAAAAGCAGGAGATCGGCAAAGCCAGGAAAGCCTATTTTAAGCTCTAGACGAAAACAGACACCCAGTAAGGGTAAAGCTAAGGCAAAAAGGTTCCAGTATGACTTCGATAAAATATGTGCTCTGCCTCAGTGGATGTTTGTGTTTGGAAGAGAGATATGTGAGCTATGGGAGAAGAAGCCATGATTGGGAGGAATGGTGAAGAAAAGGTCTTAGAATATGGGATGAGAGAATTAAAAAAAAGGTGTTCCAAAAGAACACAAATTGAATTCTTTCAAATCTTCTTAGAAAGACACAGGTAAAGAATATAATTCTTTTTGAGTATGTTTTTGTGCTTGGATTGTACTGCTTTAATAAGACACTACTATGGCTCAAACCAAGTAAGTCATACGAACTTCTTATATTATAGGACACACATGCATGAAATCCACCACGGAAATCATCAAAGCCACTTACACATAATTTAATGTTGGGATTCACAGAACCTTGGCTAACTTGTCCAGTTGGTTCAGCTCTCTGGCCTTGTCTTCCCCAGTGAGAAAACAAAAGGTGTGTGGAACAAATCTAAAATCTTTTCTGCCACTGTTCTATGTTCTTATCAGCTAGTGCATTTCATCTGCTACAGATAATGTTGTATATGTGTAAAATGAACAACCCTTTGGAGAAATGTACTCATATTTTCTTTGAATCCTTTTATTTAGTCAAGGTGAAGGTTAAAATGGTAGAAGTATGTATTTGGAGTGGGAATAGTGTGATGATGATAGCAACAGGAAACAAATTCCTAGGCAGACAGGGACAGGTCCCCAGTGAGACCCAACCTTCAAACAAAGACAATTTAAACTCTAAAAACTTAGCTTATGTTGTTTTGGATAGAGTCCACGACTGAAGTGAGAACTTTTCCCCATGTTACCCTCTCTCTCTCGGTTGTTTCCTTCTGGATAATGCCTTTTAACCAGTTGAATGGTGCTTTTGCCAAGCCCACCAATGGATCAATCAGCACACTCTCCTCAATTCTAAGCCCATAAAAACCCCTGACTCAGCCTCACAGACAGCAACCTGCTTTCAATTTCTCCTCTCCCAGCTGAGAGCTTTCTTTCTGTCACTTAATAAGATTCTTCTCTGCCTTATTCACTCACTGGTAACAGTGCAGCTTATTCCTCTTAGTCATGGGACAAGAACTTGAAACTTGCTGAGCTTCAGGTGAAAGAGCTATGATGCTCCTGGCCAGCTCATCGAGCTATAGGTGATGGGAATAAAAGAGGTGTAACACACTCCTGCTTGCCGACTACAGGAGAAAGAGAGCTGTCACATGCTCCCACTTGCCAACCTACAGGAGTGAAGAGCTGCCACATTTCTTCAGGGTGTGAACATTGGGACTCCCCAAACAAGAACCGTAACACTTCTTAGGGTTCTGGGATTGCTGGTGTCTCTGGGTTTTCAGGTTCCACTGTGTTCACCTCATCTAGATGCTGGCATCCAACATGGAAGCCATTTGTGACACACCTGGTAGTTACATAAAGATGACAGTGGAAAAAATCATGTTGCCCAGATCTCTACTAGATATGGATTTCATGGCCACTGATGATTCAAAGTATTAGATGGGACATTTCATCAGTGAAACATAACATTTAGAGTGTTGGAAATAACTTTCTCTTCTCAAGCATAAAATATGTCAAAGAGTATAATGATCCAAAGAGACATGTAGAAAGACAATCATACACAGGTTGATTTCCAAAGGTTTGCAAATTACATCATTCTGATTTTACCTATTTTGCATAATATACATGAAATAATGCGTGGTTCTTCAGGTCAAGTGTCTCTTGCACCCCCATATTCTTTTATTTGAGTCTATTTGTTCAATATAAATGAATGTAATTAAAACTTTATGGTTCTCCTTCAGGTATATCATTGTGGGGTCACTGCCTTATGTTTTGAATGAATTTGTAATTGGTTATTCAAATGAGATAATGTTTAAAGTTGTTATGGTTTGGCTGTGTCCCTACTCAAAACTGACCTTGAATTGTAATAATCCATATGTGTTAAGGGTGGAACAAAGTGGAGATAATTGAATTATTAGAGTCTCTTCTCCTATACTGTTCTTGTGGTAGTGAATAAGTCTCACTATATCTGATGGTTTTATAAATGGGATTTCTCCTGCACAAGCTCTCACCTACCACCATGTAAGATGTGACTTTCTCTCCTTTACCTTCTGCCATAATTGTGAGACCTCCCTAGCCATATGGAACTGAGTCTGTTAAACCTCTCTTTTTTTTTTTTTTTTTTTTTTTTTTTTTTTTTTTTTTTATAAATTGCCCAGTCTCAGGTATTTCTTTATTAGGAGTATGAGAACAGACTAATACAGAAAGCCATATAGTAACTTCATCAGCAAATATCCTTACCTTCTTAGAGTAGCTTGCTTGAGAACTTCAATCATACCCAAAATTGCTTTGGTAGAAAACTTTTTCATGCTTTTTGACTTCAAATCCTCTACCTTATGCGTTTATTGTAGTAAAATACACATAACATAAAATTGACCACATGAAGGATTTTTAAGTGTACAGTTCAGTGGCACTAAGGATATTTGCATTGTTATGCAAGCATCACCATCATCCTTCTCCAGAATCTTTTTCATCTTGCAATATTGAAACTCTATACCTGTTAAACTATAACTCCTCATTCCTCTTTCCCCCCAGTGCCTGGCAGTAGCCATTCTCTTTCTGTCTTTATGAATTTGACTACTCTATGTGCCTCATATAAGTGAAATCATACAGTATTTTTTCTGTGTCTGGTTTATTTCACTTAGCATAATGTGCTCAAGGTTTATTCATGTTGGAACCTGTGTCAGAATTTCCTTCCTTTTTAAGGCTGAGTCGTCTTCCATTAGCTCTACCTCAGTTCTTAGTAGATGAGGCACATGCTGGTATCAGAACATTGTAATGGAGAGGTCTTATCAGATTTCCACTACATGGTATGGTTTCCCTAATTTTTTCTTTAATCAAATACACACAGTTGCACACATATCCAACCCACACTTAGTCATTCTTTTGGATATTACTTTTCTATTCTCCCTGTTTTTCTATAAATCAACCTCTTTAAACTAACATTGTCCTCCAATATACTTGTCTGCTTTATTGATAACTGCTGGTTTACCATGAGCCATGACTATCTCAATCATAGATGTGAGAGGCATGAATGCATGAAAGAAATAGGGATTCCCTGATTTTCAAAAGTTTACAAATTGCCTCATCATACTGATTTTAACCTGTTTTGCATATATATAAAAAATGCATGGTTCCTCCCTTATTCCTTTTATGCATTCCTGGCTCTCATATCTATGATTGACAGAAGTCCTGGACAACTTCAAAGCTTTGTTTCTGACTTTCATTTCTCTCCTTGGTTCCACTGCTTCCTATGGTATATTGTGTCATGTGGGCACATTAGTCATTTTGTACCCAAAGGGCAGTTAAGTTGAGGCAAATGAACAGCATCATGCCCATTAACATGATCAAAAATCCTTAAAAACACCGTTGGAGGGGTGGGTGGTGTGGCTCATGACAGTAGTCCCACCACTTCTGGAGGTTGAGGCAAGAGGATTGCTTGAGTCAGTAGTTCAAGACCAGCTTGGGTAACATTGCAAGATCCCATGTCTACAGAAAATAAAAACAAATTAGCCAGTCGTGGTGGTCAGCAGTTGCAGTCCCAGCTACTTGAGAGGCTAAGACAAGAGGATTGCTTGAACTCAGGAAGTTGAGGCTGCAACCCAACCTGAGTGACAGAGTGAGACTCTCATTTCAGGAAATATAAAAATATTTCCTGAAATGAGGCCATGAATATATGCTCATTAGAGACAATAATAAATGGAAGAGGATTTACCAGAATTCTACCACTTCCACTGTATTTAGTATTATAATGTTTGGATAAAATTATTACAACCACTGTTAACATTTTGTTACATACTCTCTGGAGTTTCTTTCTGAATATATAGCATGTGTTTATTATTTTACAAAAGTATTCTATGTATGGAATTATGTGTACACATATATACACACATTTTTATGTTTTATTTGCATTTCTTAAATTTATAGCAAAGTTGAACTTACATTTATTTATTTATATTTCTTTAATAAATAGCCTGTAGCAGTGTGTGTTTTCTTGTTCTTGACTTACAAAGCTGGTTTTGTACTATAAATATCACTACATGTCATAATTGGAAATTATTTCCTCCATGTTGACATTTGTGGTTTGATATTTTGATATGTTTTATCAATAGTTGTTTTTAATAAGTATATAAGAAATTGCTTTTTCAAGTATTTTTTTTGTGATATTGCCTTTTAGTGTTATGTTTTGTAATTCACACTTTTACAGTAAGATGACATAAATGTTCACTTTTATTTTTAGAATCCGTTTATGACTTTTTATTTGTTTGTTTACATGGTTGATTCATTTCCATATTTACTCCAGCAAATAGAGTAAGTGGGGTCTTTAACATCCTGCTATCCCTTACCACTATGGCTAAGCCCCAAATCTGTATGATAATATGCAGCCTGCAGACATCTCCTCTTGAAGGCCACATAGGCAGCCTAAATTAAAATCCTCAAGGCACAGCTTCATATTGATGCCAGAGCTTCAACCTAAGAGGCTCAAGTTTAATTGTTCTGGGTGCTCTGTGGCATCACCCTTTATAAAATATCTACCCCCATGCACCATCACCTACTATTTCACCATGTGATTCTAAGATGAAGATTGGATTAAGAAGCGGTAATTGGCTGGGCTCTGTGGCTCAAGATTGTAGGTAATCTCAGTATTTTGGGAGGCTGAGGCAGAGAGATCGCTTGAGACCAGGAGTTAGAGAACAGCACGGCCAACATGTGAAACCCCATTTCTACTTAAAATATGAAAATTAGCCAGGTGTGGTGGTGTGGGGCTGTCATCGTAGCTACTCAGGGGTAGGAGGCAGGATAATTGGTTGAACCCAGGAGGCAGAGATTATAGTGAGTCAAGATGGCACCACTGCACACCAGTCTGGGTGACAGAGCAAGACTTTGTCTCCAAAAAACAAAAGAAGCAGTAATCTAGATTCTTTGAAAACAATGTTTCTCACTCTGCTTACCCACTGGGGTGAGTCCTCAAACTGTTACAGGTATTGAGATTAAGCGTTCATAGCAGTTTGACATGCCGTGACATCTGAGCAACTGGACAGTGTCCACAGATGGAAAGTAGTGTTGAAGAGTTGTGTAGCAGGAGGTTCTCTGGTACAGCTGCAAAGCTAGGACAACTTTATGTGTATACATATATAATATATATCCTTCACTATGTATCTATGTCATAGATACATATACACACATACCCTAGATGTATATAGCATATTTATTGTGTATGAGTATATATGTACATGTATATATGCATAAAGATATAAGGAATAGAGTTACAAGCATATGGCAGATAAAATTTGTGAGGCTTTAAAATTTTGTTTTCAAATGCCTATATTTTTGTCTTGCGTTTATTAATGGCAATTGTTGCATTCATATCTTTTTCCAGTTCCTTTTATGGCACCTATCCAAGAATAAAAAGTGAACAACAGTGTATAGCAGCAGTAATACAACTTCTTGGAGCTCTCTATTTCAAAACAGGAGGAGGAGAAGTGGGGGATAGTGAAAGAAGAGGAGGGAAAAATCACCTCTGCTGAAAAACCAAAGAAAAGAGAAACAAAAAAATGCAATGGTAGGTTGACATTCACTTTGATCCAGTCTGATTTTCATGGGGTACATTGTCCTAAATTTATTAAAAATGCCCCGAAAACCTCAAAATAGTGAGGAAGTAGACCAGTGCCAATGTTCATTGCTGAATTAAAATCCTACCTCGTCCTGTTCTCCTCAACAAAAGGCATGCTAAGGTCTCCAAATATGGTGTAACAGCCACAGACAGAGGAACACCTTTTTAGTAACTTTGTACTGGAGTCATCTTGCCCAAGGCACCTTTTGAAGTCTGAATTTGTGTAGGTCAAGAGCCATTCAGTAATGAAATACTCCTTGAATTTATATCCTTTAGAGGAGATGGAACTGCATAGTATAGAGAGTAAAACTTGATGCAGGTGACATTTATCATTACAGTAATTTGAATGAAGAAAAAGAAACAAAAACTTGTCTTCTCATATATGGGCAGTCTAACTATTGACAAAGGTGGAATGCGAAATGGAGGTGTATAGTAAGGGTTCTCCATAGAAAGAGAACAAGAAAGAGACATAGCTCCTATTAAAGAGATTTATTATGAAACATTGACTCATGTGATTATGGAGGCTAAGTCGCAGGACTTGCCATCTGCAATCTGGAGACCCAGGAAAGCTGGTGGTGAAGGGTGAAGGCCAAAGAGCCACAGAGCACCTATGGAATATATTTCAGCCTAGAGGTGAAGGTCTGAAACCCAGAAGCACAAAGGGCAGGAAAAGACTGATGTTTCAGCTCAAGCAGCCTGAAAGAATGAGGGCAAATCCAAACTTCTTCTACCATTTTGTTTTAGTCAAGCCCTCAACAGATGCATAAGACATACCCACAATGGAGAGGGCAATCTGCTTTACCTGTCCATCAATTCAAGACTTAGTCTTTTCTGGAAACACCCTCACAAACACAATGGGAATATGTTTAATCAGTTATTTAGGTTGGTTATACTTAGCACGTCATGGCCCATCACATCAAGTTGACACATAACTTCTTATCCTCTAACAGAGAAAAACAAAGTCAAATGGCAATGGGCATGGAGAGTGGGACAGCTGGGTGAACAGAAGTGCTGGGGGTTCATTATGTAACCATGTAATAATGAGAACTTATTATATTATGTTTTATTTTTTCTGTATATTTGGAGATTTTCATAAATGCATACCACTCTCATTCCTACAAAACTCCCTCTAATGTTCTTTTTTTTAATTTTTCTTTTATTATTATTATTATTATTGTTGTACTTTAAGTTGTAGGGTACATGTGCATAAAGTGCAGGTTTGTTACATATGTATACTTGTGCCATGTTGGTGTGCTGCACCCATCAACTCGTCAGCACCCATCAACTCGTCATTTACATCAGGTATAACTCCCAATGTAATCCCTCCCCCCTTCCCTCTCCCCATGATGGGCCCCGGTGTGTGATGTTCCCCTTCTCGAGTCCAAGTGATCTCATTGTTCAGTTCCCACCTATGAGTGAGAACATGAGGTGTTTGGTTTTCTGTTCTCGTGAGAGTTTGCAAAGAATGATGGTTTCCAGCTGCATCCATGTCCCTACAAAGGACACAAACTCATCCTTTTTTATGGCTGCATAGTATTCCATGGTGTATATGTGCCAAATTTTCTTAATCCAGTCTGTCACTGATGGACATTTGGGTTGATTCCAAGTCTTTGCTATTGTGAATAGTGCCGCAATAAACATACGTGTGCATGTGTCTTTATAGCAGCATGATTTATAATCCTTTGGGTATATACCCAGTAATGGGATGGCTGGGTCATATGGTACATCTAGTTCTAGATCCTTGAGGAATCGCCATACTGTTTTCCATAATGGTTGAACTAGTTTACAATCCCACCAACAGTGTAAAAGTGTTCCTATTTCACCACATCCTCTCCAGCACCTGTTGTTTCCTGATTTTTTAATAATTGCCATTCTAACTGGTGTGAGATGGTATCTCATTGTGGTTTTGATTTGCATTTCTCTGATGGCGAGTGATGATGAGCATTTTTTCATGTGTCTGTTGGCTGTATGAATGGCTTCTCTTGAGAAGTGTCTGTTCATATCCTTTGCCCACTTTTTGATGGGGTTGTTTTTTTCTTGTAAATTTGTTTGAGTTCTTTGTAGGTTCTGGATATTAGCCTTTTGTCAGATGAGTAGATTGCAAAAATGTTCTCCCATTCTGGAGGTTGCCTGTTCACTCTGATGGTAGTTTCTTTTGCTTTGTAGAAGCTTTTTAGTTTAATTAAATCCCATTTGTCAATTTTGGATTTTGTTGCCGTTGCTTTTGGTGTTTTAGACATGAAGTCTTTGCTCATGCCTATGTCCTGAATGGTACTACCTAGGTTTTCCTCTAGGGTTTGTATGGTGTTAAGTCTAACATTTAAGTCTCTAATCCATCTTGAATTAATTTTCGTATAAGGAGTAAGGAAAGGATCCAGTTTCAGCTTTCTACTTATGGCTAGCCCATTTTCCCAGTACTATTTATTAAATAGGGAAAACTTTCTCCATTTCTTGTTTCTCTCAGGTTTGTCAAAGATCAGATAGCTGTAGATGTGTGGTATTATTTCTGAGGACTCGGTTCTGTTCCATTGGTCTATATCTCTGTTTTGGTAACAGTACCATGCTGTTTTGGTTACTGTAGCCTTGTAGCATAGTTTGAAGTCAGGTAGCGTGATGCCTCCAGCTTTGTTCTTTTGACTTAGGATTGTCTTGGCAATGCGGGGTCTTTTTTGGTTCCATATGAACTTTAAAGCAGTTTTTTCCAATTCTGTGAAGAAACTCATTGGTAGCTTGATGGGGATGGCATTGAATCTATAAATTACCTTGGGCAGTATGGCCATTTTCACGATATTGATTCTTCCTATCCAGGAGCATGGTATGTTCTTCCATTTGTTTGTGTCCTCTTTTATTTCACTGAGCAGTGGTTTGTAGTTCTACTTGAAGAGGTCCTTTACATCCCTTGTAAGTTGGATTCCTAGAAATTTTATTCTCTTTGAAGCAATTGTGAAAGGAAGTTCATTCCTGTTTTGGCTCTCTGTTTGTCTGTTACTGGTGTATAAGAATGCTTGTGATTTTTGCACATTAATTTTGTATCCTGAGACTTTGCTGAAGTTGCTTATCAGCTTAAGGAGATTTTGGGCTGAGACAATGGGGTTTTCTAAATATACAATCATGTCATCTGCAAACAGGGACAATTTGACTTCTTCTTTTCCTAACTGAATACCCTTGATTTCTTTCTCTTGCCTGATTGCCCTAGCCAGAACTTCCAACACTATGTTGAATAGGAGTGGTGAGAGAGGGCATCCCTGTCTTGTGCCAGTTTTCAAAGATATTTTTTCCAGTTTTTGTCCATTCAGTATGATATTGGCTGTGGGTTTGTCATAAATAGCTCTTATTATTTTGAGGTACGTTCCATCAATACCAAATTTATTGAGAGTTTTTAGCATGAAGGACTGTTGAATTTTGTCAAAGGCCTTTTCTGCATCTATTGAGATAATCATGTGGTTCTTGTCTTTGGTTCTGTTTATATGCTGGATTCTGTTTACTGATTTGCGAACATTGAACCAGCCTTGCATCCCAGGGATGAAGCCCACTTGATCATGGTGGATAAGCTTTTTGATGTGCAGCTGAATCCAGTTTGCCAGTATTTTATTTAGGATTTTTGCATCGATGTTCATCAGGGATATTGGTCTAAAATTCTCTTTTTTTGTTGTGTCTCTGCCAGGCTTTGGTATTAGGATGATGTTGGCCTCATAAAATGAGTTAGGGAGGATTCTCTCTTTTTCTATTGATTCGAATAGTTTCAGAAGGAATGGTACCAGCTCCTCCTGGTACCTCTGGTAGAATTCAGCTGTGAATCCATCTGGTCCTGGACTTTTTTTCGTTGGTAGGGTATTAATTATTGCCTCAATTTCAGAGCCTGCTATTGGTCTATTCAGGGTTTCAACTTCTTCCTGGTTTAGTCTTGGAAGAGTGTAAGTGTCCAGGAAATTATCCATTTCTTCTAGATTTTCCAGTTTATTTGTGTAGAGGTGTTTATAGTATTCTCTGATGGTAGTTTGTATTTCTGTGGGGTTGGTGGTGATATGCCCTTTATCATTTTTTATTGCATCTATTTGATTCTTCTCTCTTTTCTTCTTTATTAGTCTTGCTAGCGGTCTGTCAATTTTGTTGATCTTTTCAAAAAACCAACTCCCAGATTCATTGATTTTTTGGAGGGTTTTTTGTGTCTGTATCTCCTTCAGTACTTCTCTGATCTTAGTTATTTCTTGCCGTCTGCTAGGTTTTGAATGTGTTTGCTCTTGTTTCTCTAGTTCTTTTAATTGTAATGTTAGAGTGTCAATTTTAGATCTTTCCTGCTTTCTCTTGTGTGCATTTAGTGCTATAAATTTCCCTCTATACACTGCTTTAAATGTGTCCCAGAGACTCTGGTATGTTGTATCTTTGTTCTCATTGGTTTCAAAGAACATCTTTATTTCTGCCTTCATTTTGTTATATACCCAGTAGTCACTCAGGAGCAGGTTGTTCAGTTTCCATGTAGTTGAGCGGTTTTGATTGTTTCTTAGTCCTGAGTTCTAGTTTGACTGCACTGTGGTCTGAGGGACAGTTTGTTATAAATTCTGTTCTTGTACATTTGCCGAGGAGTGCTTTACTTCCAATTATGAGGTCAATTTTGGAATAAGTGCGATGAGGTGCTGAGACGAGTGTATATTCTGTTGATTTGGGGTGGAGAGTTCTATAGATGTCTATTAGGTCTACTTGCTGCAGAGATGAGTTCAATTCCTGGATATCCTTGTTAACTTTCTTTCTCGTTGATCTGTCTAATGTTGACAATGGAGTGTTGAAGTCTCCCACTATTATTGTATGGGAGTCTAAGTCTCTTTGTAAGTCTCTAAGGACTTGCTTTATGAATCTGGGTGCTCCTGTGTTGGGTGCATACATATTTAGGATAGTTAGCTCTTCCTGTTGAATTGATCCCTTTACCATTATGTAATGGCCTTCTTTGTCTCTTTTGATCTTTGATGGTTTACAGTCTGTTTTATCAGAGACTAGTATTGCAACCCCTGCTTTTTTTTTTTGTTTGTTTTCCATTTGCTTGGTAAATCTTCCTCCATCCCTTTATTTTGAGCCTATGTATGTCTCTGCATGTGAGATGGGTCTCCTGAATACAGCAGACTGATGGGTCTTGACTCTTTATCCAGTTTGCCAGTCTGTGTCTTTTAATTAGAGCATTTAGTCCATTTACATTTAAGGTTAATATTGTTATGTGTGAACTTGATCCTGCCATTATGATATTAACTGGTTATTTTGCTCGTTAGTTGATGCAGTTTCTTCCTAGCCTCGATGGTCCTTACAATTTGGCATGTTTTTGCAATGGCTGGTACCGGTTGTTCCTTTCCATGTTTAGTGCTTCCTTCAGGGTCTCTTGTAAGACAGGCCTAGTGGTGACAAAATCTCTAAGCATTTGCTTATCTGTAAAGGATTTTATTTCTCCTTCACTTATGAAACTTAGTTTGGCTGGATATGAAATTCTGGGTTGAAAATTCTTTTCTTTAAGAATGTTGAATATTGGCCCCCACTCTCTTCTGGCTTGTAGAGTTTCTTCTGAGAGATCTGCTGTTAGTCTGATGGGGTTCCCTTTGTGTGTAACCCGACCTTTCTCTCTGGCTGCCCTTAAGATTTTTTCCTTCATTTGAACTTTGGTGAATCTGGCAATTATGTGTCTTGGAGTTGCTCTTCTCGAGGAGTATCTCTGTTGCATTCTCTGTATTTCCTGGATTTGAATATTGGCCTGCCCTACTATGTTGGGGAAGTTCTCCTGGATGATATCCTGAAGAGCATTTTCCCACTTGGTTCCATTTTCCCCCTCACTTTCAGGCACCCCAATCAGACGTAGATTTGGTCTTTTTACATAATCCCATACTTCTTGCAGGCTTTGTTCATTTCTTTTTCTTCTATTTTCTTTTGGTTTCTCTTCTCGCTTCATTTCATTCATTTGATCCTCAATCGCTGACACTCTTTCTCCAGTTGATCGAGTCAGTTACTGAAGCTTGTGCATTTGTCATGTATTTCTCTTGTCATGGTCTTCATCTCTTTCATTTCGTTTATGACCTTCTCTGCATTAATTACTCTAGCTATCAATTCTTCACTCTTTTTTCAAGATTTTTAATTTCTTTGCTCTGGGTACGTAATTCCTCCTTTAGCTCTGAGAAGTTTGATGGACTGAAGCCTTCTTCTCTCATCTCGTCAAAGTCATTCTCCATCCAGCTTTGATCTGTTGCTGGCGATGAGCTGCGTTCCTTTGGATGGGGAGATGCGCTCTTATTTTTTGAATTTCCAGCTTTTCTGCCCGCTTTTTCCCCATCTTTGTGGTTTTATCTGCCTCTGGTCTTTGATGATGGTGACGTACTGATGGGGTTTTGGTGTAGGTGTCCTTCCTGTTTGATAGTTTTCCTTCTAACAGTCAGGACCCTCAGCTGTAGGTCTGTTGGAGATTGCTTGAGGTCCTCTCCAGACCCTGTTTGCCTGGGTATCAGCAGCAGAGGCTGCAGAAGATAGAATATTGCTGAACAGCAAGTGTACCTGTCTGATTCTTGCTTTGGTAGCTTCCTCTCAGAGGTGTACTCCACCCTGTGAGGTGTGGTGTGTCAGACTGCCCCTAGTGGTGGATGTCTCCCAGTTAGGCTACTCAGGGGTCAGGGACCCACTTGAGCAGGCAGTCTGTCCCTTCTCAGATCTCAACCTCCGTGTTAGGAGATCCACTGCTCTCTTCAAAGCTGTCAGACAGATTCCTTTGTGTCTGCAGAGGTGTCTGCTGCTTTTGTTGTTGTTTAGCTGTGCCCTGTCCCCAGAGGTGGAGTCTACAAGACAGGCGGGTTTCCTTGAGCTGCTGTGAGCTCCACCCACTTTGAGCTTTCCAGCAGCTTTGTTTACCTACTTAAGCCTCAGCAATGGCAGGCGCCCCTCCCCCAGTCTCGCCGCTGCCTTGCTGGTAGATCACAGACTGCTGTTCTCGCAATGAGGGAGGCTCCGTGGGCGCGGAACCCTCCCTGCCAGGTGTGGGATATAATCTCCTGGTGTGCCCGTTTACTGAAAACGCAGTATTGGGGCTGGAGTTACCCGATTTTCCAGGTGTTGTGTGTCTCAGTTCCCCTGGCTAGGAAAAGGGATTCCCTTCCCCCTTGCCCTTCCCAGGTGAGGCGAAGCCTCACCATGCATCAGCTCTCGCTGGTTGGGCTGCAGCAGCTGACCAGCACCGATTGTCCGGCACTCCCCAGTGAGATGAACCCAGTACCTCAGTTGAAATTGCAGAAATCACCAGTCTTCTGTGTCACTCGCACTGGTAGTTGGAGACTGGAGCTGTTCCTATTCAGCCATCTTGCTCCCCCTCTAATGTTCTATTATGCTGGTTGATATGGTATGACTCTGTGTTCCCACTCAAATCTCATCTCACAATGTAATCCCCACATGTTGAGGGAGGCAAGTGCTTGGATCATGGGGGTTTGGGGGTGGCATCCCCCATGCTCTTCTAGTAATAGTGGGTTAGCTCTCAAGAGATCTGATGGTTTTATAAATGGCAGTTTTTCCTATGGTCTCGATTCTCTCTCCTCCTGTCTTGTGAAGAAGGTGTCTGCTCCCCTTTTGCCTTCTTCCATGATTGTACATTTCACAAGACCACTCCAGTCACGCAGAACTCTGAGTCAATTAAATCACTTTAGAAATTACCCAGTCTCAGGTATTCCTTTATAGCAGTATGAAAATGGACTAATACATGGCTCTCTGTGATTCTTTTTCTCATTCTACTTTACTGATTAAGTTATGCTCAGCCCCGTGGATCCTTCCCTGGAAAACTTCCCAGTGACATCTCCACACTCCTCCTTCATGCTCTCCCAGTAGCCCTGTACAAGTATTCATCTTAGTCCTTTCCAGACTATATTGTATTTGTTGTTTTCTTGTCTATTCACAAGCTAGGCTGAGCTCCTTGAAGGCAAGAATTGGGTCTCTCAGGCTTATCTGTGTATAGAGGCCTACACAGAGGACACATTTAGTAGAAATTTTCAGAGTGAATGTGCACAGCAAATTGATCACTTGTCTGCATGGTGGAGAAGTACATTTTCTCTGCATTCCATTCCTCATTTTTCTAGAAAAGCTGGTCAATAAATGTTAATTCATGATGATGAAATAACTTTGCCTCCTAGACTGCCATTTATAAACTCCCTCTCAAGTCTCAAACCAATGTTGAGATTTATCCTTCATATGCACCTATTCTGTTATTGGCATGATCTCAGAGGAGCAAAATTCAGTGACAATGAAAGTCATGATTACAATGTTCAGTTTCCAGGGAACAGTTGACCACGTGTCCATTTTGCTTGGATGGAAATATAGTAATCTCATCCAGCCTCCAGTGTTGAACACATTGGTTTTGATTTTTTTCATGTTCATGGTTGCTATACCCATGTCTCAAGTATTCCTATTGGATGGGACCATTAGCAGGCTAGTGTTAAGCCTGGGTCCATTGGTAGACCAGTGTTTTTAGAAGACTCACTTTTAAGTCTCTAGGATGTGATCAAAATACACAGCCAGTCCATATTGTCCGTAGTGGGATTCTGAGCCTAGAGCACCTCCCAAGGTCACATTCTGAAGTTTGACAAGCACCATATTAAAGATAAGTTGAGCATTTTCCTGAATACGGGATGTGGGTCCTTCTCTGTTCTTGTGATACAAGTCTGAAAACTAGATTCCACTTTCTTCCTGATACCAGCTTCCCTCTTTGTGATTCTTTCTCTTCCTCTTCACTCGTGTCCCTCTTTGATAAACTTTCCAAGGTCTAGTGCTTTTATATTGAAGGCATGGTCTTTGTGATGTTTAATTTCACATGTCCACATGACGCACTTAAGAGATTCTCAAAGAGCTGGTAAAATATTATCTCTGGGTGTGGCTTTGAGGTTATTTCCAGAAGGAGTTAGCATTTGAATTCATAGACTGAGTAAAGAAGATCACCTTCATCAATGCAGGCAAGCATCATCTCATCTGTTGAGAATCTGAATGGAACAAAAGGTGGAAGGAGGGAGAAATTCACTCTCTGTTTGACCTTGGAAATCCAGGTTCTCCTGCAGCTGGACAACAGTGATTCTGGCTGTCAGACCTTTGGACTTCAGCTGACTTGCTTCAGCTGGTGCAAGTCTCCAGCTTGCAGACAGTGTATGGTGGGACTTCTTGGCATCCAAAACTTCATGAGCCTATTTCCACAACAGATGGATATAGACATAGATATAGATACAGTTATAGTTACATCAATATATAGGTATAGATATGGATATAGATATAGGTATAGATACCGATAAGTATAGATATATGTATATAGATGTAAATACCAGGCATAAGTATAGATATAGGTATAGCTATAGAGATAGATGTCAATATAGATATTGATATAGCTATAGATCTTCTATTGATTTTGTTTCTCTGGAGAACCCTTATGAATACAGCCTTCCTGTCTGAGGAAGAACCCTTATGAATACAGCCTTCCTTCTGATCACATTTTCTGGGACTGATGTAATTTTCTTGGAAGAAGACATAGTTGTTGAGACTCCTTACCAATTGTGAAGCTTCTAAGTTTGTTCTATCAATTGTCACCTATCCCTTATTACTGGGCACACCATTTATCAACCTATTGGATCTAACCTCTTAGATTTCAGGTTAGGTGTCCTTGAAGCTCCCTGCTCAGCTTGGTCCATTTTCTGTCACTCTCTGACCATGACCTAGCTGTCACACAAATTTCTGGAGAACCTCTGAAGAGTATGGCATTAGCTGGGAACTTCCTGTCCTTCTACAGTTAATTGGCCTACTTAATTTTGCTTGGATGGGATGCCAATACTTGGATACCATATAGAGAGCTAAACATTTGTTTAACTCTGATGGTTGTGCCACAAGGTTTAGTGGCATTCTTAACTGCGCAATTTAATTCCTTGGACTCTGGTTTATGTGGAAATACTTTGTTGGTCCAAGTGATCACTGCAGTGGCTACTTCACTACTGAAAATATTTGCCCATGTGCTAACCCCACTGGTAAATTTTCTGGAATATTTCACGCTGCAAATCTAATCAATAATCCATACAATTTTGTGAAATTTAATTGAGAAACTTCCCATGTTGACCTTTATTCACCTACTATAATATATAATTTGCATCTTCTTTCAGGTCAAAAGTGAAACTAGGGTCATTATCACCTCACTCCCCAAGCCTCACTCTAAGTAAAACATTGAGCTTGCTTTAGCTTTCCTGTGCATTTTGCATTTAGATAGACACAGCATGAAGCTTCTCCATAATAGCAGAAGTAACAGGTTTTAGAGAAAAAGATAAGCCTTCTCCATTCACTTGTTATTTTGTATTTGTGTTCTAACAAAATGGGAACACACACATATTTGATCAAGTTAAACTAATAAGTATGCTGTGGTAATTGCCTCATAATGAATACAGATAAGTTAAAAAAGAAATAATATTCCAAAGTAAGTGGTATGTTAAACATGGACTCTTTGGTCTTGAACAAATCAGATGTTTATCTGCTGGGCCAACAACGAAGTTAAACAAATCACACTTACTGTTTTTCCCTACTGTAGGGAGAAAAAATAAATTACTACATATTACATATATAAGACAGCATGTGAGTATAGAAAAGCTTACATTTTATATATTAGCTAAGTGTGTAACTTCCAATTAACTGTTGCTATAAAGAACCAATAGTAATCAAATAAGTATTTGTCTAGGTAAGTGATTCTCAACAGACAGAGTGATTTGGTCCTCAACAAGAGACATTTTGTAATACCTAGATAGTTTGATTTCTACAACTGGGTGGGGATGGGAGGAGGGGAGCAGCTAACATCTTGTGGGAAGAGACCAGGCATGCTGCTAAACATTCTTCTGTGCACAGTATAGATCCCCCCAAACCCCAAAATGTTCAGCCTCAAATATCAGTAATGCAAAAGTTGAGCATTCCTGGTGCAAATAAACTGAATATGAGTATTTTCAGTACTGATGTTAGGTGTTCACTACATTTATGAGGCATGATGCTTTGAATCTTTATTTAAATTGTCTCATTTGATTTTCACAACTTGCTTATGAATTTATGCCCATTTTTCAAAATGAGAAAATGAAGAACAGTAAGTTCAGTGACCTATTCACATTAGTTAAAAAAACAAGACATCCACCATTCACAGCAAGATATAGCTGGTTCCAATGGCATCATGTATAATTTCCATGGAAGATTTTCATTCCTTTTATAGAAGAAACTACCTAGCTTCATATTAGCAAACAGATTGGGTTAGGTGTTGCAATTCTCATTTTATAATTAAAGAAATTAAAGAAGAAGGATAATCATTGTCCAGAGTTATCAGTAATAAATGTTGGAGTCAGTATGTAAGATTATTCTTCTGACTCCAAATCTAGAGCTCTTACACAAAGTATCATTTTATGTCCACACTGTCCAGATAAATCACCATTGTAGTCAGAATATTGGTCCCCAGGGATGTTTATATTCCAATCCACAGAACCTGCAAAGATATTCTATTAAAGGGGAATGAAAATTGCACTTGGAATTAAGGATTGTATTAAGGCTGGAATTAAGTATGACTCTGAGATAAGATTACCTCAAATTGCATGTGTGGGCCCACTGTTATCACTTAGCATTGAAAACCCTGAACCATATTTGGGACATCCCCATCATTCTTGTTTTCATGGTAACAGAAAACAAATAACGTCTTACTACAAAAAGCAAATTACCATGTTTGACATTCCAAATGGCATGGGACATTGTGGCCAGACACCTCTGGTGTCAATGGTGATCCAAAGAATTAGGAATTACAGAGAATTTCTGCTACTTAAAAAAGTGATTATTGCAACACTCAGTTTCCAGGGGCCAGTTGGCCATATATCTGTGCTGCTTGGATGGAAGCACAGTGACTTCATTCAGCCTCCTGTGCTGAACACAGTGGTGATAATTTTTTTGTGTGGTCATGCATGCTAGACCTATCTTCCAAATGTTCCCACTATTTCTGCCCACTCCAAGCTCATTCCTCCAGTTTTCCTGGTGATGATGTGAGATGCTCCTATCTTTTCAATATATTCCTTTACCATGCCATCAACCCCCATTTGTTCCTTCTCCTTGTATGTATATATGTATGTATGCATGCATCAATGAATGCCAAGTACTTGAAAAGGACAGCATCAAGTACATAAGCTCAGCAGGGATAATTGGTTGTCCAGAAGTCCCAGAACATATATAGGATCTTGACAGTCATGTACAGACTGGGAGAATGCAGAAGCAGACAACATCCACAGAGAGAGAAAAGGGAAGCAAAAGTGAAGAGAAAAACAAAGGTAAAACTTAATAGGCCTCTTAAAGAGGTAGAAAGAGGGTCATGGAATGTAACTACCTGCTCCAATGTTCTTGACATCTTACGGGTTCAAGACGTCATCCTCCCATGAGGTTCTGTTGTTCTTCCTGTCCTAAAAACCCTAAGTATCATAGAGAAAAAGTTTGGCCAGAAATGTTAGAGGAATATCTTTTAATTGCTGCCAAGCATGTTTTGGTTAAGACTTCTACTGTGAGCCTGTGGTTGTGCTAGTTTTTTTTGCTGAAGATGCAAATGATTACCATCTGTGATGTCTCTTCTCCAAGCTCCATGACTCACGGTTGGCATCTGTTCTATCACAGAATGAAAGGTGGTGAAAATACATAATACCTAAGGAGGTATGTAACAGGTCACAAATTAAACATTCCAAGGTGCTAAACAAGACATTTCCATGATCACACAAAGTGAAAATGCTTGGAAGTTCAAGGAATATAAGATTTGAATATGTATATAATTCTTAAGAAGAGATGGAGAAGGAATCAACATTTCCACTGAGAAGCAGATATTGGTAGCTATGCCGTGTTCAAATGGCAACAAATGGAAACCATAAACATTTACCTTACTTCTAGAGATCTATGGGATAATTTTAAAATTAAGATGTCAAGTTAAAAAAATATGATTAGAATAAAAGGCTTTTCAAGAAATTGGGCTTCACAGAATATACTGAAAAGGAAACAAAGTAATTAATTGTAAGAGGTGAGAGGTAAGTGTAGAGAGAATCAAGACTAAATATGAAGAATACTCGAATATAGTCAGCTTTTCTGTTAGTTTTGTTTTAATTAGTAACTAGAATTAAAAACCATAATATTTTAGAAAAGGCTATTGGTAAATTCTACACTTTTGTGAATGCACAAAATGAGAAGTACTGGCCTACTGAAAGGGAAGAAATGTCATGTTTAGTTCTGTTTTCTCACCACCAAATTATGTAATGCAGTGAATTATCTAATGTACAGACATCAAATGCACAAGGAGTCCTGTGCACCAGGGGTGTTTAGCCACATCCCTGTCTTTTACCCACTAGATGCCAGTAGCATCCTTCTGCCAGTTGTTTCAACCAAAGATGTCTCCCTATGTTGCCACATATCCCTGGAGGAAGATTTACCTCCAGCTGAGAAGAATTGTTCTGATTAATGTCTGTCTTGGTAGACTGAAACAAATGCTTGCTAACCCTTAAAAATTATGTTCAGAGACCTCACCTTTTTAGCTCTTTCTTTCTGATTCTTGTATCTAACCACAAACTCTGTATTTACAAACCACAAGCCATTCATCAAATGACTAAATTAGTTATATCAAAACATGGTAAATTCTGTTTCATGAGTCCAATTAGTCACAGCTAAAAAGTAGTGAAATTATTTTGTTCAAATTATTCTCTCAATCTTCCATGCTCACAGAGATTTACTGACAAGACTCACTGGGTGTGGAAACTTACTGTTCCATGACAGTAGTGATGAAAAGAGCTACCAGGAGGAGATATTGCCTACGGTGATAGTGCTTAAGTTGTTGAAGAGCCAGTCTCAGCAATGCAGGAAGTTTTTGGGTCTCAGTTGGTGAAAGGGAAAGGAGTTCATACAAAGTGGGTGCTGTCAATACCCATAGGACAATTTCCTCAGGCACTAGCCATGGGAGCTAAGGTAAGTTTTAGGTATCATATACTCAAGAATTTCCCATAAATGGTGTCTGAGCCTTTGATCCCCTTCTCTGCTGTCCACCCCTATTTCCAACACTTCTAGTATGTTGGTCCCTGTGTCTTCCCACAATGCATTCTGAAAGAGCAACCTTTTGCTCACTTCTTGCTAAAGCTTACTGTGACCCAGAAAAGGAGAAGGAAAGGAGCTTCCCTTTCCTCTCAGTCTAATTTTCCAAAAAGAAATGTGGCTGGCACCATCCTGTGCTCAAATGGTAAAACCTCAAGTTTTAGATAGATCTTTATTTCTGATGTGCTGTACTTATTTTAGAAAGACTTCATACATTTCAAAAAAGGAATATATCTAAAACAGCAGCATGCCCATGAAAAAGAAATGACAATTACATCCATAATATTTTCTTAGCACGATATTTCAAAAGGTAATTCTGAGTATGAGGCTTATTTTTATAACATATTTCCCAGCTTTTTCTTGAATCCAAAATTTGTGGGATAATCTAAAGTTTTTGGATTTGAAAAATAGCTGTAGTAATCTTTTCATTTTCTGTAGGCTTTCTTGTTTTTAACTACATTGAATATAAATATATTTTATGACCCTGAGCTTCAAGTAGGTTTTAAAAGTCATTTAAGGACGTACTTTGGTCATATTTGGGATCAAATCTTGATAAACAGCCCACTCCGTCTATTCCCTCTGGATAATCCTCTACTTTATGAAGTTGGGCTGTGGCTAGTGGATAAGAGTAAGAACAAACATCAAGGATCGTAGTCAGAAACAAAAATGTGCTATCATTGTTATAAAATATGATGTTGGGCAAGCAGCATGTTGATATGTCTCAGGACAAGATAAACATGGCTATGTGCTAATGAATAAGCAAGCAAGGAGACAGAATTAATGATCACACCCTGATTATAAAGCCTGAAAAGGTGATAGTTTAGGGAGTCTGCAATTTCAGACATATAAATTTTAATTCAGTTTTATAAACATTATGCCATGAATGTCTGTTTTTTAGCTTTTCTATGCTACTGAGGATTGGCTTATTATGTTATGAAGGGGGAAGAACTTATAGAAGTGATCTGTATAGCCTCTACAGAACAAAACTCCCACGTGAATCAGAAGTGTATCCCCACCTATCTGCTGGATAGTTACACCTGAATGTCTTGCTGCTGCTAATGTCTCAGTGTGCCCATTGCTGAACTCTTTTCCCCTAAATGCTGCCTGGGTGTGACTTTCCTATTTCCTCTAATGACATCATTGTTTTCCAAGCTCTTGGATCAGGAAACATAAAGTTCTTTACTCTAGGCCCCTATATCTGGTAGGATTCCAAGTCCATTAATGTTTCTTTTTCATTTTATTTTTCAGTTTTGCCTCCATTATTTACCATTCTACCAACACCAACCAAAACCATCTTCGTTACTTGTCATGCATGCTATCATTACAGCCTTCTAACTAATTCCCTCTTACCAGTGTTTTTTCTTAATTCAGTTCTAAAATAAATTTATCTCATCTAACTCTTTTCCTACATGATACGAAGAGATTCTCTGTATTTAAAGTAACTAAAATTTCTTAGTCAGATAAGAAAAGACATTACTATCAGCCCATCTTTATGATATCTTTCTCTATCTAGCTGAATCATCCACCATTCCTACTTTTTTGAAAACAAAAAAGCAATATCCATGGATTCTTTACCTGTAACATTCCATGTCTCGGAATCATTTGCTCAATGTAAGGAAATGGGTGTAATACATTCAAACCCACTACCACTAAACAGCTATAAAGCACTGTGCACACAGGAAAAGATGTATAACATTTTTTGATTAAAGTCATTTGGCTACCTGTGGGATTATACAGATTGTAACATAATTTCTACATGTTTCCTGAGGTGTAAAAGTCATCCAGTGAAATTTATTTTTGTATTTTGTTATATTTGTTATTTTTAGCTAAAGCGTGTGGAATTATCCTCTTATCAAAATTAGATCTAAGCAAAAGCCTTAAGGAGGTGATCTTATACTAAAGAATATATATGGTTAGGTTTACAAATTTAATTAGTAGAATGACCTTTGACAAATTGAGCTTTATTTCCAGTACTTACTATAATTCTCGCATATTGTGGAAAGCAAAATACCTTAACCAGAAAGAATGTAATAAACAGTTGAACAAATAAGTAAGAGAGATGTTTTTCATAGTTTGTGAAATTTTATAAGAAGAAGTAAATGAGCTGAGGAATAAATGAACTGAAGAGTTAGAGAGTAATTTTCATGTTGTCTACTTTAAATAAATTAGAAAAAATGAGAAAGTACTCAGAGACATGCATGATGATATTGATGATATGTTTATTTCAGAAAATCTGAAGATTAGTGGGATTTTTGCTTTAGACTAAAAAGGGGTAAGCAATAAACAGACCATTAGACAAAATACACGAAACAATTGCTTTCAGATGTTACACAATGATCAAGACAGAAATGGGATCTCTTGTGTGTATGGGTCTGACAGTTGCCCTTTGAACCTGGAGAAACATTCCAGGCTATAAAAACAGAGGAAGGCAATCACTGAATTGATAAAACAGAAATCAAAATTTAGGGAAGCTGAGGTGGCAAGAGTTGCAGGACAGAGTTCCAGAAAACACAAAATTTCAGAAAGACCTCTAAAAATCTGCATAGAGGTTCCTTTATGTGTTTTATAAAAAGAAGGTCAAATAATATTTGATGAAATTCTAGCAGTCTGGTCAGAAATTTCCAGGGATTTGTAAGCAGAACAATTTCCAGAGCATAAACAGGGTAATGAGGTGTGAAAGTTTAAGTTGTTCAGAATATACAATTAAGAACTAGGGTCTTATTATTGACTGCAGTAGGAACCACATCTTAGTATTAATACTAAACTAAACCTAGGGTAATGCCCTGACAAAGCATAAAAACAATCTTTAAACCATCCATCTGATCCAAAAGTAACTTAAATTTACTTCAGGTGAGAATTTAAACTCCTAAAGGGAGATAGCATTTAGACTCTAAAATAAATAATATGCATTTTTTTGACATCTAATTAAAAATTATATAGAAAGGCCAAAAATCAAGACAATGTGATATGTTTTCCATCATAAAAATAGTAGAATCAGATTCAGAAATTAAAGTGATGGGATTAGCAGAAAAGGATTTTAAATTAGTTGTTATACTCAAAATGGTCAAGGATTACAAGAAAGCATAATTATAATAGGGAGAAAATTGGAAGACTAAGGAAGAATTGTATATATATATATGTGTGTGTATGTATATATGCGTGTGTGTGTATTTTATATATATATATACTGGAGATGAAAAATAAAATATATGAAATAAAAATTTATTGCACAGCATCAATTGCAAGATGGAGAAGAAAAGACATATGAAGTAGAAGACCCAATAATAAAAATTATTAAGCTGAGCCAGAGACAAAAGCATAAAACAAAGAAGTCATTAACTGTGGGAAAAATATCACACAGCCTAACATAAGTTCTATTGTAATTCCAGAAGTAGAAAATAGTGAAATGGGACAGAAAAATATTTGGAAAATAATGATTGACATTTTCCCACATTTGATAAAAATTGTAAAATTAAGATTGGATAAGGTAAACAAACTCCAAATTGAATAAATGTAATAAAATAACATCAAGACAAACCCTTAGCAAATTGACTAAACATAGCAATAGAGTGAAAAATCTCAAAGTGAGTTAGAAGAAAAAGGCATAATTAATGCAGAGGAATAAAGATAATAATCACTTCAGATAACTTGTTAGAAACCATGCCAGTCAGAAGACAATGGATTAGCATGTTTGAAACAATGAAAATAAAAACTTGGAATTTTTTATCTAGCACAAAAATTATTGTAAAATAAATGTAAATATAAGACTTTTTTAAGACAAATAAAACCAGGAAAAATTTATGGCCAATAGAAATCTTTTACAAAGAATATAAAAATAATTTCTCCACACATTAAAAAAATGACATCAGATGGATATGTGGAACTAAGTTAGGGAATGAGGACTGCTAGTAATAGTATAACAATATATATGAGAAAAATTTTAAACTTATTCATTGGTAAAAACAATGTAATAAATCTAAGTTTTAACTTAACAACTTATGTAAAAATTGACTCTAGATGTATCATAGACAGTCCTAAACCCCAAAGCTAAAATTATAAGGCGAAAACCATGAGCTCAAGATACAGAATTTGTTTAAGTGTGTTTTGAAAAGCACAAATGATTAAAAGTTGATAGGGTGTGGATATTAGCCCTTTGGGCAAAGGATATGAACAGACATTTCTCAAAAGAAGACATTCACACAGCCAACAGACACATGAAAAAATGCTCATCATCACTGGCCATCAGAGAAATGCAAATCAAAACCACAATGAGATACCATCTCACACCAGTTAGAATGGCAATCATTAAAAAGTCAGGAAACAACAGGTGCTGGAGAGGATGTGGAGAAATAGGAACACTTTTACACTGTTGGTGGGATTGTAAACTAGTTCAACCATTATGGAAAACAGTATGGCGATTCCTCAAGAGTCTGGAACTAGAAGTACCATATGACCCAGCCATCCCATTACTGAGTATATACCCAAAAGATTATAAATCATGCTGCTATGAAGACACATGCACATGTATGTTTTTTGTGGCACTATTCACAGTAGCAAAGACTTGAAATCAACCCAAATGTCCATCAGTGACAGACTGGATGAAGAAAATGTGGCACATATACACCATGGAATATTATGCAGCCATAAAAAAGGATGAGTTTGTGTCCTTTATAGGGACATGGATGCAGCTGGAAACCATCATTCTTAGCAAACTATCACAAGAACAGAAAACCAAACACCGCATGTTCTCATTCATAGGTGAGAACTGAACAATGAGATCACTTGGACTCGGGAAGGGGAACATCACACACCGGGGCCTATCATGGGGAGGGGGGAGGGGGGAGGGGGGAGGGATTGCATTGGGAGTTATACCTGATGTAAATGACGAGTTAATGGGTGCTGATGAGTTGATGGGTGCAGCACGCCAACATGGCACAAGTATACATATGTAACAAACCTGCACGTTATCCACATGTACCCTAGAACTTAAAGTATAATTTAAAAAAAAAAAGCAAACAATAATTTATACACTAAAAAAAAAAATTGATAGGGTGAATTTCAAATTCTAAATCTTCTGCTCTTCTAAAGACATTATTAGGAAAATAGACAAAAGACTGTGAATACAAGACATTCAACAAAACCTTAATTCTGCATGAAGAACTCTTACAGCTTATGATAATGCAAAATCTAATTAAGATCATCAATACATTTCACTGCACAATAGACATTTCACTCACAATATACACAAATGGTAAAAAGCATACTAATAAATATTCAACATGATTAGCATTAAGGGCTAAAACCTGGAAGATCATAACACTGTACATCCATCAGAATAGCTAAAATAGAAAGACCAATAATATCACGATGAGATTATCGTGATGATGAGAATATCATGATGATAAGAATGTGAAGGAGCTGGAACTCAGATACATTTGTGGTAGGAATGTGAAACTGTATAATTATTTTGGAAATTACATAAAATTTAGCTTCGGTAATGTTGTCCAACACAGGTTTGGATATTTCTTTTGAAGAAATTGTTCCTCAATCATTTCCTTTTTGGCAGATAAATAGCCTCTTATTTGGAAGTTTTAATATCATCTGCCCCTACTCACCATGGTATGCTTTTGTGTAATTATCTCAGACTGAATTGCACTTACGTTAATTTGGAGAGGGATCTAGGAGAGTCTAAGGTAGCCTGTCCAGAATCTGCAGAAAATCATCCTTAGAACTCCTACCAATAGTGTACCTTATGGAAAATACTTTTATCAAGCAATATCTTTGGATGCAAAATATAGGTTTCATTATTGGCTATCACAAGAAGAAGGAAGAATTACTCAATGTCATTATGTAGCTGAACAAAATTCCAAACTGTCACTGACACACTCTCTGTCATCTGGCCCCACTATTAAAGTCCTGGGTCAGAATATCCAAATGACCAATAGTAGGCCATGGACCTATGATTGCCCAGGTCAGAGCAAAAAGCAGAGCTCTACTCCCTTTAAGACTCATCACTAACAACTCCCCAACCCCAAAAGGACATCAGATGTGCAACCAGAAAATAATGACAAGTGTCATTACAAACAATCCATCACTCCAGCAATGAGTTGGTTATTTTCTTTTTTGTTTAAACCAAATATATGAATTAATCATCAAAACATTATTTATAACTTTCTTTTCTAATTAAATTAAAAATATCAAAACATTGTATTCTTGTTGATATGGATTGACTCTGTGTCCTCACCCAAATCTCACCTCAAATTGGAATCCCCACAATCCCCACATGTCAAAGGCAGAAACAGGTATATGTAATTGGATCATGGGGACTGTTCCACTCATGCTGTTCTCCTGATAGTGAATGAATCTCACAAGACCTTATGGTTTTTTAAGGGTCTGGCATTTCCCTTGCTTGTACTCGCTCTGCCCTGCAGCCCTGTGAAGAAGGTGCCCACTTCTCCTTTGCCTTCTGTCATGATTGTTAGTTTCTTGAGGCCTCCCCTGCCATGTAGAACGGTGAGTCAGTTAAATATCTTTCCTATATAAGTTACCTAATCTTGGGTATTTCTTCATGGCATTGTGAGAACAAACTACACATGTTATAATATCAAATGAATCTAATGTTTTCAAATAGGATCCTTTTGTTTTGAAATCATGAAGCTAGTTAGAGGAGCGTCTGATAACTTAAAATTTCAATGGCAAAATTTTACAAATTTCTTTAGATGTTAAATGAAAATGTGTATCTTCAGTTACACTGTTCGAAAGCCATTAGTAAAAGGGAAAATAAGAATAGAGGTTTCTTCATGGCATTAAAGGATCTTACAGGTGTAATGATCCATTTGCAAATCTAGCCCTTTAAATTCCAAATTATATCTCAAAAGAGGAAAAAAATACATAGTGTATTTTCATAAGCCCAATTTAAGGTAGGTTTTTAGTCTTCTGTTTTCTAAGCTTACTCTTATTACAGATAACTTTAATACCACAGCCGTGTGGTATATATATTTTTATGTAAGTAAAACATACATTATGTATATTTGTGCTTTATCAACAGAGGGAGGTTTTCTCTTCCCCAGAAAGAAATTACAAAGACCAGTTTGCAACAATTCTCTTGGTGTCTGCATCTCTATTTTGTTTTGATGGTGTAAACTTTGTCCCAGTGAGTAATGCATGGCATAAAATATTTTGGGGAAAGTAATAGAAGAAATGTCACAGAAAAACAGTGGTTTTAAAGAAACTTGGGTCTCTGTTAGAGGAGTCTTATAGTCTTACAGTGGATCCCTATTTTACAGGGGAAGGGGTTTATTCATACCACTGGAGGATCTCAGAAAAAGAATTTATATGGGGCACAAATTAGTGTCAATTTTTTTCTTATTAATGAAATTTAGTTGCCTGGAAACTAAAGTAAACTACAAATAGAATTTAAGTCACAAAAGTCATTAAATATTTTCAAAGAGAACACATTTTCATTTATTAGTCACCTGGGTAGGTTTTCCTTTTCAACAGTATAGTGATTCTAAATATGATTACAGCCCTCAAATATAGGGACAAAGATTCTTTGATTTCTTCATGTTGAATTTAATCACTTTTCATTTTTCACATTAAAAAAATTTTTAGAGACAGGGTCTCAGTCTCTCACCCCAGGGGGCATGCAGTGGTGCGATCATGGCTCACTGTAGCCTCAAACTACTGGGATCAAGAAATCCTCCCACCTCAGCCTCCTGAGTAGCTGGGACTATAGGTATGAACCACAATGCCTATCCGAATGCCTTTTAGCTGTGGATCAGTACGCAGCTGTGGATGAAAAGTCCCTAGAGCAAAACATTGCTGTTGTCATTCATTATGAAACTCTGCTAAAAGTTAAAATGGGGCCTCAAGACGCCCAGAAATTTGAAATTTCTGAAATGTACTAAAGAATCAGCCAATTCCCTGGACAAATCAGTTATTTAAGGGTTGCACCACTGGAAAAATGTCTCTCCCCTAAGGTATCTAGAAATCTCCAGGGAAGAGCAAAACCTGAAGAAGCCCATAGGAGCCAAACTGTTTAAAGATCTTGAGGCAAAAGAAAGAAGACAAAAGGAAAGACTTTGATTTAAGATAATTGTTCATATATTTCCCACCTGCTTCTTTAAGCTTTTGTTGTTGTTGATAAAAAGTTCCTTTGAACTTTATAAGGAAAAGTAGGGATTTTACAAAATAAATGGGGAAAAGGCACCAGCTGTAATTCTTTTCTTAACGAAGTCTTACAAGGAATCCCATTAAGAATGGTAGCCAGCTAGACTCCCTGGGTCAAGTGGGGACTTGGAGAAAATTCCTGTCTTACAAGAGGATTGTAAAATGCACCAATCAGGAATTTTCCTGTTTTACAAGAGGACTGTAAAACGCACCAATCATCACTCTTTAAAATGCACCATCAGCACTCTGTAAAATGCACCAATTAGCAGGATTCTAAAAGTTGCCAATTACAGGAAGGATTGAAAAAAGGGCACTCAGATAAGACAGAAATGGAACATGGGAGGGAACAATAAGGGAATAAAGGCTGGCCACCCCCAGCCAGCAGTGGGAACCAGCTTGGGTCCCATTCAATGTGTGGAAGCTTTGTCATTTTGCTCTTCACAATAAACTTCACAATAAACATTGCTACCACTCACTCTTTGGGTCCATGCCATCTTTAAGATCTGTAACACTCACTTTGGAGATCTGTGGCTTCATTCTTGAAGTCAGCAAGACCAGAAATCCACCAGCAGAAACCAACTCCAGATTCATCTTGGGAGTTTGTCCAGGATATTGCCTGGTGGTGAGTACCCTTTAACTTGCTATTGTGTCCTATTTTTCCTTAGAATTCGGGACCTAAACACCAGGCATTTGTTGGCCGATTAAAAGTGATTAGTGGTCACCAGACTAAAGACACAGGTGTCAAGCTTTCTGGGAAAGGGCTCTTTAACAACCCATGACTCTTTGGAGTCAGGAGCATTGGTTTGCCTGTAAGCAGTTTCCACTTTTTCTGCACTTCTGGGCTAAGCCAAGGGTTGAGAAACAGGAAAGCCATTCAGAGTCAGGGTCCTGACAAAAAGTTGGTTGACCCTGCAGCAATGAGTAGAACTCTCAAATTTATGTCACCAAAGCAAGACTTGCCCATCTATTTTATCTATCCTGATTCTTGTCTCCTGGATCCTAATGCCTGTCAAACAAACTTTCTCTGACCTCTCTTCTCTGAGGCTAGTCCCACTTCTAAAAACCACTGCCTGTCTCTGGTTCTCTTCTAGTTTCTCCTATAAGAATGATTTTTAATATAAATTTCAAGACTCTGTTCCCTTATTTAGGCACCTGGACTCACCAATCAGAAAGACATAATTTTTGTCCGAAGCCCTGTTTAAGGGGACTATATGGAATTTCAGGATCCCTTGTCAGACTAAAACGTCTATTCCTGAAGCTAGGATATGGGGAGTCTCAGAAATTATAGATTCCAAAATTGTGTGGACGGGGTATATCCTTTCTATTCACATGATGAGAAGTGAGGAAAAAAGCTGTCACCCTTTCAAACCTGGAGGTCCCTTCCCTCCCTCAGTGTATAGTCCTTCACTACATTTTGAGGTATATAATCTTTATATGACAAGGATAAGGTGCCAATACCAGCTAGAGAAAACACTTAGAGACGCTAACAGGTTTTCAAGAATGCATCAGCAAGGAACACTAAATCCGACTTTTTTAGGTCCTCATTGTGGTCTAAAAGGAAAGACAAGGGCGCAGGTTTTTGAGAATGCATCGGTAAGGGCCACTAAATCCATCTTTCCTGGGTCCTCTTTGTGGTCTAGGAGAAAAACAAGTGTTTCTGCTGCTGCTTTTGTGAGTACAACTACTCCAAATATTAGGGTTCAGGGACGGTTGTTGGTTCTTGGGCAGGGGAAAAAAAAAGACTGAAACCATGGTCAATTTTTTTTCTTTAAGATGGAAAATACCCAGGCATAAATAAGCTCAAGCTTGAAATTCATCCTAAGCCGTTGGGACAAATTTAATCCGCAAATCGTGAAAAAGAAGTAGCTTATGTTTGTCTGCACTACAACCTGGTCACAATATTTTCTCTCTGATGGGGAAAAGTGACCACCTGAGGGAAGTGAAAATTACAATACTATCCTGCAGCTTGACATTTTTGGAAGAAGGAAGGCAAATGGAGTGCAACATCTATGTCCAAGCTTCCTTTTCATTGAAGGGTAATCCAGAACTATGCAAAGTTTGCAAATTACATTCCACAGGAGGACTTCCATATCCTAGGCTGCAGCCTGAGACTTTGGAGATACCTGGGATGTTTGTCTAGTAAATAATAGAATGACAGCTGAAGAAAGGGACAAATTCCCTACTGGTCAGCAAGCCATCCCCAATATGGACCCCCACTGGAACCTAGACTGAGATTATGGGGAATGGAGTCACAAACATCTGTTTACCTATATTCTAGAAGGAGTAAGGAGAAGTGGGAAAAACATCATGAATTATTCAATGATGTCCACCATAACTGAAGGAAAGGAAGAAAATCTTACTGCTTTCCTCAAGAGGCTATGGGAAGCCTTAAGAAAATATAGTCCCCTGTCACCCAACTCTTTTGAGAGTCAGTTGATCCTCAAAGATATGTTTATTATCCAATTAGCTGCAGATATCAGGAGAAAGCTCCAAAAGCTAGCCCTGGGCCCAGAACAAAATTTGGAGGCATTATTATACCTAGCAACCACAATGTTCTATAATAGGGACTAACAGGAACAGGACAAAAAAGAAAAGCCAGAAAAGAGAAAGCCTGCAGCCTTTGTCATGGCCCTCAGACAAACAAACCTTGGTGGTTCAAAGAAGGCAGAAAATGGAACAGGCCAATCACCCAGTAACATTTGTCTTCAGAGTGGTTTGCCATAGCACCTTAAAAAAGATTGTCCAACAAGAAAAAAGATTCATCCTCACCAGTGTGCACTAAGCCAAGGCAATCCCTAGAAGATGCACTGTCTCAGAGGACAAAGGTTCTCTGAGCCAGAAGTCCCTAAGCAGATGATCCAACAACAGGATTGAGGGTGCCCAGGGCAAGTGCCAGCTCATGACATCATGCTCACTGAGCCCTGAGTAAGTTAAACCATTAAGGGCCAAGAAATTGACTTCTTCCTTGACAATGGTGGGGATCTCTCAGTGTTAATCTCCTGCCCCTGACGTCTGTCCCCAAGGTCCATTACCATCCAAGGAATCCTGGGACAGCCTATAACTATGTATTTCTCCCACTTCCTCAGTCTTAACTGGGAGACTTTGCTCTTTTCACATGCGTTTCTTGTTATGCCTGAAAGTCCCACACTCTTATCAGGGAGAGACATATTTACCAAAGCTGGAATTATTATCTATATGAATGTGGGGAACGAGTTACCCATTTGTTGTTCTGTACTTGAGGAGGGAATCAACCCTGAAATCTGGGCACTGGAGGAATCATTCTAAAGGGCAAAAATCCCCAATCAGGCTAAAAGACCCCATCACTTTTCCTTATCAAAGTCAATACCCCTTAAGGCCCAAAGCTCATAAGGGATTACAGGATATTTTTAGATATATAAAAGTTCAAGCTTAGTAAGAAAATGCAGCAGTCCCTCTTGCACTCCAATTGTAGGAGTACAAAAACCAAATGATCACTGGAGACTAGTGCAAGATCTTTTTTTTTTTTTTAATTATACTTTAAGTTCTAGGATACATGTGCACAATGTGCAGGTTTGTTACATATGTATACATGAGCTATGTTTGTGTGCTGCACCCATTAACTCATCATTTACATTAGGTATATCTCCTAAGGCTATCCCTCCCCCACCCCCTCCCCACAAAAGGCCCCAGAGTGTGATGTTCCCCTTCCTGTGTCCAAATGATCTCATTGTTCAATTTCCACCTATGAGTGAGAACATGCGGTGTTTGGTTTTCTGTTCTTGTGACAGTTTGCTAAGAATGATGGTTTCCAGCTGCATCCATGTCCCTACAAAGGACACAAACTCATTCTTTTTTATGGCTGCATAATATACCATGGTGTATATGTGCCACATTTTCTTAATCCAGTCTGTCACTGATGGACATTTGGGTTGATTCCAAGTCTTTGCTAGTGTGATTAGTGCCACAATAAACATACGTGTGCATGTGTATAGTAGCATCATTTATAATCCTTTGGGTATATACCCAGTAATGGGATGGCTGGGTCAAATAGTATTTTTAGTTCTAGATCCTTGAGGAATTGCCGCACTGTTTTCCACAATGGTTGAACTAGTTTACAGTCCCACCAACAGTGTAAAAGTGTTCCTATTTCTCCACATCCTCTCCAGCACCTGTTGTCTCCTGATTTTTTTAATGATTGCCATTCTAACTGGTGTGAGATGCTATCTCATTGTGGTTTTGATTTGCATTTCTCTGATGGCCAGTGATGATGAGCATTTTTTCATGTGTCTGTTGGCTGTGTGAATGTCTTCTTTTGAGAAGTGTCTGTTCATAGTCTTTGCCCACTTTTTGATGGGGTTGTTTGTTTTTTTCTTGTAAATTTGTTTGAGTTCGTTGTGGGTTCTGGATATTATCCCTTTGTCAGATGAGTAGATTGAAAAAATTTTCTCCCATTCTGTAGGTTACCTGTGCTCTCTGATGTTTGTTTCTTTCGCTGTGCAGAAGCTCTTTAATTAGATCCCATTTGTTAATTTTGGCTTTTGTTGCCATTGCTTTTGTTGTTTTAGACATGAAGTCCTTCCCCATGCCTATGTCCTGAATGGTATTGCCTAGGTTTTCTTCTAGGGTTTTTATGGTTTTAGGTCTAACATGTAAGTCTCTAATCTATCTTGAATTAATTTTTGTATAAGGAATAAGGAAAGAATCCAATGTAAGCTTTCTACTTATGGCTAGCCAATTTTCCCAGCACCATTTATTAAATAGGGAATTCTTTCCTCATTTCTTGTTTTTGTCAGGTTTTTCAAAGATCAGATGGCTGTAGATGTGTGGCATTATTTCTAAGGGCTCTGTTCCATTCATTGGTCTATATCTCTGTTTTGGTACAAGTACCATGCTGTTTTGGTTACTGTAGCCTTGTAGTATAGTTTGAAGTTAGGAAGCGTGATGCCTCCAGCTTTGTTCTTTTGACTTAGGATTGTCTTGGCAATGTAGGGTCTTTTTTGGTTCCATATGAACTTTACAGTAGCTTTTTCCAATTCTGTGAAGAAAGTTGTTGATAGCTTAATGGGGATGGCATTGAATCTATAAATTACCTTGGGCAGTATAGCCATTTTCACAATATTGATTCTTCCTATCCGTGAGTATGGTATGTTCTTCCAACACTATGTTCAATAGGATTGGTGAGAGAGGGCATCCTGTCTTGTGCCCGTTTTCAAAGGGAATTCTTCCAGTTTTTGCCTATTCAGTATGATATTGGCTGTGGGTTTGTCATAAATAGCTCTTATTATTTTGAGCTCTTATTATTTTAAATAGCTCTTATTATTTTGAGGTATCTTCCTTCAATACCAAATTTATTGAGACTTTTTAGCATGAATGGCTGTTGAATTCTGGCAAAGGCCTTTTCTGCATCTATTGAGATAATAATGTGGTTTTTGTCTTTGGTTCTGTTTATATGGTGGATTACATTTATTGATTTGCATATGTTGAACCAGCCTTGCATCCCAGGGATGAAGCCCGCTTGATCATGATAGATAAGCTTTTTGATGTGCTGCTGGATTCGGTTTGCCAGTATTGTATTGAGGATTTTTGCATCGATATTCATCAGGGATATTGATCTAATATTCCCTTTTATTGTTGTGTCTCTGCCAGGTTCTGGTATCAGGATGATGTTGTCCTCATAAAATGAGTTAGGGAGGATTCCCTCTTTTTCTATTGATTGGAAGAGTCTCAGGAGGAATGGTACCAGATCCTCCTTGTACCTCTGGTATAAAGTGCAAGATGTTAGACTCAATAATGAGGCAGTAATTCCTCTACATCCAGGTGTACCCAGTTCCTATATCCTGCTCTCTCAAATATCAGAGGAAGCAGAATGATTCACTGTTCTGGACCTCAAATATGCCTTCTTCTGCATTCTGCAATCTGATTCCCAGTTTCTCTTTGCCTTTGAGGAGCCCACGGCACACCTCCCAAATTACATGGACAGTCTTGCCTCAAGGTTTTAGGGAGAGCCCTCATTGTTTGGTCAGGCACTGGTCAAGATCTGAGCCACTCCTGAAGTCCAAGCACTCTAGTCCTTTAGTATGTCGATGATTTACTTTTGGCTACCTGTTTGAAAGCCTCATGCTGGCAGGCTACTCTAGATCACTTGAACTTTCTAGTTAATCAAGAGTTTGAGGGCTCTAAATTGAAGATCCAGCTCTGCCTAAATCAAGTTAAGTATCTAGGTCTAATCATATCCGAAGTACCAGAGCCCTTAGCAATGAACAAATACAGCTATACTGGCTTGTCCTTGACCTAAAACATTGAAACTGTTACAGGGATTCCTTGGGATCACGAGCTTTTGCTGACTATGTATACCTGGATACAGCAAGATGGCCAGGTGATTCTGTACTCCAATCAAAGAAACCCAGAGGGCAAATACTCATCTATTAGAATGGGAGCCAGAGGCAGAAACAGCCTTCAAACCTTAAAGCAGGCCATAGTACAAGCTCCAGGCTGGTGCCTTCCCACAGGACAAGACTTCTCTTCATACATCACAGGAATAGAATGAATAGCTCTTGGAGTCTTTACCCAGACTTGTGGGACAACCCCACAACCAGTGGCATACCTAAGTAAGGAAACCGATGTAGTAGCAAAAGGCTGGACTCACTGTTTATCAGTAGTTGTGGTGGTGACCATCTTAGTATCAGAGGCTATCCAAATAAAACAAAGGAAGGATCTCACTGTCTGGACTACCCATGATGTAAATGGCATACTAGGTGCCAAAGGAAATATATGGCTATCAAACAACTGCCTGCTTAGATACAAGGCATTACTCCTTGAAGGACCAGTGCTTCAAATGCACATGTGTGTGGTCCTCAACCCTGCTACTTTTCTCCCAGAGGATGGGGAACCAATTGAGCATGACTTCCAACAAATTGTAGCCCAGATTTATGCTACCTGAGAGGATCTCTCAGAGGTCCCCTCAGCTAATCTTGACCTTAATCTATATAGTGATGGAAGTTCATTTGTGGAGAATGGGATATGAAGAGCAGTTTATGCCATAGTTAGTGATGTAACAGTACTTGAAAATAGGACTCTTCCCCCAGGGACCTGTGCCCAGTTAGCAGAACCAATGGTGCTTACCCGAGCCTTAGAACTGGGAAAGGGAAAAAGAATAAATGTGTACTAAAATAACACGTATGCTTATGTAATCCTACATGCCCATGCTGCAATGTAGAAAGAAAAGGAGTTGCTTACTTCTGGGGGAACCCCCATTAAATACCACAAGGAAATTATGGAGTTATTGCATACAGTGCAAAAACCCAAGGAAGTGACAATCTTACACCTCTGAAGCCATCAAAAATATGAAGGAGAAAAAGCAGAAGGAAAATGTCAGGCAGATGCTAAGGCCAAAATTGCTGCCACACAGAACCTCCCATTAGAAATACCTATGGAAGTACCCTTAGTATGGAACAACCCTCCCCAAGAGATTAAGCCCCAGTATTTCCCAACTGAAACAGAATGGGGACTTTCATGGCGGCATAGTTTTCTCCTCTCAAGGTGGGTAATGACAGAAAAGTGAAACATACTCATACCCAAAGCCAGCCAGTGGAAAATACTTAAGACGCTCCATCAAACCTTTCATATGGGTATTGAGAATACCACAAAATGTCCAAATTCCTATTTGATATTCCTATTACAGGGCCATATCTCCTCCAGAACATCTGGCTAGTAAACAAAGACTGTGAGGTGTGCCAAAGGAATAATCCCTCGGTTCTTTGTAAGGCACCTCTCGGGGATCAAAGAATAGGGCACCATCCCAGATAGGTCTGGCAGTTAGACTTCACCCATATGCCTAAGTCAAGCGGATTTCAATGCTTTTTGGTCTGTGTTGATACATTTATAAATTGAATAGACGTCTTCCCCTGCAAGACAGAGAAGGCCCAGGAAGTGGTTAAAGTCATAATTCATGAAACAATTTTTAAATTTGGACTTCCCTAAAGTTTAAAAAGTGACAATGGTTTGACCTTTAAATGCATGATAACTCAGGGAATTTCCAGGGTGCTAGGGATACAATATCTCCATTGCACCTGGAGGCCACACTCCTCAGGGAAGGTCGAGAACATAAATGAAACACTTAAAATGCACATAAGGAATCTAACACAGGAAACTCATTTCCTATGGTCCACTCTCTTGTCTATGGCCTTGTTGAGCAACAAAAATTCTCCTCTCAAATTAGGGCTCAGTGCACATGAAATGCTGTATGGACAACATTTTCTCACAAATGTCCTCCTACTTGATCAAGAAACAGCCAACTTGGCCAAGGATATAACTTCTTTGGCAAAATATCAACAAAACCTTAAAAACCTACCTCAAGAATGTCATAGAGAAAAGGGAACAGAGTTGTTCTAACCAGAAGATCTAGTGTTGGTCAAGTCCCTGCCCTCTACCTCCCCATTTATGGATTTCTTGAAGGAAGAATCATACTCAGCAATCCTCTCTACCCCCACGGCAATTAAGGTGGCAGGAGTGGAATCTTCAATTCACCATACCTGAGTTAAACTTCCAACCCACCAGAGGATCCTGCAGAACTGTCAGGTTTGAAGCCCCAAGATCACTCAGACCAGTCTTGATACACCTATGAACCACTGAAGGACTTCTGTCTCCTATTTTGGAAGGAAACATCCCAGACTAAAAAGGCTGCTACCACTGATCCTGAGGAAAAGCCCCTTCCTACTTTAAAAGTTAAGTGAAAACCTACGTAACGTTTAACACCTCTCCTTGCCTCTTTAACGGAATCCATTTACTGTTTCATCATATTATTAAGCAGCATACTAACTATAGTCTTTGCAGTAGGACTATATACTGTAGCTCCTGTGGAATGAAAATCCTAATCACATCAACCTCTTTTCTATCATCCTTCTTCTGAAAACAATTAACTCCTGCCTTTACCTCAGATTAGATAAAATGATCTCATTTTCCAGGGCACCCTATTTACCTTCCTACTTTCTCTTTGCCTATCTATCCCTCCTGCTTCCTTGGATACTCCACACAGTCTCCCCTCCCCTTCCACTATCTCCTAATTACTTCTGAAAAACTGTCAACTTAACCCACTTTCTGTTAAACAAGTCCAGTCCATCCCTGGCAAATGACTGTTGGCTTTATATCTCTCTATCAGCCACTGCTTACATTGTCACTCCCATTCCTGCAAGAAAACTGGGTCTTTACTAACTTCACCTACCACTGCTGTTATGAAGGCTATGACCCTTTCCAACTTCTAAATATGCAATCATAAGCTAAATTCCCTATCTCTGATAGGATGAAAAATATCCTAACAGAATGAGCAATCCAACTTTTACATTCTTACATTTTTAACCTCACCCAGTACATGAGCAATACAAAGTCCATACATGGCCCTGCAACCACGAATACAGTTTTAACTTTCCAAGCCCCTTTATACATCCAATGCAACCTGTTATCTGATCTGTCCCTGGGTCACCTACTATTTCACCTATGCCCTACAACTTTAAGACCCAACTGATCATAGTAACTTCGTAGTCACCCAAATAGCTCCATTCAGCCAGCTCATCATCTTCTCAGAGCCCCAAAACCCATCACCTCCTCCCTGCTTAACAAACAGTCCAGGTTTTGTAATGGCAAACATACTCCCTGCATTACCATTCACCTCTAGACCCCTTTCAGCAGTGTCCCCACCACTAATGAATGCCTTCTCATCCCCTCTTTCAATCACCGTCTTGAATGGTTCCTACCAGATAAAAAAAATATTTTTCTCTAGTGGGACGATAGAATACAGGGAGTCACTCAGTTTGCTCCCAACACCCCTTTGCAGCCACTCACTGGGCTACTTTAGTAAGGATTCCAGAAGTATGCAAAAATGAAAACAATAAACTCACACACCTTTTTAACCTACACAGCCGGTTCTGTCTACCCAGCCAAGGCATATTCTTCTTATGTGGAACTTCAACCTATATCTGCCTCCCCACCAACTGGACAAGCATCTGCATCTTTGTTTTCCTAAGTCCCAACATTGACATTGTCCCAGGAAATCAGATCCTATCAGTGTCTCTCAAAGCTCAAGTCCATCACCACAGGGCCATGCAACTAATACCCCTCCTTATAGGGTTAGGATTGGGCACTGCTACAGGCAATGGAATAGCCAGTTTATCTACTTCATTACCCTACTAGCACATACTCTCAAAGGATTTCTCAATTTTCAAGAATTAACAAAATCTATCCTTACTCTTCAATCCCAAATAGACTCTTTGGCAGCAGTGACCCTCCAAAACTGCCAGGGCCTAGACCTACTCACTGCTGAGAAAGGAGGACTTTGCACCTTCTTGAAGAGTGTTGTTTTTACACTAACTAATCTGGGATAGTATGAGACACTTCATGGCATTTACAGGAAAATGCTTCTGAAATCAGACAACTCCTTTCAAACTGTTATACCAACCTTTGGAGTTGGGTGACATGGCTTCTCCCTTTTCTAGGTCTCATGACACCAATTTTGCTGTTACTCACCTTTGAACCCTATATTTTTAACCTCCTTGTCAAATTTGTTTCCTCCAGGATTGAGGCCATCAAGCTACAGATGATCTTACAAATGGAACCCCAAATGAGCTCAACTCAGAAATTCTACCAAGGAGCCCTGGACTGATCCATTGGTCCTTTGACTGGCCTATAGAGTTCCCCTCTGGAGGACACTACAACTGCAGAGCTCCTTCTTCACTCCTATCTGCAGAAAGTAGCTTGAGCAGTCATCACCCTGTTCCCCACAGCAGTTGGGGGTATCCTGTTTAGAGGGGGCATTGAGATTTGAGGCCAGCTGGACTTCCTGGGTCGAATGGGGACTTTCCTGCTGACAAGAGAGTTGTAAAATGCACCAATTAGCAGAATTCTAAAAGTAGCCTGTTGTGAGGACGATTGAATGAAGGGCACTCTGATAGGACAGAAATGGAACATGGGTGAGGACAATAAGAGAATAAAAACTAGCCACCCCAGCCAGCAGTGGCAACCTGCTTGGGTCCCCTTCCATGCTATGGAAACTTTGTCCTTCTGCTCTTCACAATAAACCTCGTTATCACTCATTCTTTGGGTTTGTGTCATCTTTAAGAGCTGTAACACTCACCATGAAGGTCCATGGCTTTACTCTTGAAGTCAGCGAGACCATGAACCCAACAGCAGGAACCAATTCTGGACACACCATGCTCTCACGGGTGAGATTAATGGCTATAGAAACTGAACATTGCAGGCAATCCTAAAAATAAGCACATCCTGCTGGGAAACCAGTTTTCAACTATGTATCCAAATGAAAGAAGCTCCTATACCCTTTGACTCAGAATCCAAATTTATAGGAATCCATGCTAAAAGCTATTTAAAATAGAATAAAAATGTTTGGTTAAGGATGTTCATATGGTAAAAATTACCATCTTATCATATATCTAGCAAGAGTGGAGACACTAAACAAACAAGGATACACTTACTTGCTAGAATATTTTTAAGACATTGTAGCCACTGAGAATATTTTGTGTAGCCTTATGGAAGGAAGGCAACTTGGACACTCCCTTCTCTATCAATTCTTCTTTGGTAACAAGAAGAATTGGAAAAGTATAAAAGTATGTCTTAGATCTTGAATTGGCCTGATATTCTCAGGCAACAGAGTAGGAAAACCTAGTGTTTATAGTCTGTACTGCCAGGCAAAAAACAGTAACTTATGATGTAGAAGAATGATAATACGTCCTTACAACTTGGAGCAAAGACATCTAAGTCTCTTTGGTAGGATTTTCTGAAACCTCTCCATTTTTGACTGGAGACCTGAGAAGCCACTGAAGTCAGAGGATATGAGTCTGAGTAGATCGCACACAATTTTTTGTCGAAGGAACCATGGAAGAGGTCTCCCAAGAAATAAAAAGGGAGTTTGGTCATAGCTTTCACTTTGCTCAGAGCCAGACCATAAGAAGTATAGCCTTCCTGGCCATCAGCTACTACCTGGCTTATCAACAGGGTGCCCCCAGTAGGGGTCTAGATATGATGTCTTACAAGCTGGCAAAAAGAAAGTGCATTTCATTGAAGAGGACTGTGTAGTCCACAAGACTAGGGCTGAGGCTCATGAATACAGCCAACAGTTCCTGTTCAAGTTGAAATAATGGGAAGGAAATAATACAAATTTCACAACAGTTATAAGAATTTTAAAGAAGTTATAACTGGAGAACAACATAGGCTGCCTGGGTATAAAACAATGAGTTCCTAAATAAACACGAAATAAACTCAGCAAGAGCATGGTAATTCTTGAGAATTGAAGAACCTTGCTAAAAATATTATTATAACACGACAAAAGGAAATGAACATCAAAAGTAAAATGTTGAGACTTGCAATACAGTGTCTTCAGTGAAGAGATTACTGGTATCTTTCCAGGCACAGAATATGCCGATAAGTATGCAAATAAGTAAGTATTACTACCTTATTTGAATAAGTTGAATTGCATTATATATATCATTCTTCATTTTGCAACTTTCACTATTATTAGAGGAGTCAGGTAACATACCAGTTTACAAAGCCCTAATAAATTAGTTTATGATAGCATTTAGAAGCATTGACCCCCAAATCTTGACTTCTCAAATTCAGATTCTGTCCTCCCAACGTCCAACCTGTGAGACTTTGGGTAAATTACTGATAACTTTCTTAAGTCTGAGTTTCCTGTTTTGTAAATGGGCCCAAAATATCACTGGTCCTGTAGGCTAAGTATAAGGATTATTTACATAAAAGCACCTAAGGAAGTAGAAGAATGTTACACACATAACAAATGTGCAATATAATTAGTAACTATCATTGACTTACTCTTTTTAACAACAGCACTATATTGTCTAGAAGTCCCTTAAAAATGGCTCTCTTGACTAACATTTAGAACTTTTCCTTTATTCCCTCATTGCAACAAACTCCTTTGGACACAGTATCTTTGTTCCTTCGTTCACATGCCTGCCACCTTTTACTTATCATATTTGGTGTCAAGCTCATTAACTTTGAGGAAATGTAACATATTTAAAGAAGTGTTTAACTCCTGAGGTACACAAATATGCTGGCTGTCTGATGGTATGTAAAATAATGATGCTTTGATAATGACATTAATAAATAACATATATCAAGCTTTCTTTTACTTTTTTATTTTATTTTTATTTTTTTATTTTATTTTTTAAAATTTATTTATTATTATTATACTTTAAGTTCTAGGGTACATGTGCATAACGTGCAGGTTTGTTACATATGTCTACTGGTGCCATGTTGGTGTGCTGCACCCATCAACTCGTCATTTACATCAGGTATAACTCCCAATGCAATCCCTCCCCCTTGCCCCCTCCCCATGATAGGCCCCAGTGTGTAATGTTCCCCTTCCTGAGTCCAAGTGATCTCATTGTTCAGTTCCCACCTATGAGTGAGAACATGCGGTGTTTGGTTTTCTGTTCTTGTGATAGTTTGCTAAGAATGATGGTTTCCAGCTACATCCATGTCCCTACAAAGGAAACAAACTCATCCTTTTTTATGGCTGCATAGTATTCCATGGTGTATATGTGCCACATTTTCTTAATCCAATCTGTCACTGATGGACATTTGGGTTGATTCCAAGTCTTTGCTATTGTGAATAGTACTGCAATAAACAAACGTGTGCATGTGTCTTTATAGCAGCATAATTTATAATCCTTTGGGTATATACCCAGCAATGGGATGGCTGGGTCATATGGTACATCTAGTTCTAGATCCTTGAGGAATCTCCATACTGTTTTCCATAATGGTTGAACTAGTTTACAATCCCACCAACAGTGTAAAAGTGTTCCTATTTCTCCACATCCTCTCCAGCACCTGTTGTTTCCTGACTTTTTAATGATCACCATTCTTACTGGTGTGAGATGGTATCTCATTGTGGTTTTGATTTGCATTTCTCTGATGGCCAGTGATGATGAGCATTTTTTCATGTGTCTGTTGGCTGTATGAATGTCTTCTTTTGAGAAGTGTCTGTTCATATCCTTTGCCCACTTTTTGATGGGGTTGTTTGTTTTTTTCTTGTAAATTTGTTTGAGTTCTTTGTAGGTTCTGGATATTATCCCTTTGTCAGATGAGTAGATTGCAAACATTTTCTCCCATTCTGTAGGTTGCCTGTTCACTCTGATGTTTGTTTCTTTTGCTGTGCAGAAGCTCTTTAGTTTAATGAGATCCCATTTCTCAATTTTGGCTTTTGCTGCCCTTGCTTTTGGTGTTTTAGACATGAAGTCTTTGCCCATGCCTATGTCCTGAATGGTACTACCTAGGTTTTCCTCTAGGATTTTTATGGTATTAGGTCTAACATTTAAGTCTCTAATCCATCTTGAATTAATTTTCGTATAAGGAGTAAGGAAAGGATCCAGTTTCAGCTTTCTACTTATGGCTAGCCAATTTTCCCAGCACCAGTTATTAAATAGGGAATCCTTTCCCCATTTCTTGTTTCTCTCAGGTTTGTCAAAGATCAGATGGCTATAGATGTGTGGTATTATTTCTGAGGACTCGGTTCTGTTCCATTGGTCTATATCTCTGTTTTGGTACCAGTACCATGCTGTTTTGGTTACTGTAGCCTTGTAGTATAGTTTGAAGTCAGGTAGCGTGATGCCTCCAGCTTTGTTCTTTTGACTTAGGATTGTCTTGGAGATGCGGGCTCTTTTTTGGTTCCATATGAACTTTAAAACAGTTTTTTCCCAATTCTGTGAAGAAACTCATTGGTAGCTTGATGGGGATGGCATTGAATCTATAAATTTCCTTGGGCAGTATGGCCATTTTCACGATATTGATTCTTCCTATCCATGAGCATGGTATGTTCTTCCATTTGTTTGTGTCCTCTTTTATTTCACTGAGCAGTGGTTTGTAGTGCTCCTTGAAGAGGTCCTTTATATCCCTTGTAAGTTGGATTCCTAGGTATTTTATTCTCTTTGAAGCAATTGTGAATGGAAGTTCATTCCTGTTTTGGCTCTCTGTTTGTCTGTTACTGGTGTATAAGAATGCTTGTGATTTTTGCACATTAATTTTGTATCCTGAGACTTTGCTGAAGTTGCTTATCAGCTTAAGGAGATTTTGGGCTGAGACAATGGGGTTTTCTAAATATACAATCATGTCATCTGCAAACAGGGACAATTTGACTTCTTCTTTTCCTAACTGAATACCCTTGATTTCTTTCTCTTGCCTGATTGCCCTAGCCAGAACTTCCAACACTATGTTGAATAGGAGTGCTGAGAGAGGGCATCCCTGTCTTGTGCCAGTTTTCAAAGGGAATTTTTTTCAGTTTTTGCCCATTCAGTATGATATTGGCTGTGGGTTTGTCATAAATAGCTCTTATTATTTTAAGGTACGTTCCATCAATACCAAATTTTTTGAGCGTTTTTAGCATGAAGGGCTGTTGAATTTTGTCAAAAGCCTTTTCTGCATCTATTGAGATAATCATGTGGTTCTTGTCTTTGGTTCTGTTTATATGCTGGATTATGTTTATTGATTTGCGAATGTTGAACCAGCCTTGCATCCCAGGGATGAAGCCCACTTGATCATGGTGGATAAGCTTTTTGATGTGTTGCTGAATCCGGATTGCCAGTATTTTATTGAGGATTTTTGCATTGATGTTCACAGGGATATTGGTCTAAAATTCTCTTTTTTTGTTGTGTCTCTGCCAGGCTTTGGTATCAGGATGATGTTGGCCTCATAAAATGAGTTAGGGAGGATTCCCTCTTTTTCTATGGATTGGAATAGTTTCAGAAGGAATGGTACCAACTCCTCCTTGTACCCCTGGTGGAATTCAGCTGTGAATCCATCTGGTCCTGGACTTTTTTTGGTTGGTAGGCTATTAATTATTGCCTCAATTTCAGAGCCTGCTATTGGTGTATTCAGGGATTCAACTTCTTCCTGGTTTAGTCTTGGAAGAGTGTAAGTGTCCAGGAAATTATACATTTCTTCTAGATTTTCCAGTTTATTTGTGTAGAGGTGTTTATAGTATTCTCTGATGGTAGTTTGTATTTCTGTGGGGTCGGTGGTGATATCCCCTTTATCATTTTTAATTGCGTCGATTTGATTCTTCTCTCTTTATTAGTCTTGCTAGTGGTCTGTCAATTTTGTTGATCTTTTCAAAAAACCAACTCCTGGATTCATTGATTTTTTGGAGAGTTTTTTGTGTCTCTATCTCCTTCAGTTCTGCTCTGATCTTAGTTATTTCTTGCCTTCTGCTAGCTTTCGAATGTGTTTGCTCTTGCTTCTCTAGTTCTTTTAATTGTGATGTTAGGGTGTCAATTTTAGATCTTTCCTGCTTTCTCTTGTGTGCATTTAGTGCTATAAATTTCCCTCTACACACTGTTTTAAATGTGTCCCAGAGAATCTGGTATGTTGTATCTTTGTTCTCATTGGTTTCAAAGAACATCTTTATTTCTGCCTTCATTTCGTTATGTACCCAGTAGTCATTCAGGAGCAGGTTGTTCAGTTTCCATGTAGTTGAGCGGTTTGGATTGAGTTTCTTAGTCCTGAGTTCTAGTTTGATTGCACTGTGGTCTGAGAGACAGTTTGTTATAATTTCTGTTCTTGTACATTTGCTGAGGAGTGCTTTACTTCCAATTACGTGGTCGATTTTGGAGTAAGTACGATGTGGTGCTGAGAAGAATGTATATTCTGTTGATTTGGGGTGGAGAGTTCTATAGATGTCTATTAGGTCTGCTTGCTGCAGAGCTGAGTTCAATTCCTGGATATCCTTGTTAACTTTCTGTCTCGTTGATCTGTCTAATGTTGACAGTGGGGTGTTGAAGTCCCGCATTATTATTGTATGGGAGTCTAAGTCTCTTTGTAAGTCTCTAAGGACTTGCTTGATGAATCTGGGTGCTCCTGTATTGGGTGCATATATATTTAGGATAGTTAGCTCTTCCTGTTGAATTGATCCCTTTACCATTATGTAATGGCCTTCTTTGTCTCTTTTGATCTTTGATGGTTTACAGTCTGTTTTATCAGAGACTAGTATTGCAACCCCTGCTTTTTTTTTGTTCTCCATTTGCTTGGTAAATCTTCCTCCATCCCTTTATTTTGAGCCTATGTATGTCTCTGCATGTGAGATGGGTCTCCTGAATACAGCAGACTGATGGGTCTTGACTCTTTATCTAGTTTACCAGCCTGTGTCTTTTAATTGGAGCATTTAGTCCATTTACATTTAAGGTTAAGATTGTTATGTGTGAACTTGATCCTGCCATTATGATATTAACTGGTTATTTTGCTCGTTAGTTGATGCAGTTTCTTCCTAGCCTCGATGGTCTTTACATTTTGGCATGTTTTTGCAATGGCTGGTACCGGTTGTTCCTTTCCATGTTTAGTGCTTCCTTCAGGGTCTCTTGTAAGGCAGGCCTAGTGGTGGCAAAATCTCTAAGCATTTGCTTATCTGTAAAGGATTTTATTTCTCCTTCACTTATGAAACTTAGTTTGGCTGGATATGAAATTCTGGGTTTAAAATTCTTTTCTCTAAGAATGTTGAATATTGGCCCCCACTCTCTTCTGGCTTGGAGAGTTTCTGCCAAGAGATCTGCTGTTAGTCTGATGGGCTTCCCTTTGTGGGTAACCCGACCTTTCTCTCTGGCTGCCCTTAAGATTTTTTCCTTCATTTCAACTTTGGTGAATCTGGCAATTATGTGTCTTGGAGTTGCTCTTCTCGAGGAGTATCTTTGTGGCGTTCTCTGTATTTCCTGGATTTGAATGTTGGCCTGCCCTACTAGGTTGGGGAAGTTCTCCTGGATGATATCCTGAAGAGTGTTTTCCAACTTGGTTCCATTTTCCCCCTCACTTTCAGGCACCCCAATCAGACGTAGATTTGGTCTTTTTACATAATCCCATACTTCTTGCAGGCTTTGTTCATTTCTTTTTCTTCTATTTTCTTTTGGTTTCTCTTCTCGCTTCATTTCATTCATTTGATCCTCAATCGCAGATACTCTTTCTTCCAGTTGATCGAGTCGGTTACTGAAGCTTGTGCATTTGTCACGTATTTCTCATGTCATGGTTTTCATCTCTTTCATTTCGTTTAGGACCTTGTCTGCATTAATTACTCTAGCCATCAATTCTTCCACTTTTTTTTTCCAAGATTTTTAGTTTCTTTGCGCTGGGTACGTAATTCCTCCTTTAGCTCTGAGAAATTTGATGGACTGAAGCCTTCTTCTCTCATCTCGTCAAAGTCATTCTCCGTCCAGCTTTGATCCGTTGCTGGCGATGAGCTGCGCTCCTTTGCCGGGGGAGATGCGCTCTTATTTTTTGAATTTCCAGCTGTTCTGCCCTGCTTTTTCCCCATCTTTGTGGTTTTATCTGCCTCTGGTCTTTGATGATGGTGATGTACTGATGGGGTTTTGGTGTAGGTGTCCTTCCTGTTTGATAGTTTTCCTTCTAACAGTCAGGACCCTCAGCTGTAGGTCTGTTGGAGATTGCTTGAGGTCCACTCCAGACCCTGTTTGCCTGGGTATCAGCAGCAGAGGCTGCAGAAGATAGAATATTTCTGAACAGCGAGTGTACTTGTCTGATTCTTGCTTTGGAAGCTTCCCCTCAGGGGTGTATTCGACCCTGTGAGGTGTGGGGTGTCAGACTGCCCCTAGTGGGGGATGTCTCCCAGTTAGGCTACTCAGGGGTCAGGGACCCACTTGAGCAGGGAGTCTGTCCCTTCTCAGATCTCAACCTCCGTGTTGGGAGATCCACTGCTCTCTTCAAAGCTGTCAGACAGAGTCGTTTGCGTCTGCACAGGTTTCGGCTGTGTTTGTTATTGCCCTGTCCCCAGAGGTGGAGTCTACAGAGACAGGCAGGTTTCCTTGAGCTGCTGTGAGCTCCACCCAGTTGGAGTTTCCCAGCAGCTTTGTTTACCTACTTAAGCCTCATCAATGGCGGGCGCCCCTCCCCCAGCCTCGCTGCTGCCTTGCCGGTAGATCACAGACTGCTGTGCTAGCAATGAGGGAGGCTCCGTGGGTGTGGGACCCTCCCGGCCAGGTGTGGGATATGATCTCCTGGTGTGCCTGTTTACTTAAAGCGCAGTATTGTGGTGGGAGTTACCCGATTTTCCAGGTGTTGTGTGTCTCAGTTCCCCTGGCTAGGAAAAGGATTCCCTTCCCCCTTGCGCTTCCCAGGTGAGACAATGCCTCACCCTGCTTCAGCTCTCGCTGGTCGGGCTGCAGCAGCTGACCAGCACTGATCGTCTGGCACTCCCCAGTGAGATGAACCCGGTACCTCAGTTGAAAATGCAGAAATCACCGGTCTTCTGTGTCGTTCGCGCTGGGAGTTGGAGACTGGCGCTGTTCCTATTAGGCCATCTTGCTCCGCCCCTCCCTGTTTTATATCTTTAAATGTTTTTCCTTCCCTTGTGGAATGAAAGGAATTTACACATCTATGGGGGATTTACACATCTATGGGAAGTAATGAGGAGAACAAGATATTTAATTTTTTTCCATAGATTTTTGGGAAACAGGTGGTATTGGGCTACATGAGTAAGTTCTTTAGTGGTGATTCGTGAGATTTTGGTGCACCTATCTCTTGAATAGTGTACACTGCACTCTGTTTGTAGTCTTTTATCCCTCACTCCCTTCCCACCTTTCCCCCCAAAGTCCATTGTATCATTCTTACACCTTTGCATCCTCATAGCTTAGCTTCTACTCATGCATGAGAATATACAATGTTTGGTTTTCCATTTCTGAGTTACTTCACTTAGAGTAATAGTCTCCAATCCCATCCAGGTTGCTGCAAATACCGTTAATTCATTCCTTTTTAGGGCCGAGTAGTATTCCATCACATACATACGTGACAGTTTCTTTATCCACTCATTGATTGATGGGCATTTGGGCTCATTCCACATTTTTGCAATGACTAATTGTGCTGCTGTAATCGTGTGTATGCAAGTATCTTTTTTTGTACAATGACTTCTTAACACTGGGTAGATACCAAGGAATGAGAGAACAAGGTATTTTGGAGGCAGATAAACCAGGGTTTCATTCATTGCTCTTGCTCTGGTATTCTCTTTCTTCAAATCCTGGATAAATGTGGGAACCCTCTAAGCCTCACTTGTTGTGCAATGGAGAGAAGAACAGTACCACCTAATGTAGGGTGAGAAAGGAGTAGTGCAGTTATGTATTTAGGGTTCCTGATGAATGATGCCCTCGATGGGGACTGGCCTGGATTGGAATCTTTCCTGTTTTCCCTGGAGTCCCTCTACCTATCCCTACCTGTTCTCTACCCTAGAAGAAGCCCAGACGTATGGCATCCATAAACTGTCTTGCCTTTCTGATGTCCTGGTTGTTTTTGGCCAAGGAAAGTCGACAAATAAAGGGAAACAAGAAGTAGATAGAGGTTTTCATCTCCTATAATCCCTCTTGCAGGGTTGCCCAGGATTGCATCCTGCACTCCTCAAAGGTCATCACAAGCTCTGGGATCACTCCTTCCCCTTTGGGTCTCGGGGTGGTACCAGCCTCAGAGTTAAGCCGTCTTCCTCCTCTTCCTGTCCATACTGTTGCTAGCTCTCTTTTCAGTAAATTCTCCTCTCATTCTCCTATATTGCATGTGTCTTCTCTTTTCTGCTGGGACCATGCACCAATGCTAGTTCCTGCTTAGCACCCCCAGGCAAATGACAGCCTATTCACAGATGACAAGGCTGTCCACAGCAGAGGAACCAGAGGGCTAATTAGGAGCTCATGTACATAGCAAACATATTGGGATGTGTTGCTCCTCCAAGCTGGTCAGAGACCTTTTCCATAGCAATGGAGTCATCAGAGGGGCTATCTAACTTGCAGTGTAACAGTGATGTAACTGACATCTTAAGAGATGGGACAGACATGCACCTGTACCCATTTTTTTATCAACATTATGGTGAATAAGTGACCTGTGGCTTCCGATACACAATAGCAGGATGCTACACCCAGGGCTGTGATTCTCTAGTCTTTAAGGGGTTTCCCAGGAAAAGATAGTTTGTTTTACATAAAAATCAAACTTCAACAGGGCTGCAACTCCATTGGTCCAAAAGTCTCCCTTGATTGGTGTCAAAAAAAAAAAAAAAAAAGCAAACTTAGTAAGGAAGGACTTTTATTCAAAGGACTTAATGTAAGCAGGAAAACATTCTGACAATAAGGTCTGCAAGCATCTCAAAGACTAGAGGCAACACAGGTTTTTGTTTTACAGACAGTAGTAAACACGGCTAGAAAATGTCACAGCCACGATGTGGAATTGAGCGTGGCCTCATTAGACAGTAGGTGAGAAAATATTTGCCCTGAGGGCAGGCTGTTCCCAGGAGGAAGTGCCTCCTCACTCAGACTGAGGATGGACCCATGTTCAGGACTCTGAGGGAAAGAAAGAAACTGATCCAACATTTGACTAGGAAGGACAAGTGGCTCAGCTAATTTACAAATGTTTAAAGACAAAGTATGAGGATTTAGAGGGTCTGTCTCTGTCCTATTAGACAAGGGATGTCCATGAGACTTTTCTCAGTCATATCAGGAAGGGGGTTCTTTGCAATACACCATTTTCCAGAACACAAGGTGTGGGAGCATGATAAGGAGTATTCAGTAGCACTTGATAAAGCACAGTAAGGAAGACTTTATTCAGGACCATGGCATCAGTTGCAGGGACCACAGCAATGGGGACTTGCAGCAGGGGAGAAAGATTGGACTCAGATCTGAATACAGCATGGGAAAGTGAAGATTCATAGCCACAGAGTAGGGTGCCTATCAGTGGATGGAAAACTACTAAGAGGAAACACCAAGGACCAGCAGGATTCCTGCTAAACTGACCTAAGGGGTTTCTATCAGAAGGCTGACCAGGTGACCACACATCCCCTGGGAGTGGTGGAGGCTGAGGAGCCTGATCAGATAATCAGGTTGAGCAGATTGGGGGGCGGGGTGGTGGGTAGAGTGTTCTTGCTGAATTGACTTGACAGGCTTTTGCTAAAACTGGATTTTACAAGCAAGTGCACAGATGGGCCTGGGAGAAGGTTGAAGATCCACAGAAGTCAGATGGCTATGATTTAAGAGGTTCTGGGCATGTGCATCACATGTTACTTTCTCTGGGCGCTAAAAAGAAGGTAAGAAGGCTTTAGCTTTAAGGGGCCTCCACATTGTTGGAACCGAACTGTCGATTCCCTCCTGGGCAGGGGTCGCCGCGAAGGATCACCGACACGAGATTCACAGCAGAGAGTTATTTATTACTAGCGCGCTAGGGTCCCAAGCTCTAAGTTGGCCCTGGGACCCCAAGTGCTTGTTACAGGTTGTTTATATAGGCAAATACAAGTTCAAACACAGCTTAGGGCACGAAATTCAAACAAAGCTTTAGGCGCGTGGTAATTGGGTCTGTCTATGGCCTGAGCAAGGTGTCTTATGCTAATTGGTTAGAGCAGGACCTTATGAGGTTTTTTTTCCTGGAGTTGTTGATTCCGGGAACTTCGAGAGGCAGGGTGGGACCCCTGGAATTGGCAGGGTGGGACCCTATCAGGGAGGGACCCTATTGAGGCAGGGTGGGACCCTATCCAGAGCCACCTGGTGTTAATTTTTTCTATATGAGGCCTAGTTTCTAAATTTTATGAGGCCTAGTTTCATTCCCTCCTCTTTTTGTGTCAGAGGCTCAATCTTGAGCCTCTTTTTTAGTCCTGAGAGTCTGGTATTGTTGGGTCAGAACCATAGCATGTAATCTATTTTTAATAAGGGTGGGTAAGTGGTTGAGTATGCATGGCCTGAAAGTCAGGATGAGCGTGAGCAGGATGAGGGGTCCTAAGATGGTGGAGATTAGGGTGCTAAGCCAAGGCGATTGGTTGTACTAATTTTTAAACTAACTTTGTTGAGATTTTTTTTTTTTCCTCTTGTCTAATCTTTCTTTCAGTTTTGCCATAGAATCTTTAACTACTCCTGAATGATCTGCATAAAAACAACATTGCTCTTTCAGGGCTGCACAGAACCCGCCCTTTTTTAGAAAGACAATTTCTAGTCCTTGTTGGTTTTGTAATATAATTTCAGACAGAGAAGTCAAGGACTCTTTAAGTTTTGTGATAGATTGTTCTATGGCTTTAAGGTTTTTATCTATGGCTACTTTAAGTTGTTGCAGATGATGGTTACTATGCACTAGGGCTGCTGTCCCGGTCTTAACTTTAGCCGCTACCTTAATTCTTAATATGTCGGCGAGGGTGAGGGAGATTAAGGGCGGGGAAGTGCTTTGAGGAGCTTTTAGTTGGGGCTTCTCCGATATGGAAACCGGGGGCTTTCTAGCTTTTAATAAAACCTGGTTTGGCTTTACTGCAACAGGGGCAGTGTCTGGATTGACTAATAGTCTGATTTGGAGGGGAATTTTAGGCGGGTTGTGCTGGTATAAATAGAGACTTTATATTAATTTTGTTGTTATTTATCTGTTATCAGATTTTGCCGCATCTTTAAACTTGATGCGAACTAGGTTGCAATTTTCTGAATATCGGGTTGTGGTACAGGGCTGGACAAAGGGCATAGTTATATACTAAGGTTTTGTGGCTTATTTTTACTTTTTATTATTAGTAGTTACACAGGACCAGTTTTTGCAATATAAGTGAGTCAGATTTCTACAAGTTTTTTTATTGGTTCTGTCTTGCATCCGGGACAGGCATAAAACCTGTTCCGGCTGATGGACATTTTTCTAGCCTGTCCTTTTTATTCTTGTCTATCCTGAGGAGTCCTTAATAGGACTCCTGTGGGACCAGTAAACCGGGGGCCTGTGTCTTTTGTCTTTCTTGCTATATATATATATATTTTTTTAGGTTGAAATAGAGGTCTGGAAACTAAGTCTTTATAGGAGTATTCTCGGAGGTCTTATTTAAGACCTCTTGATTACTAAAATTAATTATCTGTCAGGTCAGGCTAAATGGCTGGTGGGGGGTTAGCGTCAAAAACTATACTAGAGACGGCGCAGGGAAGAAGGGTAAACAATAAGCAAGGAGTTAGATACGAGAGAGTCTTATCTTGAGCGGGTCCGCAGAGCGTCGGAGTTTCCATGTCTTAAGTGGTGTTGATCCGGACGTCTCTGGAGCAGCCTTGGCGTAGGATGCGTGGATCTAAGTGGAGATTCCATCAACCTTTATGGCTGGAAGGGGTGACTGGTCAGGAGAACAATGTAGGGTCCTTTCCACCGAGGCTCTAGTCCTTGAGTGCGATGCCGTCTAACGTAGACAGAGTCTCCCACCTGGAAGGGGTGACTGGTCTGTGGATGTCCTGGTTGGTACAGTTCTGCCAAGGGGGCCCAGATTTGGGCCTGTACTGCTTGGAGTCCTTTTAGCCGGGCCTGTAGGTCAGTCTTAGGATCGGAGGGGGAGAAGGAATTAAGCAAGGTTGACAAAGGGGGAGGTCCTCCGTAGAGGATTTCATATGGAGTGAGCCTAAAACGGTTAGGTGTATTCCGGGCCCTTAACAGAGCTAAGGATAGGAGGTGTCTCCAATCTTTTAAACCAGTCTTTAAGGTCAATTTAGTAAGGGTCTCTTTTATTGTTCTATTTATTCTTTTTACCTGTCCTGAGCTCTGGGGTCTATAGGCACAATGTAATTTCCAATTAATCCCCAATATCCTGGCGAGCCCCTGACTTACCTGAGAAACGAGGGCCGGCCCGTTATCTGACCTAATTACCTTGGGAAGTCCGAATCTAGGAAAGATTTCTTCCAAAATTTTCTTGGCTACTATGTGTGCCGTTTCTTGCCGGGTGGGGTAGGCTTCTACCCATCCTGAAAAGGTATCTACAAACACCAGTAAGTACTTATATCCAGCATAGTGAGGTTTTACTTCAGTGAAGTCTATTTCCCAATAGACTCCTGGGCGGTTATCACGAGTTCGTTTCCTTTCTGGCACTCGGGTAGCCCCAGCGTTTACCTGCTGACAGACCTTACAGGCAGATGTCACTTGTTCTATGAGGGTACTTGTCTTTGGGATTAGAAAGTCAGTTTTTTAATCAGTAATTTTAGCTTTCAATTACTCAAGTGTGTCCAGGCATGCATCTGCTGGATCATTGCCAGGGCCTCCTTGGTCAGCATTGGGGGTTCGTCAGTGCTGCCAGCAGTTATGCCCCTGGGATTTTCTTTTGGCCCAGCCGTGGGGGCTGAGCCTCTTTAGGGACCCCTTCTGGGGGTCCGGCAGGTGACACAGGGCGGCTGGGCTGGGGGTTGCCCTCAGGACTGGGCTCTGTGCCTGTTTGCAGGGAACTTTCCGAATGGAAACTCTGGTTGCTGTTCTCATCATTGAGATCCAGCAGGATGAGAGGGCCACCCCCTCGGGGACTGGCGCCCCTGCCCCGACGTTCCCGGCCACGGGATCTCTTTGCCCCACCACCTGCCCGCCTTTGCTCCTCCTCCTGGGGGTCCACCACTGGCACTCACTTGAAGATACGAAGGGAAGTGTCGCCTACAGTCACTCATTGCTTCTTCTATTTCCGGACCTTCTCGATGGTCGCCATTACCTTCTTGATGTTATCTTCGGCCCGGCTCCGGGTCTCGGCCCGTATGGTCCGGCTGGCCATGCTGGCGGGGCTGGGGCCAGAGCCGAGCCCGCGGCGGGGCCGCCTCCTGTCTGGCGGGCTCAGGCTTGGCGCCAGGCCCAGGCGCCGCGCTCTCGGCCTGCCGTCCCCCTGGGAGTTGGCCACGCCCTCTTTCGTCCTTAACGCCTCTGTGAGTCCCCTGTTCTTTGCAGTAGGCACACTGGTCTTTTTCCACTTTTGGCCGCCTCCGCTTTTTTTCCCTCTCTCCCTGGTCTTTTCTTTCTCACAACTGCCGCCAGGATTTTTGTTAAATGCTTATCCTTTACTCGGTTCTTACGATCCTCTCACTCTATTTGTTCCTTCGCTAACCTGGCTTCCCTTTCCTTAGGGGTTTCTTTCTTATCTTGGCCAAATTTGTGGGGCGTTTTCCTGCCCCTTTGAGACCCGCCAACAGAGCCTGGCGATAGATTCGGAGACTCTCCCTACCTGGTGCCGTTTCATAGTCCTAGTCTGGGCGGGTGAGGGGAAATCCCTCGTCTATTTTATTGGGAAGTTGGGTTGGGAGGCCTCCTGGTCCTGGCACATTTTTCCGGGCCTCCAAGAGGACTTGCTGCCTTTTTCAGTGGTTAAGAGGACCTGCAGGAGTTGCTGGCAATTATCCTAGGTGGGCTGGTGGGTGAGGAGAATGGATTCTATTAACGAGGTTAGGGCCTGAGAGTCTTGGGAAAAGGAAGGGTTATGGGTTATCCAGTTGTAGAGGTCAGAGGCAGAGAAGGGCCAGTACTGGACCGTGCGATTGACAGTACGGAAGGGAAAAAGGGAGGATTGCTAAGTGGAAGGGCCTTCTGGGTCCTTAGTCCGCCGCAAGCGGAGACGAGGAGGTGTCGGCGGCGTATGAGGGGTGAGTTTGGGCGGGGCTGGAGGAGGAGACGGGGTGGAGGGAGGGGCCGAGGGAGAAGTTGGAGAAAGGGTAGGGGTCGAGGCGGTAGAGGAAAGAGCTGGGGACAAGACAGGGGGCAAGGGTGAAGCATAAGGTGGAGGTCCCCGAAGGGGGTTTTGAGGTGGAGGAGGCAGGGGGTTGAGAAGGAGGAGGTCCCTCTGGGGTTCATCTGGGAGGACTGGCTTATGCGGGTCCGGATTCCGATTCTTTGGGGCTTCTAAGGCAAGGAGGGTAGATTGGGATGGGGAAGGGGAATGGAGGAAGGGTTTCACCCAAGAGGGAGGATTTCGGACCAGATCCTCCCAAATAATTATGTAGGCCACCTGGTCCGGGTGTCCGAGTGGCCCAGGATCCATCACTGTTGCTTTAACCTGTAAGATAATTGGGAGGTCAAATGTTCCGTCCCGGGGCCACCCAACATGGAGGGTAGGCCACTTGGACGAGCAGAATTTTCGCCATCGTCCCTTACGGACTTCTATGGAGAGGTTGTGGGCTCGAGCCCGAATGTCAGGGAAGTGAGTCAGGGTCAGAGACAAAGGAGTCGTCAACGTCTGTCTTATTTCGTCCACGTATAACAAGGACAAAACAAAAGTAACAAAAACAAAGACCAGACAAGTAAGGAGAAGCCGCGCGGCCAGAGAGTAGCGCCACAAGATTACAAAACATTCAGACGGCAGGGGCGGCCTGCCTACAGATTTGAAGAGGCTGACTGAGTCGTCAGCTTTCTCCCAGACTACCGCCAGGGGGTCCCCCAGGGCGCAAGTGGGAAGGTGCGGGACACGTCTGTCCCCCTTCCCCACTTAATTCAGAAGGAGTACTCCCCAGAGTTCAGAGTTAGCCGGCAAGACAGACAGAACAAAACGAAAGTACCTGGTGGGTCCGTTTAGTCAGCAGTCCGTGGCCCGGGCCAGATAGGTCTCTGCCGGATGGGTCGGGGGTCCTCGGACGACCCCACTTCCCGCCCAATGCACCAAATGTTGGAACCGAACTGTCGATTCCCTCCTGGGCAGGGGTCACCGCGAAGGATCACCGACACGAGATTCACAGCAGAGAGTTATTTATTACTAGCGCGCTAGGGTCCCAAGCTCTAAGTTGGCCCTGGTACCCCAAGTGCTTGTTACAGGTTGTTTATATAGGCAAATACAAGTTCAAACACAGCTTAGGGCGTGAAATTCAAACAAAGCTTTAGGCGCGTGGTAATTGGGTCTGTCTATGGCCTGAGCAAGGTGTCTTATGCTAATTGGTTAGAGCAGGACCTTATGAGGTTTTTTTTCCTGGAGTTGTTGATTCCGGGAACTTCGAGGCAGGGTGGGACCCCCGGAATCGGCAGGGTGGGACCCCATGAGGTTGTTTCCCGGAATTGGCAGGGTGGGACCCTATCAGGGTGGGACCCTATTGAGGCAGGGTGGGACCCTATCCAGAGCCACCTGGTGTTAATTTTTTCTATATGAGGCCTAGTTTCTAAATTTTATGAGGCCTAGTTTCAACATGATCAACACCTTTCCTTCTGAGTAAGTCAGCTCCCTATGGCCGTGCACTCACCGACAGCCTCTCGATGGAAACTTTTTGCCTTTTTATTAGAATTGCTCGGCATAATGAGAGCCACTTCTAGTCCTAATAGTATGCCCATATCATCCAACCTCTTATTGCTGCAAGGGTTTATTTTGACTCTGGTTTGGTTTTGCTAAGGAATACCATTGAAAGACAGAAGAGAGAATAATATTTTTCTAATTAAATTTCTGCCCTGGACGTTTGTAGAGCAAAGCCGCTGCTTCACCAGGCTAGGGTTCCTTCCCCAGGACCCAGTAAGATTTTCATGGGTCATGAGGGCAAAACATATTAAATATATTTTAATATAAATATATATTATATAAAAACATAAAACATATTAACATTTGTATTTTACAGCTATATTGGTACTAATATCAATATGGTCTTAAACCTCAATGTTCATTTTCTTTTCTTTTGATTATAAGACAAATTAAAACATTTTGTTTGTTTAATTTGCCTGATGGGTAATAATCTGGCCTTTCCCTACTTTCGGATCATGGAGGTTGGGACTGTTTCGTGTCTTATTCCTGTCTGCATTTCTTAGCCTCTCTCTTGAACTAAGAAGGGAGTTGATGAATCTTGGAAGAACTGGAACTTGTATTCCCCACTTGTTTGACATCAAGCTGGAAATGTAGTAAACTTTCCCCACATTGTTGAACTGAATCACATTAGAAAGCACATATTAGTTCATGATATTTTTAATTGCCAAGGAAAATTTTATTTTAACTTTGCATTAATATGATCTAATGAACCTTTATACTTGATTGCTGAGATAAGCCAATACCTTTCCTGTTTTTTTTTTTTTTTTTCCTCCACTCTTCATCATATGCCTTTCAAGGAAATCTGAAAAACCTGCTTTCTTTTTTTTGTATCCTTAGTCGCATAAATAAAATATATAGACTACCATTTCGCTTCTCCTGCAGGATTGCTGACCTTGTAAAATGATGCCTATGTATGCATGAGTAATCTATGTGCTTAACTTTTAACATCTACGTAATGCTAGGAATATAGACATTGCCTGAGGGCAGGTGGAGGTTGAGGAACCCTATAGAGAATGATCTGATATTACGTGTGATCAGATATTGAGGGTGAGGGCTTCTTGCAAAAACTGGATTTTACAAAGAAGTACACAGATAATCTTAGAACAAGATTCAGGAAACTGGGTTGTATTTGGTCAAGCAAAGAATTTTGTCAAGGGATTTCTTAACCTTTGCTGTGTTCCAAGATCAAAGGGTTTGGATGAAATGCGACAATGTCAGTAATATTTCAACTCAGCAACCACTTTTTCTGTTTTGTCATGGTTGCTGAGTTGAAAGGGAGAAAATACTACTCGGGAGGCTGAGGCAGGAGAATGGCGTGAACCCAGGAGGCGGAGCTTGCAGTGAGTGGAGATCCGGCCACTGCACTCCAGCCTGGGCCACACAGCGAGACTCGGTCTCCAAAAAAAAAAAAAAAAAAAAAAAAAAGAAAGAAAGGGAGAAAATATTCAAGGAGTCCACCAAGAAGATGCTCACTTAGGTTGGAACAGCATATAATAAGAGATATGTTGTGGTTATAAGATCAACGATGGCCAGAAAGCTAACTTGAGGGTCTCTCAGTGGGACACCACTTGTCACTTAGCAGTATGATGCAACCTGGCTTTGCAGTTAGCAAACCTGGCCCCAAGGGCTTTCCAAAAGATAAAACCACAATAGCCATTGTTCTCTTCCAATTACTCTATTAGCCTTTTCAAATAGTCTTTTATTTATTTATTTATTTTATTTTTTATAAAAGCAAGCTTTATTTTGCTGTCTGATGAGACATTTTGCTGGTTTGAAAGTTTGGAATAAAAAACATTATGAATATTTGTTATTAAGGAAAGTTTTCAAGCACATAATTATTAAGAAAAGCACATATTATTAGGCAGAGTTTCCAAGCAAAATTCTTAGAATAGACATAAAAATGTGAAATAATGAATGGTGACTTTAGTATTTGCCATTGTCATTGTTCCGTGCAATATGTTTTTTAAAGACATTTTATTTGATAGTGACAAGAATACTAAACATGAGATCTACACTCTTAAAATTTTAAGTGTGCAGTACAGTATTGTTGACTGCAGGTACAATATTTGACTACAGTTCTCTGGAGCTAATCCATCTTACTTACCTGAAGCTTTATGCCTGCTGAGTCGTAACTCCTCATTTTCCCTTCCCCCAACCTCTGGAAACCAACACTTTACATTTTGGTCTTAAGAATTTAGTTACTTTACATACCTCTTATAAGTGGAATCATGCAGAATTTGTCTTTCTGTAACTGGCTCATTTCACTTAACATAAGGTTCTGAAGGTTCACCCATGCTGTTATATATTGTAGAATTTCCTCCCTTGTAAGGCTCCATAGTATTCCATCATACGTATATACCATGTTTTTTAAAAAAATCCATTTATCTTTTGATAGGTGCTTAGGTTGCTTCCATATCTTCACTATGGTGAATAGTACTGCAGTGAGCAGAGGAGTGCAGATTTCAGTGCTTTGAGATCCCGATTTTAGTGCTGTTGGGTATATTTCCAGCAGTGGGATTGCCAGATCACAAATTAGTTCCATTTTTTAATTTGTCAAGGAACTTCCATACTGTTTTTCATAACAGCAGCACCTTTTTGCATTTCCATCAACAGCGTGCAAAGAAATTATCTCCACATCCTCACTAACACTTGTCTTTTGTTTTTTTAAGAGCAGCTCTCCTGACAGGCATGGGGTGATATCTCATTGTGTGTGACTTTGATTTGCATTTCCCTGATGATTAGTGATGTTGAGCATCTTTTCCTGTGCTTCTTGGCCATTGTATATCTTCTTCAGATAAATGTCTAGTGAAGTCCTTTGCCCATTTTTCAACTGTGTTATGTGTATGTTTGTTATTGAGAGTGAGATTTCGTTATATACTTTGGATACATGGTTATCAATATATGGTTTGCAAATATTTTCTCCCATTTCATAGGTTGTCTTTCCACTCCATTGATTATTTCCTTTCCTGCACAGAAGCTTTTTAGTTTGACACAGTCCCACTTGTCTATTTTTACTTCTATTGCCTAAAGCCTATTCACATTCTTAAAATTATTTTTTGATGAACAGAAATAGTTGCTTCATTTTACCTTTTAATCTTTATATTTTAATTTGAGTAATTTCTCTTGACCTATCTTCAAGGTCTGTGATGCTTTTCTTTGCTCATAGCATGAATTTCTTATTTCTGATGTTATATCCACTTGGTTTTATATCTAGTATTTCTGTTTGTTGCTTCTTTTGTATTTTCATCTTGTCCCTGAAATTCCCTATGTCTTAACACATGCTGTTTGCCTTTCCTGCTAGATTATTTTATGAATCCTTAAATGCATTTCCTGTGGATGTCTTAAAGGCTGTAAATGAAAATTCTAACATTTCAGTATCTCATGCTATTTCACATATCATAAATGTAAACATAAATATGCATGCATAATAGACATTGTTTGTAAAAATAGTGAAGACAGAGTCAGTCATATATTCCCCTAGAAAACATTACACGCTTCATCTGTGTGACCACTTGATAAGCTGCTGCGGTCAGTGTGGATGTCATTTGTTTAGTTTTAATTAGGTTCTGCTCACCATCTTGGCTTAAGGTGCTTTGAGAGGGATTCCACACTTTCCCTTTAGCAGAGCCTAGGATCTGAGCACTCGTGAGACTCTAAGTAATGCTCTGTTTGCAGCCTGACTGCTCACTTGTTGGGCTTTTGAAGAGAAGAGTCCTCTTTGTTTTCTCTCATACCCTGGATATGGTCATTCCAAATTTCCACCCTGGTTGGGAGTCAGGGACAAATGTGTGACTGCCCATGGAGAAGGCTTGGAGTGCCTTGAAAGGGTGCATCTGATCTTTCCTGAACCACCTCCCTCCGAGCCTTTTTGCACTGCATGGTGTAGGATTCCCAGGGGGCTTTATGAAGACTGTGGGAGTGTGTTGAAGGGTTGGCTGCAGATGGGCTGTCTGGCTGGGCCTCATAAGGATGCTGATCTGCCATGCCAGCCTGCTCACATGCAGTTGTTAAGAACTCAACATCAGCTAAATTCCTCCTCATCACCCCACTACCTCTATAAAAGCTGAAAGCAGCTGAATGTTTCTTCTTGGTAGGAAGGTTCACCACATTCTGGATTCTAGTTCACATATTTTTTTCTGCATCATCAGCCTTTATCTGGGTGCTATGGAGGGGACAGGGTTTTGCTCTGTCACCCAGGCTGCAGTGCAGTGATCATGGCTTACTGCAGCCTCGAACCACTGGGCTCAAGAGATCCTCCTACCTCAGCCTTACAAGTAGCTGGGACTGCAGGCATGTTGCATTATGTCTGGCTAATTTGTTTATTTATTTGTTTGCAGATATGGGGTATTTCTATATTGCCCAGGCTGGTCTTGAACTGGTAACCTCAAGCAGTCCTCCAGCTTTGGCTTCCCAAAATGCTGTAATTAGAGGCATGAGCCACCAAGCCAGGTCAACGCTTAGCTTTTTTATGCGTGTTAAAAAGCTATAATTTTAATTGGAAGTCTCAAAAATCACTGTTGAGAATGTGAAGTGGTTCAGCCCCTCTAAAGAAGTTTGGTAGTTCCTTCATAATTTAAATTTAGAATTTCCATATGACCCAGTCATTCTGTTTTACCTGAGAGAGTTAGAATAATGCCACACTTTGAGATGAATTTGAGTCCTTTATTAGCCGGTGACCGAGACTGCTAACGCTTCAAAATTATCTCAGCCCCGAGGAAGGGGCTCAATTTCTTTTATATTTTGGTTTAGGAAAGGGAGGCGGAGATCAGTTGCAACAATTCTACAGAAGTAAGAACATGCAAAAAATTAAAAAGACAAATGATTACAGAGAAACAAACAGTTCCAGGTCCAGGGGCTCTAAATCTTTCATAAGATGTTATATATGGGGGCTCTGTCAGACAAAAACTCAAGGCGTTATGGTATTATCCTTTGAGCAAAATCCTGGGAACTTTAAACATTGCTTGCTTCAGTATCTTATCAGTTAATTGGACTCTTTGATATGTTGAGAGCCAGCTTATGCAAGTTAGCTCCTTAAGGAAAGGGGTGGGATAAGGAGTCCTTAATGTCTTGTAAATGAAAGAGCCAAAAGGAGTTCCTCAGGCTTTCTCAGCTAAGGGAGAGCCTATTCACGTGGAAACAAGGCTAGGTGATTAAGGGAGAGTCTAAAAACAAAGTTAGGTATTGACAGTTCTATTCCTAGATGTGTACCCCAGAGAACTGAAACAGGTGTGATTGTTCACAGCAACATTATTCATAATATCCCCAAAGTGAAAACAACCCAGATATGCATCAGCTGAGGAATGGGTAAATCAGATATGGCACAGCTATACATTGCAATATTGGTTTGGCCTTGTTTTAGTCTGGTCTTACACTGCTATAAGGAAATATCAGAGACTGGGTAATTTATAAAGGAAAGAGGTTTCCTTGACTCACAGTTCTACATGGCTGGGGACACCTCAGGAAACTTACAATCATGGCGGAAGGGGAAGCAGGCACATCTTATATGGTGATAGGTGAGAGGAGACCAAGTGAAGGCGGAAGAGCACCTTATAAAACCATGAGATCTCATGAGAGCTCACTATCACAAGAACAGCATGGGGGAAACTGCCTTATGATCCAATCACCTCTGACCAAGTCTCTCCCTCAACACCTGGGGATTATAATTCAAGATGAGATTTGGGTGGGGACACAAAGTCTAACTATATCTGGCATAAAAGGAATAATCTACTTTTGGTAATACTGTAGTATGTTTATACATATATTTTCACGTGGCTGAGCCTAGAAGACATCATACTTAGTGATACAGAAGCCAGGTACAAAAGGCTACATGGTGCATGATTTCATTCATATGAAATGTCCAGAATAGGCAAATCCATAGAGAGAAAAAATAAATTAGTGGTTCTCAGGAGTTGGCAGAGAGGAATGAGGAGTGACCACTGACAGGCATAGGAATCTCCATTTAGGGTTGATGAAAATGTTCTGGAATGAGATACACGTGACAGTTGTACAACTTTGTGGATGTACTGAACGCCACTGAGTTGTACACTTGAAGTGGTTTAAATTGTGAAGCTGATGTTATGTTAATTTTATCACGATTAAAAAAAGAAACTACGAGTTTGGGTGGCTTCATTACCTTGTAAATGTGTATTCACTAGCATTTTTTGCTTTCTACATCTTAATAAGGATGAAGTCCTAATTATGGAGGAACGTCAAGATAGGGGGATGGGGGGAAAGTAGAAAGAAGAGGAAGGTAAGCTGTAAGTCTCCCTTTCTTCATGCTCCAGAATACATAGCCCTCCTTCTCAAATAATTCACAATCTGGCGGCAACCAGCTATTACCAGACCCTTGGCTGATAGAAAATTGCAAGTTATCTCACTGAAACCTTGGCATTATTGGAACTGCACAAAGCCCTCTTCAGCACACAGCACAAACACTATCCTATAGAATCCCCAGCAAGTCTTTGTCTCTTTTCAGTCAACTCCTATTTCATTGACCTGCCCATTGCACCACTGCATTATTGCAACGTATTTTCCTACTCTCTCTAATGAATATTCATTTTTTAAACCTACAATTATCTTGGTAAATTCTTCTTATTCCTGCACCATGGACTATAGATACTAATTGCCACTCACCTGTGACAATTAGCAGTCAAAGCTGACTGCTCTTTTCACAGCCTATAATTTTAATTTTTTTTTTTTTTTTTTGGTAAACATTTTCAATTGACCACATGTATCTTGAGTAGACAGAGGCTACTTGTCAGCTTTTGCTTTCTGGGTTGTCCTATTAGAGTATTAGGATCCTATGACAAAGAGCAACAGTGAGGGTAAGTGGAAATTCTTAAGAAAACATAAGTATCACATCTAGGGTAACAAATTAAGACCCAGAGCCCGCAATCCAGAAGTTGGATAGAAGCAGCATAAATCAGAAGATCTGGGAGAAATGGAGTGGTCCACCAAATTAGGTACTAGCTGCAGGTGCATGCGTGAGGAAGGAGGGATGGTGCATTTATACACTGCATTTGGATTAGTGAAACCTTTATACAGTGCATTAGTGTTAGCAAAGGCACTTATAGGACTTTATCCCCTTTATTTTTTCTTAACCACCTTAAGAAATGGAGAATGGGTTTGGAGGAGGCAGAGTGAAATGCATTTAATTGTTTGAGTTTGGGTACTCTTGTGCCTTCGTTTGTCTCTGATACCCTTTAGCCACAGGGAAGAGGCTGGTGACGTTTCCATTAAATTTGCTTTTACTTTTACTTAGACTAGTTTGGTAGATATAGCAGGCGAGCAGTTTCCTACCTTGAACGGGGGAATGAGAAGAATGTAGCTGCTTTTGCTGCAGAAAGCCCAGGTCTGGACACCCTGAGATCGAGAAGGCTGGTTCCACTGGATAGAAGCATGGAGAGTGTGGACTAGGTACCATCAGGGACTACGGTCTGAGCCGATATGGACACAAAAACCCATGGGGGCTCTCCTTAAAGTGTTCATTGACTGACTGTAGATGTCAAGTCCACTTATATTTCCCTGGGGTCTCGTGGCTTGGATCCCGGAAGACTCACCAAGGATGTGATGGTTACGTCACTGTGGGCAAATTTTACATTAAGTCCCCATCAAGCTGGACTTTGAACCTAGGAAAATGGTGTTTTTATTTTTATTTTTTGATACATTGTGTTTGTACATATTTATGGGGTACATGTGAAATTTTTTTACATGCATAGAATATGTAATGATTAAGTCAGGGTATTTGGGGGCATCCCTGACCTTGAATGTTTATCTTTTCTGTGTCCTGGGAACATATCAAGTCCTCTCTTATATCTATTTCAATACAATATATTGTTTTAAACTATAGTCAGCCTGCTCTGCCATAGAACATTAGAATTTATGTCTTCTGTGTAACTGTATGTTTGTACCCATTAACCATCTCTTTATTGTCCTTCACCCTTCCTAGCCTCTGATATGTCATTCTACTCACTACCGCTGTGAGATCAATGTTTTTAGTTTCCACATATGACTGAAAACATGTGGTATTTGGCTTTCTGTGCCTGCCTTATTTTACTTAACATAATGACCTCTAGTTCCATCCATGCTGCTGCAAATTACAGGATTTTATGCTTTTTTATGACCAAATAATATTCCATTATGTAGATATACCATATTTCCTATATCCATTCATCTGGTGATGGATACTTAGGTTGGTTCCATAGCTTTGCTATTGTGAATAGTGATGCAGTAAACAAGGGAGTACAGGTGATATGGTTTGGCTGTGTCCCCACTGCAAATCTCATCTTGAATTGTAATCCAAAGTATAATCTCCACATGTTGGGAGAGGGACCTCATAGGAGGTGATTGGATCATGGATGTGGTCCCCCCATGCTGTTCTCATTGTAGTAACTGAGTTCTCTCAAGATCTGATGGTTTTATCAAGGGTTCCTCCAGACTTTGTTCTGTACTTCTCTCTTCTGTCACCACGTAAAGAAGCTTTCTCTTTCTGCCTCACATTCCACCATGATTGTGAGTTTCCTGAGCCTTCCCAGCCATGTGGAAGTGTGAACAAATTCAACTTCTTTCCTTTATAAATTACCCAGTTTCAGACATTTCTTATGACAGCATGAAAATGGACTAATGTAGCAGAGCTCCCCCTGACATATTGATATCTTTGGCTTTAGATAAATATTCATTAATGGGCTTGCTGGATCATATCGTAGTTTTAGTTTTAGTTTTTTGAGAAGTCTCCACACTGTTTTTCATACTGGCTGTACTAGTTTACATTCTACTTACACATGTCAGCTGCTGGTCATCTAATTACCAAAGCAATTTTTACAAAGTTCCTCTACATCTTTTCATTTATAGATCCTCTCAGCTGTATGCTCCAATTTAGCTGTAAGCTCCATAATTGCTGCCCTGAAAAAGGGGTGGCAATTATGACATACCTTGACATAGCTTGTTCAAGGAAAGGAGCTCTGTACACAGGTTAGGACCTCCCATTCCTGTCTTCCTGTGACAAACACCCAAGTTAATTACGATGTCTATGAAATGCCTTTAACCCAGAGGGTTAATTAACTTGATGCAGTAGGAGGTAAGAATAATAACAGCGGCCATCCACTGATACGGGAAATTTGCTCATCTACCAAGCAGCTCAGCTGAGATTGTTTGAGCTTTGTCTTGTTTCCTCATGTGGTTGTTAAATCGGCCATGCTTCGCCCTGATTTTCAGTAGCTAAAGTAATGTTCTTTTTTTATCTCAAGTCATTGCCCAGGCTGAATGACTCTCACCTCCTTAAAGAAAGCTTTTTAGTACCTCAGAGAGGATAATCCCAGAGGCCCTCTGATATTGACAGTGCAGATGCTGATATGTATTGAATGTATGGAAGCACTTCAAACCATTCCCAAGTCCCTTGCTTTCTCTACTCCTCAAACTTGTGTGTATTTTATTTTCTCTCCTTTTCCACCTGCTGCCAATGGCTTCATCCTGCCTGATTTCCCCTGTGACATAACCTCTGGTTATCAAATGCTGGAAAGTCAGATGAGATGGGAATGCTCTATGGTATTTCTTCCAGGGGACCCGGGAAAATGCTAATATCAAAAACCTATTGTGACCAAAGCTTCCTGTGAGGTCCCTGGAAAAACTCTGTGCATAGAGATGCCCTCAGGGGGCAGAATAACGCTTTATTATTGTCTCCAGTACTGGTCCTCAAAGAACTCTCACAGGAGACTGAATTCTGCCCAGAGCTCCTTTCCTGCATGTCCTAGACATTCACCATCATTTCCTCCTAAGGCCAGACTGAGTGTTTGACTCTGTTGCTGTTGTGCAAGGAAAGGGACTTCTCTTGGTTTAACAGGAAAGGAAACAGAGGGACACAGCAAATAAAAGGCAGTGGAGTTGTAGGGCTGGGACAGAGACTATATGGGAAAGCAGATGATGGCCAAGGATGGAGAATTGACACTACAGTCAGAGGCAGCTCCGAACTCTCTTAGCTTGCTGACACTCTTGAGGCAGTCTCCAGGAACCTTGGCTTCTTTAGAATGCTACCTTTCTGAAATCTGTGACCTAACCAACGACTTCAGTCACCGGTATCTTTTAGGCACTGGGAGGATGTAAAGACTATCCCTCATCCTCATGGAGAATTTATTGTTCTTGAATGTGATCTTTTTACAGGAGAAATAAGAACCCTTGGGCTCACCCTGTATTAAGTATACAAGTTTTAATATATATTTCTAGACATTTTTTTCTTACAAAGTCCTTCTATAATTCACTATTACCAAGAAGATGTCATTTAAACATTACCTTCTCAAACTTTCTTTAAATCTCACCATCATGAAAAATCTGTCCACTGTTAACTATCTCTTAACATGCCAGAGAGGAAGGTTTTCAGATATTCACATTACCCAGAATGTTGAGGACCACTATGGGACAGAATCTTCTTCAAATTTGGTACATTGTAAATAAATGAAAATATTAGATAAGCTGTGATGAGAAGTTCATAACAAAGCATTTAGATTTGGAGGTTGGGTAGAGGTCTTAGATCTGAGCAAGAGAAAAATGACTCCTTCCACATGATAGCTTCTTGGTGAGCATCATTTACATCTTGCCTCAGAGAAAGCACACATATTACACAGAATGGACCTTCTGGATCTCACTGGAGAGGTTAAAACCAAAATTGCAACAGAATTATCCAGCCTATGATGGCACTCAAATGTATTCCAAGTTCATACATTTACTAAACCAGCAGGAATGAGGAGCTTACACCAAGGTAACAAGCATTGTTGCAAGTAATTCCAGTTGCCTTGGTCTGTGGTAGGCACTTATATTTGAAACTTTGAAACTCCTTCAGAAAAACTATTTGAAAAATACTTAACCAAGTGCGTTGGCTTATGACTGTAATCCCAGAACTTTGACAAGTTAGAGTGGGAGAATCATGAGCCCAGGATTTCAGGGCCAGCCTCAGCAAAATAACAAGATTCCATCTTAAAATAAAATGAAAAAAAAAAATGGCCAGGCACAGTGGCTTGTGCCTGTGGTCTCAGCTCCTTGGGAGACTGACATGGGAGAACTGCTTGAACCCAGAAAGTGGAGGCTGCAATAAGCCATGATCATGCCACTGCACTCTATCCCGGGAAACAGAATGAGACCCTGTCTCAAATAAAAATTAGTCTTCTGAAGCATAGGGAAATTGAAGTGCTAGAACAGATATCTAATGTTGGTTATACATATTTGTGAATGTGCTAGATTCTCTTTATAGAGCTACCCCATCACAATGTGCGTTTTGTTAATTTGCAAAAAGAAGAAAAAATGTAGGTTGGTGTTATGATAATCTCTTATCTAAAAAGGCAATCCACTCATTATAGAATGTACTTTTACCAAAGTGATACTTTATTAAAGCTTCACTGCATTAGATATTATCTAGGGAGCATTTACTTACTGTAATTATGAATTATGAGCAGAGTGGATGCATTGCTAATCTTTGTCATAGAAGCAAGCATTTAGATACACATTAGATATAAATATTTAGCTACATGAGGGTCAGCTATTTAGAAGAAAAATCATGAATCTGCCTCAATAATTTTTTTCTTAATTTGGGAGAACATTGAAATACTGACTTTTATAAAGCATTGGTACTTGTAGAAATTTGAAATAATAATACTAGGTGATACATATGTGCCTGTGTATAATCTGTATCTATATTTTTACCTATCTATATATGAAAAAATACAGATTTGTATACTTTGGGCATACTATAGTGTGTATATATGTACGTGTATGTCTATGTGTGTGTGGGTATGTGTATATATATAAGCATACATATGTCGATACATTTGTATGTCTATAAATACATATGGTAGTGTGAACCCAGAAAATCTAAGGCAGATCTCGGTCAATTTAGAAAGTTTATTTCCAAAGTTGAGGACATGTCCATAAAACAGGCTCAGGAATAGCAAACATTTTAAGCAAAAGGTCAAAAAGATTACTTAAGTCCATGTAGTTAACTCCTGTTCTGCTTGATACTTATGAATGTTTCAGCTCTCCATGAATCCTAAAAGTTTTTCCTCTATTATGATGTCATAATCTCCAAGGTTATGAGAAACCTGTATTCATGAGTACCTGTTAGAATTTTGTAACTGATTATAAAACCACCTTGTGAAGAGAAGACCAAAACAAAACAACAATTGTCTGTGGATGACAAAATGTTTTAGGGCAGCCATAGTCACACAATTGACAAGGAATTTTTTTAACTCTGTGACACACATTATTTTAACATAACAATTATGATTATTACTGATAAAATACACTAAGTTGTATCACAACTATAGGAGTTTCCCATAATTTTGGATCACATACCAGTAACACATTTATAGAAATACAGCCAAAAGAAAATCCAACAGCATTTCATATTTGACAATGCTTCCTGTAGAATTTGATACCATCTAAGCTACTTTTTGTCATTTCTTTGCACGTTAGGGAACATAATATTTTAAAGGATTTATTAGTTCAGATAAACACGTAATTTACAATTTGATTTTGGAAGGCTTATAAAATATCAAAGGCTTTAAACACTTAATGTCACAAAATAACATCACAGATCATTGTGAAATAAATCATTCATTTAACCAAAGTGATAACTCAAGGATTTAAAGAAAAGGTTGAAAACCTTTATTCATTGAGAGAGAACACATAGTTTTCCAAATTATAAGCCCTAATAAAAACAGCATGAAGCCAATTAACTTTGTTTTTTCAAAATTTTATAAACTAAATTGAATAAAGTGGATAAAATTTTCATCTTGACCTTAAGATACAGTTCCCATAAGCCTTTTATAACCTTTATTAAGGAGTTGGTTAGTGCTTCAAGACAATGTTGTTAATCTGACATAGGAGCCCATATGTTGGTCCTGTATCAGCATGGCTTTGACATTAATGATTAATTCATAGAAAAAGTGAACTTATTTTGTCTTTTAAAATTGGCCCCTGTTTCAAAATTGGCCCTTACAATCATATGTGCCCACCTCTTCTGCAATAGTCCCTGGGCTTTGGGGAAGTGAATGGCTTTAATGTTTTGCCCTGTGTCTCAGGAATGCAGTTTATTTTTATTGACATCTTATAACAGGCCAGAAGATGAGATTTTATTTGCAGTCAGTATTTAAGATTTGCTAAGTTTTGTTGTCCTTTTTAGAACCAGGAGTCAAAGTCTTGTAACTCAATGTCACAAGTACTTTAAAAGCATATACAGAAAAATGCATGAATGTGATAACCTTAATTTAAAATTTTTTTATCTCAGGTTTTTATTCCTAAGTAAACAAAACTTAACAATAATATTGAGGTTTCAAGTTTTTTAAAAATATAAATCCTTTTATTGTGAATTACACCCACTGTTCATGACATGGACTTTCTGTTTTTTTCTGGACCATCCCTTTTGCCTTACACAGTCATTTTATTTTAGGACTAAACTTACCGTACAAGTTTCTTCATCATATAAAATTATTGGGCTCCTGAAGGAAGCACTAAATATGGGAAGAAAAAATCAGTTATAGCCACTGCAAAAACAAGCTAAATTGTAAATACCATCGACACTACGAAGAAACTGCATCAAGAAATGGACAAAATAAACAGCTAGCATCATAATGACAAGAAAAAATTCACACATAACAATATTAACCTTAAATGTAAATGAACTAAATACCCCAATTAAAAGATGCAAACTGGCAAATTGGATAAACAATCAAGACCCATCAGGACAAGACCCAGCTCATGTGCAAAGACACACATAGGCTCAAAATAAAGGGATGGAGTAATATTTACCAAGCAAAGGGAAAGCAAAAAAAAAAAAAAAAAAAAAAAAAAAAAAAAAAAATCAGGGATTGCAATCTTGGTCTCTGATAAAACAGACATTAAACCAACAAAAATCGAAAGAGACAAAGAATGACATTACATAATGGTAAAGGGGTCAATGTAACAGGAAGATCTAACTCTCCTAAATGTATATGCACCCAAAACAGGAGCACCTAGATTCATAAAGTAAGCTCTTAGAGACCTACAAAGAGACTTAGACCCCCACACAATATTAGTGGGAGACTTTAATACCCCACTCAATATTAGATAGGTCAACAAAACAGAAAATTAGCAAGGATATTCAGGACTACAGAACTCTCCAACCCAAATAAACATAATATACATTTTTCTCAGCACCACATTGCACTTATCTAAAATTGATCACATAATTTATGGAAGTAAAATACTCCTCAGTAAATGCAACAGAAAGGAAATCATCCCAAACAGTCTCTCAGACCACAGTGCAATCAAATTAGAACTTAGGATTAAGAACCTCACTCAACACCACATAAATACATGGAAACTGAACAACCTGCCCCTGAATGACTGCTGAGTAAATAACAAAATTAAGGCAGAAATAAAGAAGTTATTGGAAACCAATGAGAAGAAAGACACAATATACGAGAATCTCTGGGACACAGCTAAAGCAGTTTTTAGAGGGAAATTTACAGCACTAAATTCCCACAGGAGAAAGTGGGAAAGATCTAAAATTGATACACTAACATAACAATTAAAGAACTAGAGAAACAAGAGCAAACCAATTCAAAAGGTAGCAGAAAACAAGAAATAACTAAGATCAGAGGAGAGCTGAAGGAGATAGAGACATGGAAAATCCTTCAAAAAAATAAGTGAATCCAGGAACTGGTTTTTTGAAAAGATTAATGAAACAGTTAGACTGCTAGCTAGACTAACAAAGAAGAAAACAGAGAAGAATCAAATAGACACAATAAAAAATGATAAAGGGGATATCATCATTGATCCCAAAGAAACACAAACTATCATCAGAGAATATTATAAATATGTCTACACAAATACACCATAAAATCCAGAAGAAATGGATACATTCCTGGACACATACCCTCTCCCAAGACTAAACCAAGAAGAAGTCGAATCCCTGAATAGACCAATAACAAGTTCTGAAATTGAGGCAGTAATTAATACTTTACTGACCAATATAAGCCCAGGACCAGAAAGATTCACAACTGAAGTCTACTAGAGGTACAAAGAGGAGAGGTTTCCATTCCTTCTGAAACTGTTTCAAACAACAGAAAAAGAGGTACTCATCCCTAAATCATTTTATGAGGCCAGCACCATCATAATAACAAAGCCTAGCAGAGACACAACAGAAAAAGAAAATTTCAGGCCAATATTCCCGACATTGATGCAAAAATCCTCAGTAAAATACTGGCAGACTGAATCTGCAGCACATCCAAAAGCTTATCTACCTCTATCAAGTTGACTTCATCCCTGGGATGCAAGGTTGGTTCAACATACACAAATCAATAAACATAATCCATCACATAAATGGAATAATGACGAAACCATATGATAGTCTCAACAGATGCAGAAAAGACCTTTGATAAAATTCAACGCCCTTTATGCCAAAAACTGTTAATAAACTAGGTAATGATGGAATGTATCTCAAAATAATGAGCTATTTATGACAAACCCACAGCCAATATCACACTAAACAGGCAAAAGCGGGAAACATTCCCTCTGAAAACTGCCACAAGACAAGGATGCCCTCTCTCACCCATCCCACTAAACATAGTATTGGAAGTTCTGGCCAAGGCAATCAGGCAGAATAAAGAAATAAAGCATATTCGAAAAAGGAGAGAAGAGGTCAACTTGTCTCTGTTTGCAGATGACATGATTGTATATTTAGAAAACCCCATTATCTCAGCCAAAATCTCTTTAAGAGGATAAGCAACTTCAGCAAAGTTTCAGGATACAAAATCAATATGCAAAAATCACAAGCATTTCTATACACCAATAATGAAAAACAGAGGGCCAAATCATGAGTGAACTCCCATTCACAATTGCTACAAAAAGAATAGAATACCTAGGAATACATCTTCCAATGGATGTGAAGGACCTCTTCAAGGAGAACTACAAACCACTGCTCAAGAAAATAAGAGAGGACACAAACAAATGGAAAAACATTCCATGCTCATGGATATGAAGAATCAATATGGTGAAAATGGCCATGGTAAGTGCCCAAAGTAATTTATAGATTCAATGCTATCACCATCAATCTAGTGGTAACTTTCTTCACAGCATTAGAAAAAAATTACTCTAAATTTCACATGGAACCAAAAAAGAGTTTGGATAGCCAAGACATTCCTAAGCAAAAAGAACAAAGCTGGAGGCATCATGCTACCTGACTTCAAACTATATTACAAGGCTACAGTAACAAAAACAGCATTGTTCTGGTACCAAATCAGATATATAGACCAATGGAACAGAACACAGATCTCAGAAACAACATCACACATCTACAACTATCTGGTCTTTGATGAACCTGACAAAAACAAGCAATGGGGAAAGGATTTCTTATTTAATAAATGGTGTTGGGAAAACAGGCTAGCCATATGCAGAAAACTGAAAGTGAAGTCCTTTCTTATACCTTACACAAAAATTAACTCAAGATGGATTAAAGATTTAAATGTAACACCTAAAATTATAAAAACCCTTGAGGGAAATCTAGGCAATAGCATTCATGACATAGGCACGGGCAAAGACTTCATGACTAAAACACCAAAAGCAATGGCAAGCAAAGCCAAAATTAAAAAAAAAAATGGGATCTAATTGAAGAGCTTGTGCACAGAAAAAGAAACTGTCATCAGGGTAAAGAGGCAACCTACAAAATGGGAGAATTGTTGCAATCTATTGATCTGACAAAGGGGTAATACCCAGGATCTACAAGGAATTTAAACAGATATACAAGAAAAAAAAAACAAACAACCCCATGAAAAAGTGGGCAAAGGATATAAACAGATACTTCTCAAAAGAAGACATCTATGTGGCCAACAAACATGAAAAAAAGCTCATAATCACTGTCCTTAGAGAAATGCAAATCACAACTGCAATGAGATAACAACTCATTCCAGTTAGAATGGCAATCATTAAAAAGTCAGGAAACAACAGATGCTGCAGAGGATGTGAAGAAATAGGAATGCTTTTACATTGTTGATGGAAGTGTAAATTAGTTCAACCATGGTGGAAGTCAGTATGGTGATTCCTTAGGGAGGTAGAACCAGAAATACCGTTTGACCCAGCGATCCTATTACTGGTTGTATACCCAAAGGATTATAAATCATTCTACTATAACGACACTTGCACACATAATATTTATTGAAGCACTATTCACAATAGCAAAGACTAGGAACCAACCCAAATCCCCATCAATGATAGACTGGATGAAAAAAAGTGGCAAATGTACAGCGTGGAACTAATCAGCCACAAAAAAGGATGGGTTCATGTCCTCTGCAGAGACATGGATGAAGCTGGAAGCCATCATTCTCAGCAAGCTAACACAGGAACAGAAAACCAAACACTGCATATTCTCCCTCATAAGTGGGAGTTCAACCATAATAACACATGCACACAGAGAGGGCATTATATCACACACTGGGACCTGTTGGTGGGGTGAGGACTACAGGAGGGATAGCATTAGGAGAAATACTTAATGTAGATAGATGACTGGTTGATGGGTGCAGCAAACCACCATGGCACATGTATACCTATGTGACAAACCTGCACATTCTGCACATGTACCCCAGACTTAAAGTATTTTAAAAAGTATGATAATAATAATAGTCTCTGGAAAAAATTGTTTCTCTTTAAGCTTTCTTGCCACAAAAGAGCCTCTTTATTTTTCTTTCTTTACATCTCTTTTTATTTTCTGGTTCCTTTTACCTTCTTTCATATATAACCTTTAAATAAGCTTTGAATTAGACAAAACTTGTTCACCATTATTTAAAAGGACACATCTTTTCTTTTTTTTTTTTTTTTTAGCAAGAATACTGTCCTACAATTTGTATTTCTTGGAAAACATCCAGATTATTAAATATCTACTATTTAATTTCATATAACTTTATATTCTTTTTTTAAATACTTTAAGTTCTAGGGTACATGTGCACAACGTGCAAGTTTTTTACATATGTATATATGTGACTTGTTGGTGTGCTGCACCCATTAACTCGTCATTTACATTAGGTATACCTCCTAATGCTGTCTCTCTCCACTACCCCCTCCCCACAATAGGACCTGGTGTGTGATGTTCCCTTCCTGTGTCCAAGTGATCTCATTGTTCAATACCCACCTATGAGTGAGAACATGCGGTGTTTGGTTTTCTGTTCTTGTGATAGTTTGCTAAGAATGATGGTTTCCAGCTGCATCCATGTCCCTACAAAGGACACAAACTCATCCTTTTTTATGGCTGCATAATATTCCATGGTGTATATGTGCCACATTTTCTTAATCCAGTCTGTCACTGATGGACATTTGGGTTGATTCCAAGTCTGCTATTGTGAATAGTGCCGCAATAAACATATGTATGCATGTGTCTTTATAGCAGCATGACTTATAATCCTTTGAGTATATGCCCAGTAATGGGATGGCCGGGTCAAATGGTATTTCTAGTTCTAGATCCTTGAGGAATCGCCACACTGTTTTCCATAATGGTTGAACTAGCTTACAGTCCCACCAACAGTATAAGAGTGTTCCTATTTCTCCACATCCTCTCCAGCACCTGTTTCCTAATTTTTTAATGATTGCTATTCTAACTGGTGTGAGATGGTATCTTATTGTGGTTTTGATTTGCATTTCTCTGATGGTGAGTTATGATGAGCCATTTTTTCATGCGTCTGTTGGCTGTATGAATGTCTTGTTTTGAGAAGTGTCTGTTCATATCCCTTGCCCACTTTCTGATGGGGTTTTTTGGTTTTTTTCTTGTAAATTTGATTGACTTCTTTATTGGTTCTGGATATTAGCCCTTTGTCAGATGAGTAGATTGCAAAACTTTTCTCCCATTCTATAGGTTGCCTGTTCACTCTAATGGTAGTTTCTTTTACTGTGCAGAAGCTCTTTAGTTTAATTAGATCCCATTTGTCAATTTTGGCTTTTGTTGTCGTTGCTTTTGGTGTTTTAGACATGAAGTCGTTGCCCATGCCTATGTCCTGAATAGTATTACCTAAGTTTTCTTCTAGGGTTTTTATGGTTTTAAGTCTAACATTTAAGTCTCTAATCCATCTTGAATTAATTTTTTTTAATCATGTGTAAGGGAGGAATCCAGTTTCAGCTTTCTACTTATGGCTAGCCAGTTTTCCCAGTACCATTTATTAAATAGGGAATCCTTTCCCCATTTCTTGTTTTTGTCAGGTTTGTCAAAGATCATATGGTTATAGTTGTGTGGTATTACTTTTGAGGGCTCTGTTCTGTTCCATTCATCTATATTTCTGTTTTGGTACCAGTACCATGCTCTTTTGATTACTGTAGCCTTGTAGTATACTTTGAAGTCAGGTAGCAGGACACCTCTAGCTTTCTTCTTTTTGCTTAGGATTGTCTTGGCATTGTGGGCTCTTTTTTGGTTTCATATGAACTTTAAAGTCATTTTTTTTCGAATTCTGTGAAGAAAGTCATTGGTAGCTTAATGCAGATGGCACTGAACCTATAAATTACCTTGGGCAGTATGGCCATTTTCACGATATTGATTCTTCCTATCCATGAGCGTGTAATGTTATTCCATTTGTTTGTGTCCTCTTTTATTTCAATGAGCAGTGGTTTGTAGTTCTCCTTGAAGAGGTCCTTTGCATCGCTTGTAAGTTGGATTCCTTGGTATTTTATTCCCTTTGAAGCAAGTGTGAATGGGAATTCACTCATGATTTGGCTCTCTGTTTGTCTCTTATTTTTGTATAACGATGCTTGTGATTTTTGCACACTGATTTTGTATCCTGAGACTTTGCTGAAGTTGCTTATCAGCTTAAGGAGATTTGGGGCTGAGACAATGGGGTATTCTAAATATACAATCATGTCATCTGCAAACAGGGACAATTTGACTTCTTCTTTTCCTAATTGAATACCCTGTATTTCTTTCTCTTGCCTGATTGCCCTGGCCAGAACTTCCAACACTATGTTGAATAGGAGTGGTGAGAGAGGGTATCCCTGTCTCGTGCCAGTTTTTGGGTGGAATGCTTCCAGTTTTTGCTCATTCAGTATGATATTAGCTGTGGTTTGTCATAAAAAGCTCTTAGTATTTTGAAATATGTTCCATCGATACCGAATTTATTGAGAGTTTTTACCATGAAGCGTTGTCGAATTTTGTCAAAGGCCCTTTCTGCATCTGTTGAGATAATCATGTGGTTTTTGTCTTTGTTTCTATTTATGTGCTGGATTACGTTTATTGATTTGCATATATTGAACCAGCCTTGCATCCCAGGGATGAAGTCCATTTGATCATGGTGAATTAGCTCTTTGATGTGGCTGCTGGATTTGGTTTCCCAGTATTTTATTGAGGATTTTTGCATTTATGTTCTTCCTGAATACTGGTCTGATATTCTCTTTTTTTGTTGTGTCTCTGCTAGGGTTTGGTATCACAATGATGTTGGCTTCGTAAAATGAATTGGAGAGGATTCCCTCTTTTTCTATTGATTGGAATAGTTTCAGAAGGAATGGCACCAGCTCCTCCTTGTACCTGTGGCAGAATTTGGCTGTGACTCCATCTGTTCCTGGCCTTTTTTTCATTGGTAGGCTATTAATTATTGCCCCAATTTCAGAGCCTGTTATTGATCTATTCAGGGATTCAACTTCATCCTGGTTTAATCTTGGGAGAGTGTATGTGTCCAGGAATTTATCCATTTCTTCTAGGTTTTCTAGTTTATTTGCATAGTGGTGTTTATAGTGTTCTCTGATGGTAGTTTGTATTTCTGTGGGGTTGGAGGTTATATCCCCTTTATCATTTTTTATTGAGTCTATTTTATTCTTCTCTACTTTCTTTTTTTTTAATTCTTGCTAGCAGTCTATCAATTTTGTTGATCTTTCGTTTGGTTGGATATGAAATTCCGGATTGAAAATTCTTTTCTTTAAGAATGTTGAATATTGGTCCCCACTCTCTTCTTGCTTGTAGAGTTTCTGCCAAGAGATCCGCTGTAACCTGACCTTTCTCTCTGGCTGCCCTTAATATTTTTTCCTTCATTTGAACTTTGGTGAATCTGACAATTATGTGTCTTGCAGCTGCTCTCTTCTCAAGCAGTATCTTTATGGCATTCCCTGTATTTCCTCAATTTTAATGTTGGCCTGCCTTGCTAGGTTGGGGAAGTTCTCCTGGATCATATCCTGCAGTGTTTTCCAACTTGGTTCCATTCTCTTCATCACTTTCATGTACACCAATCAGACATAGATTTTGTCTTTTCATGTAGTCCTGTATTTCTTGGAGGCTTGGTTCATTTCTTTTTACTTTTTTTTTCTCTAAACTTCTCTTCTTGCTTCATTTCATTCATTTGATCTGCAATCACTGATACCCTTTCTTCCAGTTGATTGAGTTGGTTACTGAAGCTTGTGCATTTGCCACATAGTTCTCATGTTATGGTTTTCAGTTCTATCAGGGCATTTAAGAACTTATCTACATTGGTTATTCTAGTTTGCTATCTCTCAAATCTTTTTTTTTTTTTAGGATTTTAGCTTCTTTACGATGGGTTTGAACTTCCTCCTTTAGCTTGGAGAAGTTTGATCATCTACCATTTGTTTATGTCCTCTTTTATTTCATTGAGCAGTGGTTTGTAGTTCTCCTTGAAGAGGTCCTTCACATCCCTTGTAACTTGGATTCCTGTTTTTTTTTTTTTTTTTTTTTTTTTTTTTTTTTTTTTTTTTTTTTATTAACTTTGTAGCAATTGTGAGTGAGACTTCACTCATGATTTGGCTCTCTGTTATTGTTGTATAGGAATGCTTGTGATTTTTGCACATTAATTTTGTATGCTGAGACTTTGCTGAAGTTGCTTATCAGCTAAGGGAGATTTTGGGCTGAGACAATGTGGTTTTCTAAATATAAAGTCATATCATCTGTCTTGTGCCAGTATTCAAGGGGAATGCTTCCAGTTTTTGCTCATTCTTTATGATATTGGCTGTGGTTTGTCATAAATAGCTCTTATTATACTGAGATATGTTCCATCAATACCGAATTTATTGAGAGTTTTTAGCATGAAGGGTTGTTGAATTTTGTCAAAGGCCTTTTCTGCATCTGTTGAGATAATCATGTGGTTTTTGTCTTTGGTTCTGTTTAAATGCTGGATTACATTTATTGATTTGAGTATGTTGAAACAGCCTTGCATCCTAGGGATGAAGCCCACTTGATCTTGGTGAATAAACTTTTTGATGTGCTGCTGGATTCAATTTGCCAGTATTTTATTGAGGATTTTTGCATTCATGTTCTTCTGGAATACTGATCTGAAATTCTCTTTTTTTGTGTGTGTCTCTGCTAGGGTTTGGTATCAGGATGATGCCGGCCTCATAAAATGAGTTAGGGAGGATTCCCTCTTTTTCTATTGATTGGAATAGTTTCAGAAGGAATGGTACCAGCTTCTCTTTGTACTTCTGGTAGAATTCAGCTGTGAATCCATCTGGTCTGGACTTCTTTTGGTTGGTAGGCTATTAATTGTTGCTTCAATTTCAGAGTCTATTATTGGTCTATTCAGGGATTCAGTGTCTTCCTGGTTTAATCTTGGGAGGTTGTATGTGTCCAGGAATTTATCCATTTCTTCTAGATTTTCTAGTTTAGTTGCGTAGGGATGTTTATAGTATTCTCTGATGGTAGTTTGTATTTCTGTGAGATCAGTGGCAATATCCCTTTTATAGATTTTTGTGGTGTCAATTTAATTTTTCTCTCTTTTCCTCTTTATTACTCTTGCTAGTGGCCTATGTATTTTGTTGATCTTTTCAAAAGCCACATCCTTGATTCATTGATTTTTGAATGGTTTTTTGTGTCTCTATCTTCTTCAGCTCTGCTCTAATCTTAATTATTTCTTGCCTTCTGGTAGCTTTTGCATTTGCTTACTCTTAATTCTCTAGTTCTTCTAATTGTGATGTTAGGGTGTCAATTTTAAATCTTTCCTGCTTTCTCTTATGGCCATTTAGTGCTATAAATTTCCCTCTACACACTGCTTTAAATGTGTCCCAGGTTTTCTAGTACTTTGTGTCTTTGTTCTCATTGGTTTCAAAGAACATCTTTATTTCTGTATTCATTTCGCTATTTACCCAATAGCCATTCAGGAGCAGGTTGTTCACTTTCCATATATTTGTATGGTTTTTAGTGAGTTTCTTAATCCTGAGTTCTAACTTGATTGCACTGTGGACTGAGAGACAGTTTGTCATTACTTCTATTCTTTTACAGTTGCTGAGGAGTGCTTCACTTCCTTCCATCTATGTGGTCAATTTTGGCATAAGTGCGATATGGTGCTGAGAAGAACGTAAATTCTGTTGATTTGGGGTGGAGAGTTATTTAGATTTCTATTAGGTCTGCTTGGTACAGAGCTGAGTTTACGTCCTGGATATCCCTGCTAACCTTCTGTCTTGTTGATCTGTCTAATGTTGACAGTGGGGTGTTAAACTCTCCCATTATTATTGTGTGGGAGTCTAAGTCTTCTAGTAGGTCTCTGAGGATTTGCTTTAGGAATCTGGCTGCTTCTGTATTGGGTGCATGTATATTTAGGATAGTTAGCTCTTCTTGTTGAATTGATCCTTTTACCGTTATATAATGGCCTTCTTTGTGTCTTTTGATCTTTGTTGGCTTAAAGTTTGTTTTGTGAGAGACTAGGATTGCTGCCTCTGCTTTTTTTTTTTTTTTTTTTTTTTTTTCCTTTCCATTTGCTTGGTAATCTTCCTTCATCCCTTTATTTTGAGCCTCTGCATGTCTCTGCACATGAAATGGGTCTTCTAAAAACAGTACACTGTAGGTTCTTGACTGTTTCTCCAATTTGCCAGTTTGTGTGTTTTAATCGGTGCATTTAGCCTATTTACATTTAAAGTTAATATTGTTATATGTGAATTTGATCCTGTCATTATGATGTTATCTGGTTATTTTGCCCATTAATTGAAGCAGTTTCTTCCTAGCATCAATTGTCTTTATAGTTTGGCATGTTTTTGCAGTGGCAGGTACCAGTTATTCCTTTCTATGTTTAGGGTTTCTTTCAGGAGGTCTTGTAGCGCAGGCCTGGTGGTGACAAAATCTCTCAGCATTTGCTTGTCTGTTAAAGATTTTATTTCTCCTTCACTTATGACTCTTAGTTTGGCTGGATATGGAATTCTGGGTTGAAAATTCTTTTCTTTAAGAATATTAAATATTTTTTAGTAGAGACGGGGTTTCACCATGTTAGCCAGGATGGTCTCGATCTCCTGACCTCGTGATCTGCCCATCTCGGCCTCCCAAAGTGCTGGGATTACAGGCTTGAGCCACCGCGCCCGGCCTGTTTGTTTCTTTTTACTCTTTTTTCTCTAAACTTCTCTTCTTGCTTCATTTCATTAATTTCATCTTTAATCACTGATACCCTTTCTTCCACTTGATCAAATCAGCTACTGAGGCTTGTGCATGTGTCACATAGTTCTTGTGCCATGGCTTTCAGCTCCATCAAGTCATTTAATATCTTTTCTACACTGTTTATTCTATTAGCCATTCATCTAATCTTTTTTCCAAGGTTTTTAGCTTCCTCCTGATGGGTTAGAATATGCTCCTTTAGGTAGGAGAATTTTGTTAGTATCAGCCTTCTGAAGCCTACTTCTGTCAACTGGTCAAAGTCATTCTCTGTCCAGCTTTGTTCCATTGCTGGCAAGGAGCTGCGATCCTTTGGAGAAGAAGTCCTCTAGTTTTTAGAATTTTCAGGTTTTCTGCGCTGGTTTCTCCCCATCTTTGTGGTTTTATCCACCTTTGGACTGATGGTGACCTACAGACGGGATTTTGGTTTGGATGTCCGTTTTGTTGATATTGATGCTATTCCTTTCTGTTTGTTAGTTTTCTTTCCAACAGTCAGGTCCCTCAGTTCCAGGTTTGTTGGAGTTTGCTGGAGGTCCACTCCAGAACCTGTTTGCCTGGTTATCATGAACAGAAGCTGCAGAACAGCAAATATTGCAGAACAGCAAATATTCCAGAACAGCAAATATTGCTGCCTGAGCCTTCCTCTGGATGCTTTGTGTCAGAGGGTCACACAGCTGTATGAGGTGTCAGTCAGCCACTACTTGGAGGTGTCTCCCAGGGATCAGAGAACCACTTGAGTGGGCAGTCTGTCCATTCTCAGAGCTCAAATACTGTGCATGGAGAACCACTGCTTTCTTCAGAGCTGTCAGACAGGGATGTTTAAGTCTGCAGAAGTTTCTGCTGCTTTTTGTTCAGCTGTGGTCTGGTGAGGAGGAGTCTACTCCACCTGCCCCAAGAGGTGAAGTCTACTGAGGCAGGCAGGTCTCCTTGAGCTGCAGTGGGATCCACCCATTTCAAGCTTCCCAGCTGCTTTGTTTACTTGCTCAAGTCTCAGCAATGGTGGATGCCCCACCCCCAGTAAGACTGCCACCTCACAGTTGGATCTCAGACTGTTGTGCTAGCAGTGAGCAAGGCTCTGTGGGTGTGGGACCCACTGAGCCAGGCGCAGGATATAATCTCCTGGTGTGCCATTTGCTAACACCATTGTAAAAGTGCAGTATTAAGGTGGGAGTGTCCTGATTTTCCCGATAGAGTCTCTCAAACGGCTTCCCTTGGCTAGCAAAGGGAAATCCCCCAACCCCTTGCGCTTCCAGGATAAGGTGACGTCCTGCCTTGCTTCAGCTCACCCTCAGTGGGCTGCACCCACTGTCCAACCAGTCCCAATGAGATGAACCAGGTACCTCAGTTGGAAATGCAGAAATCACCGATTTTCTCTGTCAATCACACTGGGAGCTGCAGACCTGAGCTATTCCTAGTCAGCCATCTTGGAACCCGGTACCAGTATCTTTCTTTTTCTTTTTTTGAAATGGAGTCTGGCTGTGTTTCCCAGGCTGGAGTGCAGTGACAGGATCCTGGCTCACTGCAAGCTCCGCCTCCTGGGTTCACGCCATTCTCCTGCCTCAGCCTCCCAAGTAGCTGGGACTACAGGCGCCCACCACAATGCCTGGCTAATTTTTTGTATATTTTTGGTAGAGATGGGGTTTCACCATGTTAGCCAGGATGGTCTCGATTTCCTGCCCTCATGATCCACCCTCCTCGGCCTCCCAAAGTGCTGGGATTACAGGCGTGAGCCATTGCGCCCGGCTTTGATACCAGTATCTTTCTAAAGAGCAATGCTGAAGTCAGTATTAGCTGCTTACTCTTTGTGACACTTTGCATCCAGGAAATTAGCAGGTTCTGTTGATTATGTCTCAAATTGACTCAGTTCTCTCCTGCCTACCCCTGTGCTAGTCTGGACCAGCTTCCTTGGTGGGTTATGGAATTGTCCTGGAATCCACTCTAGTTTCTGCCCAACTCTTCTGCCAGGAAGCAGCCAGAATGTCTGTGGGAGTGAAAAGAAACCATGCCTGTCACCCCATATGTCCTCAATCTCTGCTTCATCACGTCTGAATAAAGATAAATGCCCTAAACCTAAAATAAAAGAAAAATGATAAGTGCCCTCCATGTCTGATCATGATGATTTATCCTGACCTCTTCTCCACCTCACAGTCAGAGTTTTGCGTGGAAAAAATAAGCAACCATCCAATGCACACAGTTTGTAGGAATATTGCAACACCAGCAATTTATACAATAATGATAGAAAACAAAGAACATGGAGAGAAGCACACACATAGTACTTGAGTGGCTCTCTGAGTGAGGTTAATATTTTCTCTTTTTTACATTTGTAATAAAAGTAAGAACATACAAAAAATGTATGTTTAAAAAATTCCATTTTTGTGTACAAAAATTACAAAGTGTAGTAGCCCAAGTAGGTCTCTATATAGCTAATTTCGTGTGGGAGATTTTAGTTAGTACTCACATAGAGCCTGAATTTTGCCCTATTTAATCTCTTTTTCAACCATTTCCCTTTGGGCTACCCTAAATGCCTTTTTTTTTTCTAATTTCAGTGCTTTAACTTTCAATTGTAGAAGGAAAATTTATTTTTATATAGTTGCTGAGTTGAGACATGTGTCTTTAAACTGTTTATGTAAATTCTGGTGAATGATTACTAATGAAACATGTTCTTAAAATAAGTTCAACATGACATTCAGAGCCACTACTCTGGAGTGTTTTTCTCATCCTGATTGACATAATTGATCTTCTCATCTTAAGCTATTGTAGTTATTTACTACAGTGTAACAAATTGCACCAAAACTTAGCCACTTAAATCGACTTATATTTGTTATCTCATTGTTTCTGTAGGTCAACAATCTGGGCACAGCTTAGCTGAGGATCCTCCTGAGCTTCTAGGTATCTATTAGGCTGCGATCACGTGCCAGAGCTGTGGTCTCGTTTGTGGTTCAAAAGTGGCAGCATCTCTTTCCAAGCTCATTTAGTTGGTTATAGGCAGGACTTAATTTCTCACAGGCTGTTTGCCTGAAAATCTCAATTTTTGCTGCCTGTTTGCTGGACATTACCGTCTTTTCCTTATAACATGGGTCTTTCCATAATGGCCACTTACTTCATCCACAACCAGAAAGACATAGAGTTTGCCAGTGAGATAGAGGTCATAGTCTTTGGCAACCCAAACACAGAAGTGACATCTCCTCACGTTTTCGATATCCTATCTATTGGAGCTAAATCAGTAGGTGCAGCCTATACTCAGTGGGAGGGGACTGTATCAGATGTGAATACCAGAAGGGAAGTCACTGGGGCCACTTTTAGTTGGCTGACCACATCTTTGTTTAATACCCTGTTACTATACTTTTGTGCTCTATATAATGTTTCATTATTAATAATAACTTATAAATTATTAATAATAATTCAATATTATTGAATAACTACAGTGAACAACAATGGCCTCTTACTGTGATTTCCTTGCTATATCAATAAGTACTAAGAACCTAGAAGGAGACTCTGTCTCTATAAAAAAAAAAATTAAACATTAGCTGGGCATGGTGGTGAGCCCTTGTAATCCCAGCCATGCTATTAACAAGATTTAAGGTCCCAAAGGCTGAGGTGGGAGGGTCGCTTGAGCCTGGGAGGACAAGGCTTCAGTGCGCTGTAATTGTGCAACTGCACTCCAGTCTGGGTGAAAGAGTGAGACTCTGTCTCAAAATAAATAAATTAATTAAAAATAAAGGTGTAAAAATCCTAAGTGTGTAGTTTTATCTCCAAAATAATACTTATAAGGTATTATTATTGCTCTTTTACAGAAGAGAAAACTAACAGGCTAAATATACAGCTTGTGGTTTCATGGCTAGAAAGTGTGAGAGAGATAATGTAAACCTCAACAGCAAAAATTCCATTTCTGACTCAACTGCCCAATTTAGTGGGCATTGTACTTGTGGATTTCCTCATTTGACCAGTCAAAGTCTTGCAGGGTGACTTCTCATCCAGTCTGGAGCCACAACAGGACTATGATGATATCATCTTTCTAGGTTTTACACTGTGTTTGTGGACTTGAAGTGGATTCAGTTGAATTGTCAGTGAATTGCTTTCTACTCTAAAGGTGTTGCTAGATTAAAATTCTCCTAACAAGTTACATTTGTCTACCACTTTATCATTTTGGAAACCTTTTTCAGGGGGTGGAGGGTGAGGGCAGGGTCTTGCTCTGTCGCTCAGAGTAGAGTGCAATGGCGTGATCAAAGGTCACTGCAGCCTCAAACCCCTGGGCTCAGGCCATCCTACTGACTCAGCCTCCTGATTAGCTGGGACTACAAGCATATGCCACCACACCCAACTAATTTTAATTTTTTTTTCTGATCTCAGGTGTTCCATTGGCCTTGGTTTCCAAAGTGCTGGGATTAGAAGTGTGATCCAATGCCCCTAGACTAATTTTTGAATTCTTTGTAGAGATGGGATCTTACTACATTTCACAGACTGGACTTGAACTCGTAAGCTCAAGCAATCCTCCTGCCTTGGCTTCCCAAAGTGCTGGAATTGCAGGTTTAAACCAGTGCATCTGGCCACATTTCAGAAACCTTTTAGTGCTAGTATCCTGAGTGACCCCACGATGGTCAAGGTGACATCTCAGGGAGATGTGCAGAAGAATGATTCACAAGGAGAACATGCCTCCTAAAGCATCATAACTGGCAGTCTGAGATAAGGCCAGAGTTCTGACTCATTTCACCTCTCGTTCTGCTGGTTCTTGAAAAACAGAGAATAAAAGCCACCAAAGAGATAATTAATGAAATTTAGGAATCAGAGAGTAGCTGCAACAAAAACAAATGGAGACTATCACATTTCCTGGCTTGGTTATAGTTTCAGGAAGAATTCTGGAAATCTGGGTTTGCTTTTTATGAAAATGGGAGATCCTAAAAAGGGAGAGAGGTGAGAAGGTGATTGGAAGTAGATCAGAGGAGAGAGAGGGAGAAGGATATGGTGCGCAGGCTGGGTGCAGTGGCCCACGCCTATAATCCCAGCATTTTGGGAGGCTGAGGTGGGTGGATCACTTGAGGTCAGGAGTATGAGACCAGCCTGGCCAACATGGCAAAACCTCATCTGTACTAACAACAAAAAAACCTAGCCAGGTATGGTGGTAAGCACCTATAATCCCAGTTACCTGAAAGGCTGAGACAGCAAAATTGCTTGAACCCACTAGGTGGAGGTTGCGGTGAGTCTAGATCACATCACTGCCCTCCAACCTGGGCAACAGACTGAGTACTCTGTCTAAAAATAAAATTAAATAAAATAAAAAATAAAAAGAAGGCTAGACTCCCAATGATGAACATGTGGGACTAAGGATTTTTTTTTTTTTTTTTTTTTTAGATGGAGTCTTACTCTGCCACCCAGGCTGGAGTGCAGTGGCATGATCTTGGTTCACTGCAACCTCCGCCTCCAGGGTTCAGGCGATTCTCCTGCCTCAGACTCCTGAGTAGCTGGGACTACAGGTGCATGCTACCACACCCAGCTAATGTTTGTCTTTTTAGTAGAGATGGGGTTTCTCCATGTTGGCCAGGATAGTCTTGATCTCTCAACCTCATGATCTGCCCACCTCAGCCTTCCAAACTGCTGGGATTGCAGGCCTGAGCTACTGCACCTGACTGGCCAGATTTTTTTATATGGGTTCAGACAGGCAAGGAGCAAAATGCTGTTGTGCATAGGATAACTCTTGATAAAAATGCAAGGTGGCAAAAGATTTGCCATGTGGGCAAATGGTGGAATAAGCAACTGGAAAGGTATGAGAAGAAGAAATACTTGCAGACTAATGTTTTCCTCGAAGAGTCTTTTTGGAGATGGTTGCCTATGTGCATTGGAATTTAAGAGCTTCTATAACTTGTGGAAGTATATTATAGCCAAGGAAGATTGTGTGTTAGAATTGAAAATGTACTTGTGGGTATAAAGAAGAAATTTGCACCTACTCAAATGGTTTGGCATTTCCAAATCCTTTGGTAGATTCTGGTCTGCCTATGTACAGGGGCAGAGGGAATTAATTGCAATTCTGTTATGTACAGGAGGTGAAAATGCTACAGATGACAGTGTAATGCCAAAGGTTGTTGCCTTAGCCACACCAAAGAATTGGTGTGGCGGCCACCTGTGGTGAGTGACGGAGACATGGACCAAGAGAGAGAAAAAAAAGCTGTAGGCTTTATTAAGCAGAGTGACAATATAAAGCTACCACAATGTGGAAGGGTCCTGAGTGGGTAGTCAAAGTTTGATTATGCAGTTGCCTTTTAAACTCTTTAAGATGCAAAATACATCCAGAGGGAAGATGTTACCAGAGGAAGAAAAAAAGCAGTAAATTATTTTGTGACATGTCTTACATTTTGAGGAAAACTGAAATTGCAACTTAGGCTTTATCCACTTTATGACCTTGTAGCAGCATGGCAAAGGAGACAGGATTTTACAGCACTTTACAAAGTATTTTTACAAGGAATTAGAATTGGGAACATGGATAAGAACCACTAGTCACAGAAAACCAGGCTTTTAACATTCCTTTTAGTTTTAGGGGAGGGGGAAGGGAGAGAGGGAGAGGGAACACAGGGAAGCTTACAGCAAAATTTTCGCTGTTTATAGCTTTCTTGGGGAAGAAAACACATGCACAAATATTGCTGTTAGGAATATAACTATAATGTTATTCACCAGGACCAAAGTAAGTCCTGATGCAGGAAATGAGTGAGTTTCGCAGCTTTCTGAGCCCCTACTCCACCAAGAAAGCCCAGATGGCCCCTCCTTTCAATGGGAGGGTAATATGCTAGTAGTAATGCAGTGGTTTCAACCAGGGGCACTGTGTTTCCCAGAGGACATTTGGCCGTATCTGGAGGACACTTTTTATTTCACAACTAGGAGAGAACAGAGAGGGTTGGAGGAAGCATCTTGTTGGGGTTTGTGAGTAGAGGCCAGGGATGTTGCTAAACATTCTATAATGTACAAAACAGCCCCCCTTCTCACCAATAAAAACTCATCTAGTCCTTATGTCAATAGTGTTGAGGCTGATAAATGCCAGTAACAAAATCAAAAGTCCCTAAGTCAAATAACACTCATCATAAAAACGTGTCCCCATGTTATATTTTCACACAGATGAAATTGGTTAAGAAGTAGGTAAAGCAGTTGCAGTGCTTGGTACATACTAAGCACTCAACTGTTATTTTAAAATAAGAAAAATTGTGTGTTTATTTTCTGTATCTAGTGAAACATGAAACTAGTAATGACGTAAAGACACAGAACACAGCCTGCTGGCTCTAGCCTTCTCTGATATGAATGCCATATTTTGCACTTTTACAGAGACAGGGGTTATTAAGCTCACTCTTTTGCAAATTTCTGGCCTTAGCTTTGGATTTGTCAGCCATTAAATCTACTCAGGGACTCCTGATTCTCCAACCCTGAGCTTTTCATGGGCATTATTAATGGTGTTGTTAATTATCTTTAAAACCTCCAGTGTGTATCACACTTCGTATTTAAAGATGGATGCTAATTTTTGAATCTTCTCTGTACCATGTAAAACTTTCCAACAATTTAAAAAATGGTCCATGACCCTGCTTAATTTCCTCTCTGGTTGAACTGGCATGAGGACCTTTTAATTAAACAGAATAAACATACATGTTTGATTTAATGAGGCTTTCTTTGATATTTGCTCAACCAGTCCCTGCTCACATGGTGTCTAGAGTCCAATTAGGAAGGGGAACAATCGTCCAAACTAATTGGACTCTGATTTACAAAACTTCTCTGTCATTATTTATTCATTGGCTCAGCTCACAAGTATTGCCTATCTAATATGTGCCAAGCATAAGAGTGGATGCTATGGATATAACCAGGAGACATTTAGAATTCCTCCTGGCTGCAGAATGCTTCCAGTGTACCAGGGAAGATTAATGCAAAATAACTCAAACTGCAGTTGCTTGTATCATCAGTGTTGAGAAAGAAATGCACAGCGATAATAAAAGGACAACTTCTTCCTCCCATGCAAGGAACTTCCTCCCATGCAAGGAATCCCCAGATAAGTCACATGGAAGCTGGGGATGGGGGCTGAAGATTGGCCTCTGCCCTTCTCTCATTCTTCAGTCTTTCCTCACATCATTCCAATATGAGATCCATTGTTACAATCATGGTGTTGAAGGTAGGAGAGTTCACCTTTTATTATACTCACCTAGCTGTTTAAACGGAAGCATGCAGCACTTGTACAGATATTTTTGCTCATAATTGCAATTTCTGTATCATGGATGTGGGGTTGGAGCCTAGATTTGTCAGCCAAATGATGATGATTCAAATGATGTTGAATGCAATGAAGAATTGTCTCAAAATGGCTGTTCCAAGAAAGGGATAGTATTTCTAAAAAACAAACAAACAAACGTGTTGGAGTACACATCATCTTGAGTCTAGCCTTTAAAAGCCTGCTTATAAGATAAACCATTGTTCACTCTTTGTTACCAAGTTTGTGTTTAAGTAGTTATGATTTGGGAGAGACTTTGGACTTTGCTATGAGTCCTGCCTAGCACAGTGTTAGCGGTCTGTAAGGAAGGTAGCAGGGTATTGCATGAGATTTCACATTAATGATGTTCAAAGGATGAGACTTCTCACCTGAGAAGGAGATGATTCATTAGTTACACTCTCAGTCTGTGTCTTAGGCCAGCATGAAGCCATTACAGATTCTTAGCCACAAATTAATAATTTCAGGAGATAAGGTATAGTTTTATTTCTGGCCTGTTTTAAAAGAGAGAAGAGGTAAAGCCTATGCCAGGTACTAACTCATTTTTTTCTAGACTTTCTATACAATTCATATCAAGTGAATGTCATAAATTGTAAATAAAATGTGTCATAAAATAATTCTATGGTAATAATGATAGAACTAAGCTGAATAATCTGAATATAGCAAATATATGTGTGTGAGTGTGTGCATGTGTGTGTTTTCATGGAAACATTTCCCTCCATCATGGAAAGTGAATGTGACCATCGAACACATCCTAGAATTCTAGGATTAGTCCCATGGACTTTAGTCTCCTAAGGAGATAAAAGTGAAGAGGCTTAAAACAAACAAACAAAAAAACTCTTTTGCCCTATTTATTTGAATAAATAAGAGTAAGAGAATCAATCACTCAATCAATTTGCAAAGTTTAGGAATCTAACTGAATAACAAAACTACCAACTCAATGTAGATAAGGAGAATTGAGTGGATCAGGAGAGAGAGAGAGGTGATTGACTATGATTAGTAGTGTCATGTGTGAAGGAAGTACCCCTGGACTGCCAGTTACATAGCTTCCCACATTTCCTCTGTCTTCTATAAAAAATATCATGCTGCTCAAAATACTTCACATTCTAAGAGTGCAGCTGCACTCCTAGAGTTGATGATTGCATGGAACAACTATGTAGGATGTGGTAAGAAAAAACACTTTTCTTGGAGCTAAGAGGAAAACGTAGTTGACAGGAAAACGTAGTTGACAGTGACTTGCCTCTCAGTAGTGAATGTCTACTCTCTCACACCAGCTTCCTCTTTTGCTGTAATAGAGTAGTATTCAAGCAGGGGAAATTTTTGTCTCCCCTTCTCTCGGCAATGGCTGGTAGAGTCTGGAGATATCTTTGGATATCATAACTGAGGGGAGTTATACATGCTACTGGCATATAGTGAATAGAGGCTAGAGATGTGCTGAATATCCTCCAATGCACAGGACAGGCCCCGACACTGACAAATCATCCGTCCCCAAATGTCAATAGTGCAGAGGTTGAGAAATCCTGATTTAACACCATTCATGGACTGTAATGGAACCCATTATCCTGGTTGTCTAATTTGTATTTGTGTGTATTCCTTTACCAAGGCTCAGTTAAGTAATTTAGTGAATATTTATTCACTCATAGAGTAATGGGGGAGAACTGCAAAAGAAAATTGAGGGATTATAAATACTTTATGGGAAGGCAAGGTGAACACACCTGAAAACAAACCAAAAAAAAATCCACTTCAAAATGTTGTTGATTTTTCTCTGGACCCTAATTATGTATATTCTATCAATATTTGTGGTGCATACCCTTTGTCTGTTTTTGCAAACTGTCAATTCAGGTAATATAATGTCTCAGTAAATTGTTGCTACAATAATGTCATGTACCAATATACTCCCAAGCTCAGTAGTTTAACACAACACTGTATATTCTCATTGGTTTTTCTGTTGGCTGAAACAAACAAGCTCCAAGCTGCCTGTTGGGCTGTGTCTGTTACAAATGCATATATTCTGAGGCTCAGGCAGAAAGGCAGGTAGCACGTACTAGAGAAAGTGTTTCTTGTGTTAATGGCGAAAGTACAACAGGGCCAGGCTAAACATGCAAACATAATGTTTCTGTTTCTCTCACATCTGATAGCATCCCGTTAGCTAAGCCAAATCACATGGTCAAGCCCCAAATCAAGGCTGAACAAGTATACTGTGGTCTCTATAAAGCCAACGCAAGTTACATGGCCTCACTCAATACCAGCGAGTCAGAGAAAGGATTGCATTCTTTTCTTTTTTTTTCTGACACAGAGTCTTGCTCTGTCATGTAGTCTGGAGCACAGTGCCACAATCTTGGCTCATTACAAATTCTGCCTCCTGTGTTCAGGCAACTCTCTTGTCTCAGCCTCTGGAGTAGGTGGCATTACAGGCACACGCCACCATGCCCAGCTGATTTTTGTATTTTTAGTAGAGATGGGGTTTCACAAGGTGAGCCAGGCGGGTCTTGAACTCCCCCTGACCTCAGGCTATTCGACTACCTCAGCCTACCAAAGTGCTGGGATTACAGGTGTGAGCCACTGCACCCAGCCACAATTTTTTTTAACTAAAAAGTTTATTTTAATATTTCCATTTCAAATCTAACATTATAAGAATTTTTCTTATTTGTTTTTTGAGATTTGTTACTATGGATAACATAAAATTTACCATATTAACCATTTTTAAGTGGCATTAAGTATGTTCACACTGCTTTGCTGCCATCGCCATTGTTTATCTCTAGAATTATGTTCATCTTGCAAAACTGAAACTTGGTACCTATTAAACATTTCCAATTCCACTAGGATTGAGTACTTATTTTTTTAAAAAATAATAATTTACTACCCATTTTTAATCAGAACAAGGCTTATTTTTAAAGACATAATTAGCATATAGCGTGCATTTATACTTGCCAGCCCAACCTATGCCAAAGGTGTATTCTATCCGGGATATAGACATGTCTTCAGACCCAAGGTAAGAGTCCCACAGAAGTCTGTTTTACTGAGATAAGGAAGCCTATTGGGAAGGAATTCCTTCCAAGTTCAGGCTGAGAAGCAGTATGGGCCACAACCAGGGAGCCTGCATTAGAGAAATGGGTTGACATTCAGACCCATGTCCATCAATAGCTCAATAGAGGAAGTCTACCTGTTCCTCAGGTTCCAATCAGTAGTAGGTTAATCGAAGGGGTAAAAATGTGAAGTGTGCTTTTACTGAAATCTGCATGGAGTATTAGGAGCTTAGGGCATCAGCTGCATATAGTTGGCAGCTTCAGGACCGACCATTGCAGGAGCCAGCCTGCTGGCAGCAGTAGAGGCTTTAGCAGTGTTAAATTCCAGAGCCTATGAGATGGAGCTCAGTATCCTCATCATCAGCCACCAGTGGTGGGGCTCAGACTGGATGGGCAGCAGTTATGAAGTCCTTTAGACAGGACTTGCTTCTGTCATCAGGAAGAGGAGGCATCACTGCAGAGCCCTGGGAAATGACAGGCATTATTCAGTATCCAAGAGAACCATTGGAAGGCATTTGAAAAGCCTCCACCATGTGGAATGCTGAGAAGTGCTAGGAATACTGGGTTACAGGGAAAATCTGAGAGTTAGAAGAGCCATAAGGAGTTCTGGGTACTTTTCTAGAAAACACAGCTTGCTATGAGTATGACTAGGGCAATTCATTGAATCTCTCTGGGTCTTTGTTTTCCATTCTGAAAGTAAGAGAATTGGAATACACGATTTGCCTGGTCTTTTCTAACTGATATTGTTTTACCTGAATATTATATGAATGTTGTTATATGATCTCAAGCCAGCCTTTACATTCATGCATTCATTCCAGGTTTTTGTTTGTTTGTTGTTGTTGTTTTTTTAATACAAAGTTTCTATTTTGTAATTAATTAATTAATTAGAGAGTCTCACTCTGTCACCAGGTTGGAGAACAGTGGTGTCGTTAGAGCCCTCTGCAGTCTGGAACTCCTGGGCTCAAGTGGTTCTCCTGTGTTAGCCTCCCAAGTAACTGGGACTACAGACATGCATTACCATGCCCAGATAATTTTTAATTTTTTTTTAGAGACAATATCTTACATATTTCCCAGGCTGGACTCAAACTCCTGAGCTACAGCAATCCTCCCTCCTCAGCCTCCCAAAGCCTTGGGACTATAGGTGTGTGCCGCCATGACCAGCCAATCTCTCTGAGTCTTTGTTTCTCCATCTGAAAATAAGAGAATTGGGATACATGATTTGGAAGGTATTTTTTAACTGAAATTGTACTATCTGAATATTGTGGTACACTCTCAAACAAGATTTTAAGTTCATGCCAGCTTCTGGTTGTGTAAGTCCACAGTCTTAAACTACGCTTAAAAAAAAAAAAAAGAAACATGCCATTTCTCACTTTTTTTCGAAGCATAAATATTAGCCTAACCATAAAGATGCACAAGGCCTTTGGCATGAAGACATTGTGTAAGTGAATTATTTCATTCAGCCTTACATGAGGAATTCATTAAGAAGTTACTTTGGACCAGCTTTGTCTGTATTTAGCATTTAAGCGCATTAAACTAAATTGGGGGCCTTTACACTCAATGGCAAAAATGGTTTCACATAATAATAGAAGAGTGCTTTTTACATTCATGATCTCTGTTTCAGCATGTTAAATTCAAGATACCAGGTAGATGTCTGTATGGAGAACCTTATTCAATGTTTGGACATACAGTCTCTCTGGATATAAAACTGTGGTGTTTCTTAGCATTCATTTGGTATTTAATCTCACCAAGACACCATGCGTATTTCCTAAAGCTAAGGTGATCAGAGAAGCAGAAACTGTATTGAGGCTTATAATATTTAAGAAAAGCAGAAAGTGTACTGAGGCTTACAAAGTGGACAATGGATAATGGACACCCAGAAGTGGCACCAGGTCAGGAAATATGTTTAGTCATTGTTTGATTGTCTCTTTGAGTATTTGCACTACATATTTGTTATGTAGTTAGCCTACATATTTGTTTAAATTATTAAACTAATGGTCAAATAACTGGAGGAAAATCTGTGTGTCTGTCTGCTCTTTAAAAATTGGAAGCAACTATAAGGTAACATTCTTCAGGACGGGTGCAAGCTCTTAGCTGGCAAAGCCCTTTATATCGATTGCTAAACTCAGGCCATTTCCCATCTCTTACCCAGCCTTTGTAATTATGTGGGGTTGTAATCCTGATCCTGAGGTCCATGAGTGGGGAAGAATCTCAAAGAGAGACTCTGCAGAAAGAGGGAAACAATAGGAACCTCAGGGAGTATGTTCAAAGAGGAGCACATTCCTGAGCAAGGGAATGGCTCACTGTGACAGGCGTGCTTAGAAAGCCAGGGAAGAGATTCTGCCACACCTTGTGCACTGGCCTGGATGCCCACTGTCCTCAGTGTCTCTGCAGGAGCTGTCCACATTCACCAAGGCTGGTGTGAGTGCAAGAGCAGATGCAGAGTAAGGTCAAGCTCACACGCCAGTTTATATGCTGAAGGGTCGTCAGTGCTCCACATACACAGCAATGAGAGTTCAGTGTCAGGAGAGAATAGATAGGTACCCTAAAAGCCCAGATTCCACCAGTACACATGCATGTAAGACATCTGCCCTGTACCCCCTAAATTTATACACATTTTAAAAAATTAACAGTAAGTAAAATTAAGCTGAGCACAGTGGCTCATACCTGTAATTCTTGTGCTTTGAGAGGCCAATGCAGGAGGATCACTTGAACTCAGGAGTTTGAGATCAGCTTGAGAAACATAGCGAGATCCTACCTCCCCAATAATAATTGAAAAAAAAATATTAGCCAGGCCCAATGTTGCTCACCGTCTTACAGCTACTCAGGAGGCTGATATGGGAGGAGCACTTGAGCCCAAAAGTTCGAGACCAACTGGGGCAACATAGTAAGATTCTCATCTCTAAAAAATAATAATTAAAAAATTACCCATTCATGGCAGTGTGCACCTGTAATTCTAGCTTTCTCAGGAGGCTGAGGTGGGAGAATCACTTGAGCCCTGGACTTAGAAGCTGCAGTGAGTTATAATCACATGATTGCACTCCATCTGGGCCACAGAGCCAGAACCCTGTCTCAATTATTTTTTAAATGAAAATAAATAAAAATAAAATTACATTATAATATGAAAAAATGTTCAATTTCTTTCACTTTGCAATTAAGAAAACTAAGATTCAGAGAACTGGTATGATTAATAGCTACCCACCCCAGCACCACCTAAACTGAATGTTATAAAATTTTTTCCTGGGCCAGTGAGAAGAATAAAGAATAACTTTTTTTCTCTGGGAAAGTGAGAAACAAAAAGAGAAAGTAATGAGTTCTGTCTCCTGCTATCAGGGTCAGTGCAGCAGAAATTTGGCTCTAGAAGTTTGTTTTTGTTTTTGTTTTTGGTTTTTTGATTTTTGTTTGAGAGGGAGTCTCTCTCCATCACCCCAGTTGGAGTGCAGTAGCTTGATATCAGTTCACAGTAACATTTGCCTCTTGGGTTCAAGAGATACTGCTGCCTCAGTCTCTCAAGTAGCTGGGATTATAGGCACATGCCACCATGCCCAGCTAATTTTTGTATTTTTAGTAAAGATGGAATTTCACCATGGTGGGCAGGCTCATTTCAAACTCCCGACTTCAAGTGATCTGTCTGCCTTGGCCTTCCAAAGTGCTAGGATTATAGGTATGAGCCACCACAACCAGCCAAGAAGTTTTTGAGAGCAAGAACCTGGCTCAGGACTGTGAACCAGGAGGTGGGAGAGGTACTGCCTACCACTGCTTGTGGGGAATGAAGACATAGATATTGAGTAAGATCTGGGGCTACCACACTAAACATCTACCTGCCACCTTTCAGGAAGCCAAGCCAGGCCTCTCTCTGGCTAGGAAACACGTTAAGAAACCTAACCATATTTGCTAACATAAACTCTGGTTCTGAATAGAGAACCTGTTGCAGTGTTGCTAACATAAACTCTGGTTCTGAATAGAGAACCTGTTGCAGTGTGGGTCAGCAAAACGGCAGGATTGAAAAGAGAGGAAAAGCACAAAATGAATTAGAAAGCCAGTAAACCCCTCAACAAGAGGGAGGGAGTCTAACTCAAAGGAAGACAGACTTATGGAACATGTACATGGACCCCCATACAAAAGAGGCATAGTGTGTGTGTTCACTGCCATTCTCCCTGAAGCTTCCTCCACCAGTTATTCTTGCAAGGAATGAAATACAGTGAGGTGAGACAGTGTTGGGATGGCAGACATGGACAATGAATGAATTCTCTTTCCTCTGTACATTTTCCAGGACAAAGAGCTGCCCCAGGTTGGTGACCCTGGGCACTTTGAGTTTTGAAAGATTTCCATATGTCCTTTAAAAGGCTACTAAACCAGGACAGGCATCACAACTTAGTACTTTGAGAGGCTGAGACAGAAGGATCTTTTGAGCTCAGGAGTTTGAGACCAGTTTGGGCAATGTAGCAAGACCTCATCTCTACAAAAAATACAAAAAGTAGGTGGGTGTGGTGGCAAATGCCTGTAGTCCCAGGTACTTGGGAGGCTGATGCAGGAGGATTGCTTGAGCCTAGGACTTCAATGTTGCAGCAAGCTGATATTGTACCACCTCACTCCATCCTGGGCAAGAGACCAATACTTCGTCTCAAAAATAAAAAAGCTACTAAAACAAAACTCATTGTTAATTTTGGGAAGGGTAGAATATTGAAAATGGAAATTTCTCGAAACACCTGTCTTTCCAGCACTCAAAAAGAGAAAGTTTAGCATATGACAGGGCCTGCCTTCAATAAAGAGATTTCAAGAAGCAATTGTGTTGTTATTTTTCTGAAGAACACCTCCATTTTTTGTCAAGGAAGAAAGGAGAGGCCATGAATAGTTATGGAGAAGGAAAGGTAAGTTTATTAGTTTATTTTCACAGCACTAATAAAGACATACCTTAGACTGCACCACAATCATGGCAGAAGGCAAGGAGGAACAAGTCACATCTTACATGGATGGCAGCAGGCAAGAGAGAATTTGTTCAGGGAAACTCTTTCTTATACAATGATCAGATCTCATGAGACATATTTATTACCACCAGAACAATGCAGGAAAGACCTGCCCCTCTGATTCAATTACCTCCTACCAGGTCCTTCCCACAATGCATGGGAATTCAAGATGAGATTTGGTTGGGGACGTAGCAAAGCCACATCAATGTAGCTTGGAAACAAACATGTGGGAAAGAGAGGATAACATTATTTGTCCAGGAACCTCTTAAACAAGTGTCTTTCTTGTGCATACTGTATGACGAAGGCAAGTTTTAAGAATGGACTCTCCAGACACCTCGTGCAAGGAGGGATAGGGGTCTGAGAGGAGGAGGGTCACAGCCAATCATGACCCAGCATCCTCCAGTTCTTTTTTGTGTCCTTGTCCTTTACAGGAAGATTAAGATTCCATTCCACCTACTGTTCTTTCTGTGGGAAGCCAAGAGTCACGCAGCATCAAGGCCGAACATCATCCTGATGATGGCTGACGACCTCGGCATTGGAGATCTTTGGTGCTATGGGAACAAGACTATCAGGTTGGAAAGGCAGCTAGCTCCTCCATAAACACATAAATTATTATGTTGGGGAAAATCCTCCTGAGAAGACATAGCCAAATGTGTCTCACTTTCAACCTGAACCTTTGCATAACATTGATTTTTACTTTTTAAGAAATACATTGACCTATGATGTTGCTTAAATTTTTAAAAAGCATATACAAGGATAAGATATGCAGTTTTTAGAGAGCACTTTAATTACTTATGTATGTTTTCTGCCTCACCTTTTGCCTGCATTTGTAAAATATTTATAGATCACTGTTTACATCTGTGATATAGATCTTTTTAATTTAGCTTTTCTTATCAGTGTCATAACTTTATTCACTTTTTAATTGTGTCTATTTTTTAACTTTGTGTATTCCTAAGGTGTACTGAGATAATAGACAACTGTTGCTACCAAGATGGCTTGCAATATTAGGATATGAATGACAAGGGAGCACAAGGCAAAGATGCTTCACTTGTTTGTGATTCTTGTAAATACGGTCCACTTAGTCAAATCCAGCTTGTGACCTGGGATTCCATGCACATATTTTCAAGTTGAGGAGAATGGTGATTTAGAATATATAACCATCTAGTCCATAATCTTTCAACCTAATTGTCTCATTCAGGGATAATAAATTTATCTAGGGGAGATGCTTCTATTGTTAGAGAGCTGGATAATTAGCTTACCATATGTTATATGCTGCATAGTAACTCAGGAGATGGGCCATCCTGCATACACTTTAATTAGCCAGAAATCCTTGTTATTCTTGCAGAGGGGAGTGAACTATAAATTTCTTAGCGATACCCAACTCTCCATATGTGCCCTGCAGGCTCATCCAGTTATCACGGCTTTGGGTTTTGCCATACCTCTCTTCATTTCAGTGCAAAACAGATCCAACTTACATGAACAGCAGAAATGGTAACACAGAATGGGACATGTTCATGTATAATGGACACCATGAAGTGGTTACCAATTATATGTCAGGTGCTGCAGATGCACACATTACTTTGTGCACCTTCCATATCCATTGCTTCTTTCACACCACGTAACAACTTCATAAGGTCAGTAAATAGATGTCTGTCTCATCATGAAGAAACTTTGAGGCTGAAGTCCTTTGATTTCAGCCTCACAGGTAATAAAGACTAGAGACTGAATTTAAACAGATTAAACTCAACCATCTAATGTTGGAATGGTTCACAAACAGTTGGGGGACTGTTTTTTCCTCCATCCACTCCGGTGCAGTAGACTTACTGAATGAAGATTAGTCCAAGTGAGGATTAGCTGAAGAAGATTAGGACACTATATGAGTGTGTGAACACCTTTCCCTAGATAGAAGAGTCTAGGTCCAATGCTTAAGGAAGGAGAATGCATCTCTGTAATCCTTATAGATAAGTTTCAATGTCAGTAGTGTTGTCATTACCATAGTAATGGAGAAGTACCTGGATGCTCTGAAAAGAAAACAACGGGTACATGATGATGGGGGAATGTAGCAATGTATAGGTTATGTTATACAGTTATGTGATTTATAGTTATCTGGAACTTGCCGTAATTAAAGTTTCAATTAAAAACTAATAATTTGTAGTCACTCTCAATGTAGGCTAACTCTTGTTCTTTATCAATGACTTTTTTAGCAAAGGGTTTATGGGAACCAAATCAAAAATTTGAAAATGATGTAGAGTTCTGTTTTTAATCTCTGACTTCCTGGACTAGTAACATCTCCTGTTCTGACTGTAATAAACCCTTCTCCCTGACAACTCTCCACAGGAAAAACAAACAAACAAACAAAAAAACACCATGACATCAGCATGATGGAAAGTATCAGTAACCAAGGTGTCAGGAGTTGGAGGGAAATAACTGCATGAAAGATTACAACTCTAGTGGAGAACTGTGGAAAGACTCTCTCCTCTACCATTTCCTATCATCTGTAGTTTTATGGCAAATAAATACTCATTTCTATAAGCATTGCTTGTGTAATCATAGTCTTCTAAAATCTATGATAGCTAATAAATGTATTGTTAGAAAAAGATACAAGTTTTTGTCCTGGTCTATGTACTGCCATCACCATTTGGCACAGTGACAATCCTGAAATGCATTTATTGGATGCCTCTAGTCTATCCTCTCCCATTTCCAGCTGGACCCCAGTGTAAGTGGCTGTGATGAGTAGCTGTGATTTGGCTAAAAGTGTCTTTTGAATAAAGACATCTTCAGGAGATTTCATTAGTTTAGAGAAGAGGGTAAGCCAGAAAGGAACGGGGTGATATTGATTTTAATTCATGCTAAAATTAAATCAGATTAAACATTAAGGGCAATACAAGGGGATACCCACAGATGCTCATTCAAAAACGGAAAAGTTAAATAATTAAAGAATTGTCAAAGAGTCACATTTTTCAATAACTGTAGATAACACATGATTTGTTTCTAACTTTTGTGGGCCTATGAGATAATGTATTTGAAAATGAAGGTGACAGGCACAATTCCTCATGCCTGTAATCCTAGCATTTTGGGAGGCCTAGGTGGGAGGCTCACTTGAGTCCAGGAGTTCAAGACTACCCTGGGCTATATAGCAAGATCCTGTGCCTACAAAAACTAAAGAGACATTAACAAGGCATGATGGTGTGTGCCTGTAGTTCCAACTACTCAGTGGGCTGAGGTGGGCTGAGGTGGGAAGACTGCTTGATGCCAGGAGTTTGAGACCAGCGTGGGCAGTATAGTGAGACCCTGTCTCTAAAAAAAATAAATCTTAACTTGGCATGGTGATGCACAGTTATAGTCCTAGCTACTGAAGAAGCAAAGGTGGGAGACTCTCTTGAGTCCTAGAGCTGGAGGCTGCAACGAGCTAAGATGGCAGTACTACACTCCAGCCTGCACAACAGAGCAAGATCCTGTCTCTTAAAAAAAAAAAAAAAAAAGATACTGGATGAGATAATTATTTTCTATTTGTTTGAACCCCTGGTTTCAGGCTGATCATATCATAACAGTATAGGTTTTGAGGGATATTTATCTTTTGCTGTACCAGATCTAGTAGGTTCATGACATTTCCAACTCCTAGGGCACAAAGAATACTTAGACCTGACCCTGGAAATGCCTCTCTAACCATACATTTCTGTATCTCTGAATATCATACCTGTGAATAGCTAGAAAGCCTACACGTTTATGGAAAACATTCACAAACATAAACCTTCCAAGGGTTTACATATCTGACCCCTGCCAGGTTGAGATAAGTTCTTCTCTGAATTCATTCTCTGCAATGCTGAGTAGTGGCACTTAAGACAGCTTAAACTGGCTGTCAATGCTCTTGTCTGAACTGTGGGTTGCTGATGGCAAGGTCCGATCCAGCCTCTCTTTATATTTCTAGTGCCTGGTATTATGTGTCAGCAGAACATTTGCTTAGTAACAGCAAAACTCATAGATGGAAGACATGAACAGCTGGATGTATAAATCCACCCGTTGCATGCAGAGTGGTCACATGAACTCTGTGGGGGTGGGTGGGTGGCACCTGTTGATACTACTATCTGATTTGTGCCATACTCTAATTATCTGCAGCAGAAGGTATCCAGAAGGAATTCACAGATACCCCTGTTTGCATTCCCGTTATTCCCCTTGCCCACTGCAGTTGGAACAATACTACAATAATAAAGGTCAGACACTCAGATGAAGATTATTATTCTGAAGATCATCAAAATTATACTTTATGACAGGCAGAAAAAGAATGCCTTAGCCATCTTCTTGCCTGGAGTTTTATTCCTGCTTCTATAGGACATAAATCTTTTGTATTCTGAGATTGGAATGATTACATGTTCCTGGAAAGGTCCAGAGCTGCCTTCTATGTTTTTAACAAATGGAACACAGGCATGTAGCAGCTGAAAGTTTCTATCTTTTTGCACTGTGTGCAAAACAGTGGCAATACATTTTCAAAAGAGTTGTTTACTGAAATACTCCAGCTAAAAAAAAGGAGGTAAACTGCTTTGAGAAATCTTTCTCTCACCAACTTGCTGATGTGTCATTCAGCTTTCAAGGTCGTAGAGAAGAGAGACACAGATATCCCTCCTCAGCCTAGGTGTGAAGCAAATGACTTTTCCCAATCTCTCAAAGGATATTACAAAGCAGAAATTCCTTCACCTGGGCACAGACTGTCAATTACACCTCACGTGTGTGCAGGAAAGCTGTTGATTTCTGTCTGTCTAGCCAATATCCCATGCACCTTTGATTTCACTTCTGTTCCTAGATGGTAAATCTTGGAACACTGTTTTTGCAAGCCAAGTATGCTTTTCTCTGTTTTCTGGGTTTGTTTTTGTATGTCAAACCTAATCAACTTTACTCAATGCACAGAGTATCCACAAAGGTGCTGGTACTTCTGATGTCACCCCCATAGGCTGAAAAACCACTGCTTTACAGAGACATGATAGAAAATGAGTTCTATAAATATGTGAATTTTGATAATTAACACATTCATTCCATTCTCCCCTTTTAAGGAGGATCCCCCTGCTTTCTAGGACAAAGGTCATGTTAATAGCCTTGTTAAATTTGATCTGCCTGTTTTCAGAGAACTGGAGATACCTGGCTTAGCTCTCACCCAAAGTGTGCTGTTCTATGTTATAGCTGGGATGATAAGGTATGTAGCCTTTTCAGATTGACTCCTTTCACTAAGAAATATCTATTTCAGATTCCTTCATGACTTTTCATGGTTTGGTAGCACTTTTTTTTCAGTTTTGAATAATATTTCATTGTCTGTATGTAGCACAGTTTACTTATCCAGTCACCTGCTGAAGGGGAACTTGGTTGCATCTGAGGTTTTGGCAATTATAAATAGACAAACTAGATTGGTAGAGATGTTCATACATATGTAAGTCATCAGCTAGGATGACAGTTCCAGTGCTTCCAGCAGTATGTACTCTTTTTCTTTCTGAGACATAATGGTGAATGTTATAGACCAGGTCCAGTGGGCTCTCATTGCATACCTTCTTATTCCAGTTACTGTGAGAGGAGAGACAAACCCCTCCGGAATTTTTTTACTTTTGTGACTGTGAAATATTAACAACATTTCCTTGTTTTATATTCTTGTAAAAAACAGGGAGGGGGACAGAAATTGCCACCAAGTACTAGAATAATAAAACATGATACTAGTGATAACTAATAACTTGTTAGATTTGATCTGCCTGTTTTCAAAGAACTGGAGATATGTGGCTTAGCTCTCACCCAAAGTGTGCTGTTTTGTGCTAATTTTCTTTTTATCAGGAGTAGGGTATCAGTGACTGAAGATCAAATGAATGAAATGAAGCAAGAAGAGAAATTTAGAGAAAAAAGAATAAAAAGAAATGACCAAAACCTCCAAGAAATATGGGACTATGTGAAAAGACAAAATCTACATCTGATTGGTGTACCTGAAAATGACAGGGAGAATGGAGCCAAGTTGGAAAACACTCTGCAGGATATTATCCAGGAGAACTTCCCTAACCTAGGAAGACAGGCCAACATTCAACTTCAGAAAAAATACAGAGAATGCCATAAAGATACTCCTCAAGAAGAGCAACTCCAAGACACATAATTGTCAGATTCACCAAAGTTGAAATGAAGGAAAAAAATATTAAGGGAAGCCAGAGAAAAAGGTCAGGTTACCCAAAAAAGGAAGCCCATCAGACTAACAGCGGATCTCTCAGCAAAAACTCTCCAAGCCAGAAGAGAGTGGGGACCAATATTAAACATTCTTAAAGAAAAGAATTTTCAACCCAGAATTTCATATCCAGCTAGCCAAAGTTTCATAAGTGAAGGAGAAATAAAATTCTTTACAGACAAACAAATGCTAAGAGATTTTGTCACTACCAGGCCTGCCCTACCAGAGCTCTTGAAGGAAGCACTAAACATGGAAAGAAACAACTAGTACCAGGCAGTGTAAAAACATGCCAAAATCTAAAGACCACTGATGCTAGGAAGAAACTGCATCAACTAACGAACGAAAAAAAACAGCTAAGAACATAATGACAGGATCAATTTCACATGTAACAATGTTAACCTTAAATGTAAATGGGCTAAATTCTCCAATTAAAAGACTCAGACTGGCAAATTGTATAGAGTCAATACCCATCAGTTTACTGTATTCAGGAGACCCATTTCACATGCAGAGACACACATGGGCTCAAAACAAAGGGATAGATGAATATCTACCAAACAAATGAACAACAATAAGGCAGGTGTTGCAATCCTAGTGTCTGACAAAACAGACTTAAAACCAACAAAGATCAAAAGAGACAAAGAAGGCATAACATAATGGTAAAGGGATCAATTCAACAAGAAGAACTAACTGTCCTAAATTTATATGCACCCAATGCAGGAGCCCAGATTCATAAAGCAAGTCCTTAGAGACTTTCAGAGACTTAGACTCTCACACAATAATAATGGGAGACTTTAATACCCCACTGTCAACATTAGACAGATCAATGAGACAGAAAGTTAACAAAGATATTCAGAAATTAAACTCATCTCTGCACCAAGCAGACCTAATAGACATATACAGAACTCTCCACCCCAGATCAACAGAATATACATTCTTCTCAACACCACATCACACTTATTCCAAAATTGACCACATAGTTGGAAGTAAAGCACTCCTCAGCAAATGTACAAGAACAGAAATTATAACAAACTGTCTCTCAGACCACAGTGCAATCAAACTAGAACTCAGGATTAAGAATCTCAATCCTCAGTCCTGCACATTGTGCATATTTACCCTAGAACAGAAAGTCTAATTTAAAAATAATAAAATAAAATAGACTCTTTCTAGAACTGTTGGACTAAACTTATTGTGAGCATGGACCACTGCACACAATGAAGAACCCCTTCGTGAATGGGTTCATTTACATGGACAAAAGTCAGCTTATGTAGAAGACATCTACTTTTAGAATCTTCAGGGATCAAGGGGAAAACATCCCCTTTACCATCTGAAGTTTCTCTAAAAAAATTACCTCACAACAGGCAGATTAATTGGCCAAAAGCCATGCAAAATATATTAACCTGTACAAAGGGAGTATCACAGAGTGGTTACCCAAACCACCTATGGGATATTGGAGGCTACAGAGAGAATGGGAGCTTGCATCATGGTCAAAATAGGTTATACTGGGGGAAGAAGAGAAGGCCTGGCTAGCAAAGATGGTTTTTTATGTAGATGAAACCTCACAGGTAGCAGCCCTTAGATAAAATAGTTGGTAAATATTTTGTTTTTTGTTTGTTTTGAGACAGGGTCTTGCTCTGTTGGCCAGGCTGGAGTGCAATGGCACAATCTTGGCTGACTACAGCTTTGACTTCCTGGGGTCAAGCATTCTTCCGTCTTAGCCTCCTGAGTAGCTGAGACTACAGGCGCATGCTGGCATGACCAGCTACATTTATTATTTTTTATTTTTTTATTTTTATTTTTGGTAAAGAGAAGGTCTGACTATGTTGCCCAGCCTGGTCTTGAACTCCTGGGCTCAAGAGACCGTTCCATCTCAGCTTCCCAAACTGCTGGAATTACATGGGTGAGCCACCACGTCTCGCCAATAAATGTTCTTTCAGGTCTTGATATGTCTGACTCAGTTCATATTTCCTAGATCTGGACAAGGGAAGAGTTTCTACAGATGCAGAGTTTCTACAGATGCAGATCTCTCTCACAAAGATAGCTCTCTTTGCTGGTTCTCTTACAGCCATCTTAGAATATATTAAATAAATATATTTTGTGGTATAATATTTTGATTTGCTTCACATCCTATATACCAGGCACACATTAAGTATTCAATAAGTAAGTTTTAAAAGTGAAATTATGGAGGTCAGGTGCCTTATATTTGCAAAGCATAATCTAAGGGCCTATGAATTGCTAGGAACACATAAATAAATAAGATTGACTTGGCTTTCTCCTGTAGGTGGAGATAATGGTCCAACCATGGGAATGGATGAGATTGCCCTGATAAAATATTTAACTCAGTTGAGCAACTTGTGACCCACAGTTTATCTTCATCTAATCCAGGGTAAGAGTTTATAAATCAACTTTCATGTTTTTACTTCTGAAAAATGGTAAGACACCAAAAAACAAAAGCGCATGTTCTATTTGACATTCTTTGTCATGTACAGAATCTAGCCTGGATCTTAAGGCTTTGTGTTTCCTTTGGGATTCAATGCATCACTTTTCTATCTCGAATTTCTCAGGCATTCTTATTTTTGATCAATGCAACCTTCTTTAAAAAGTGACAATAATGTGCTCACTCGGGTGCATGGTGAGGATGGAAGTCCCTTCTCGCCTCCAAAGGAAAGTCACGGCAGGAAGAACCCCCAAAAGAAAACCAGAAGAACAGCTAGAAACTGAAGACAGATGCAGAGAGGCAGTCAGGGAATTCAGGGGCAAAGAACATTCATTTCAAGGGAGAAGGATCAACACCAACGAGTACTTCAGAGACTTTAAGAACGGCTGAAAAGGGACAAGTGAATGTAGCTTCTGTAAATTTTAGAATTAGAGTGTATTATTGAGATTGATATTTGAGGAGCTGAGGTCAATGAGGTTGGATATTTCTTTCAAGAGTAATGGAAAAATTTGTGCCAAGGGACGACTTATCAGGCTTTGTCTGAGTTCAGCTTTTCTTGGAGACCATGAATTGGGTGTTGGCACATATATATGTGTATTTTTAGTTCAATGAAAGCCCAGGAAGTAGGATCACGAAACTTACTAATGATTGAAATTTTGCTAGCAGGGAGTGTCACAGAAGGCAAATGCATGTTGAATGAATGCATGAGGAAGTCTAGGAGTCAAAATTGCATTTGAAAGGCATTTAAAAAAATTAAGAGAGGGAGGCTGAGGCAGGAGGATTGCCTGAGCCCAAGAGTTGGATACCAGCCTGAGCAACAAACCAAGACACGATCTCTGCAACAAATACAAAAATTAGCCAGGCATTGTAGTACCCACCTGTACTACCAGCAACTCAGGAGGCTGAGGTGGGAGGATCACTTCCCCCCAAGAGGTAGAGGTTGCAATGAGCCATGATTGTGACACTGCACTTCATTCTGGGTGACAGAGAGAGACCCTGTCTCAAAAACAATAACCACAAAAATAATAGACTATTTTTGAGCAGTTTTATGTTTACAGAAAAATTGAACAGAAAGTACAGTTTTCATACACTCTCCTACACGCAGTTCCCTTATTATAAACATTTTGTATTCATGAGGTACATTCGTTAGAGTTGAGCCAACATTCATAGGTTGTGTTCAGCTGAAGTCCATAGTTTCCATTAGGGTTCACTCTTCATGTTGTATGTTCTATGGGTTTAGACAAAGGTATCATGGCATGGGTCCACCATTACAGGATCATACAGAGTAGTTTCACTGCCTTAAAAATCCTCTGTACTCCACCTATTCATCCCTCCTTTCTCCCAAGCCCACGGCAATGACTGTCTGTTTACTGTATCTACAGCTTTGCCTTTCCCAAAATGTACTATAGCTGGGATCATACAGTATGCAGCCTTTTCAGATTGACTCCTTTCACTTAGAAATATCTGCTTCAGATTCCTCCAAGACTTTTCATGGTTTGTTAGCACTTTTTTTTTTTTTTTTTTTTTTTTTTTTTTTTTAGTTTTGAATAATATTTCATTGTCTGTATGTACCACAGTTTACTTATCCATTCACCTGCTGAAGGTGAACTTGGTTGCATCAGAGGTTTTGGCAATTATAAATAGACAAGGTATAAATATTTTTGTCTACATTTTTGTGTGCACATGAATTACCATAGGAGACACATTTTTATAGAACATTTCTTTGTGGTATTTTCTTTGTACGAAGATACTTCTACATATAGAAAGACAAATTTTGTTTCAAAGGAGGGTTTGTGGTCATATGCCCTTCACTAAATGCTAACTACTCTACAAGGAAGCAAATTTCTATGTCTTCTGCTATCTGCCTAAACTATGTTGTTTTATACACAGGTTGGTATATGACAAAAGGGGGCATTTTTCTTTCAAATTATAAATGGGGTTTATAGTGACTTATGGCTTCCTTCTATTTTGACTCATTAAGCTAAGTACCATTTTCAAAGCAATTAGGCTTAAATTAGTGTCTCAGTCAGACAACCCCCAGCCTGAGTGCACGGGTGGTTTGCTTAGCTGTAGCAGATAACACCATAATAAATATCTACCTGATCATGATTTATCATGGGAGACAAATTGCTAAAATGACCCTCAGGTGTCTTTTTGGTTCTGAGTATGACTTTTACATATATGGTGTGGGTTCTGGGAATGTTTATCATTTGAATTAAAAATTGAGAAACATTGAACATACTCTAGCTCGTGGCACTTGCAATCAAATAGCAAAAATATACCTTGCCACAAATGACTTGGATGTTGTTTATGCATCAGAAATCATCTCTGCACCCTCCACGGGCAGCTCACTCTGCAGTCCTTCTCCTTCTCCTTTTTGGGACCAAGTACATGTGAGTGCAAACTAGAGTGAAGGATCTGGCCCTGCAGGGTTTGATCTGCCTGCTGGATAGGATGTATTCCAACTTCTATGTTTAATTATTTTTACCACAGAGGATGCCTGGGGCCATTGTAGAATATCAGTTTTTGTGGATATCCTAGGGTAACTAAGAGCCCACCCAAAATTTGATCTTTGACAAACCTGACAAAAACAAGAAATGGGGAAATGTTTCCCTATTTAATAAATGGTACTGGGAAAACTGGCTAGCCATTAGTAGAAAGCTGTAACTGAGTCCCTTCCTTACATCTTATATAAAAATGAATTGAAGATGGATTAGAGACTTAAATGTTCTACCTAAAACCATAAAAACTCTAGAAGAAAACCTAGGCAATACCATTCAGGACATAGGCATGGGCAAAGACTTCATGTCTAAAACACCAAAAGCAATGGCAACAAAAGCCATAATTGACAAATGGGATCTAATTAAACTAAAGAGCTTCTACACTGCAAAGGAAACTACCATCAGAGTGAACAGGCAAAAAATTTGATTCCCATGTCAAGCAGTGATACACACACACACACACACAAAGAGGATATGAAAAAGTTTGTTACTCATATAATGTGGCTTTCTGAGGAGAGTAGGTAATGTGCTTTGGCTGTGTCCCCACCCAAATTTTGAATTGTAGCTCCCATAATTCACATCTGTTGTGGGAGGGACCAGTGTGAACTAATTGAATCATGGATGCAGTTTCCTCCATAGTGTTGTCTTGGTGGTGAATAAGTCTCATGAGTTATGATGGTTTTACAAGGGGTTTCCCCTTTTGCTTGGCTCTCTCTCTGACACCTGGTGCCATGATTGTGGGGCTTCCTCAGCTACATGAAACTGTGAGTCAATTAAACCTCTTTTTCTTAAGAAGTTACCCAGTCTCAGATATATGTTTGTTAGTAACATGAGAATAGACTAATATAGCAAGGTAGCTCTTAAACTAGGATGAAAACATAGCTTGAGAGAGCACAGAAAACAAATTGATTCTGCTTTTCTGGTGAGTAGGTGTTGGGACTGGGAAAAGGGTTTCTTGCATGCAGACAGGGCCTTGCCTAGTTTTAGCCTCCCACCAGTAGTGAAGAAGGAAGCAACAAGATGTCTTCTCAGCCTGTAAGGCATAAAAAGAAAAGGAAGAAGTGAGGATTAAAAACTCTTAGCCCTCCAACATCAATAACATGGAGTTGGGGTCTAATATACCAAGCAAAGCCTAGCAGTATGTACTGACTTACTAAATAAGCAGCATATCACTATGTAGAGTACTGTGGAAATTGTACTTTGTATACCTATAGTTTGCCCATCATTGTCTTCTGATTTGAGAGCTGGGTGATAGCTTCCTAATCAGAAAGTTCATATTTCAGTTTCATCTTCAAACTTCAACTTTCATCTTTTTATTGTGGAAAATTATAAGCATGTGTAGAAATGGAACAGCAAAGTTAAGCCTCCATATGTCCTTTATCTATATTTAACAATTACTAGCTTCTGGCTAATCTTATTGAATCTTTATCTCATACGCATTTCTTCTCCTCCTGCATTCTTTTGAAGAAGTCAGCAACTATCATCTCCACCTCCATTTCATCCATGGGTATTTCAGGGTGTATTGGTCCAAGATTTTTTTCTCTAGTTGATTCTTCACTCGCCCATGATTCTCACTGAGTCCATCTACTCAACTGTTTAGGGTTTGAGCATTTTAAGTTTTCAATCAGATTTAATTCTTACTTTCTGGTTCTTCTTATCTGAACTTAAGTCACTTTTTTACAGACTTTTCTCTGTGAAACAAAGCCAATGCTGTTTACTCATAGGGTTCAGTATAGTCTAAACAAGAGGGCATGTAATAAAGTCCTCTGCATGTAGACAGTACTCAACAGATGGTAGTAATTATTGTTATTGATATTTTTGTTGCTGCTATTATTTTCTGAGGGGTTATCTGAAGGTGGTATACAATGTTAGTTTTGGGGGAAAGGATGAGGACAAGAAAAGTGTGAATATTCGTGATGGAGAGTTTAGATTTGGGAAAGAACTCCTGCCTATTCCATTATCAGTGAGGAATATTGATATTTGTGTGATGCACGCTTTAGACTTGGGTATCTACCCTATTTATTAAAAGAGGATATTTATTATGAAATAGCTATATACATATTTGTTCACATAAGAGGAACATCAATAGTTTAGTTTTCCCATCCAATAAGGAAAAATGATAGACTTATTTATAGCTTTAGGGCCATCACCAGCTGATGACAGCAACCTTTCAGCCTCTTTCTTCTGGTACTTTCCTCCAAGTGTCGCTCCATCAGTTGAACCTGGTACTTTTAGAATACTTTCTCAGATGTCCCTGTAGAATCACTTCTTGATACTCAGAGGTTCAAATGGTGCTTCTAAATGGCACTCAAGTCAATGGTTCTTGGCGTCTCTTCTAAGATCCCAGCAACAGGCAATGTCTATTGTATCCTGTCTTATGTTTGGATAAACTCCAATATGTAACAGCATTTGCTTCCCAACTTGAGAAATTAGCCAACCCATTGAGTAGGGCAACAATCTTCCTTTGTAAATAATGCATTATTTAAAAATTGTGTGTTTTCCCCTTAAGGGCAGATTTTGAACCTTCTAGATGAGCTCAGATTGACTAATAACACCCTCATTTACCTCACACTGGACAAGGGATCACATGTAAAAGAGGTGTCTTCCAAAGGAGAAATTCATGGTGGAAGTAATGTGCTCTATAAAGGTGAGAAATGCTGGTATGGACAAGCTTCAGCCTCTCAGATCATCTACTTGTCAATTTGTTCTTGATTTTAGAGCTTTTCTATAGTTCTTCTACTACTTTGCAATAGGTAGGACTTGCTTGTTTCATAGGGATTAGACAGTCATAAAGCCAAACTGACCATTTCTGTTCTGGTTCCCACAGAATTTAAAAGCCCACATTCTATGGTCAAGACATTAGAATGAGGGTGTGTACCTCCAATATAAATGCAGCCTCATATAATGTAGCTAATTAAAACAAGATTTCCTCTACCCCTATGTATGGATTTCATGTCACTACTATAAAAAATTAACATAAATTTCTTGGTGTAAAACAAATTTATGAACTTACAGTTCTAAAACTCAGTTCTAAAAATCAGTATCTCACTGGTCTGAAATTGCGATGTCTATAGGGCCTTCTACAAGTTCTTGCGGGGAGTTTGTTTCCTTGACTTTTTCAGCTTCTGGGGACTTCCCACTTTCTTTGGCTCATGGTCCCTTCTTCCATGTGGAAAGCTAACAATTTACTGTCTTCAAACCTCCCTCTCTGTCTCTGATCTTTGCTTCCATAATCTTGTCTCCTTCACTTACTCTGACACATCCATCTACCTCTTATAAGGACACTTGAGATTATGTTTGACCCACCTGGATAATCCCACATCATCTTCTCATCTCAAGATCATGAACTTAATCTGCAAATTCTCTTTTGCCTAGGGTGTAACACGTTCACAGTTTCCAGGCATTAGGATAAGGGTATTTTAGGGAGGCTATTATTCAGCCTACATGAACCCACAATACACTATTTTCAGCTGATGCTTCTTTAAATTTTTTTCTTTTTTTTTTCCTTTGCAGCGTTAACTGAGCCACTTTCACAGTAGATCAGGCATCATGCTAGTCATTGGAGATACTCAATGAGACCCAGACACTGGCTTGTACAGTGTATGCTCTGCTAACATAAGACACACATATCTAACATCTAATATAATATTTAGACATATCTAAATGTACATAGGCATATCTATCCCTTAATCTCCATATACAGTAGGCATATCTAAAGTCTAATATATACATACCTAATATCTATCTTATGTGACAAACATAACATGATACACAATATGGCCCATTTCACAAAGTGATATGATACCTAAAAAGATGTGTTAGTACTAAGGGTTGGAACTCCACAGCCAAACCTGCAGTGGATGTGGGTTGAAGGTATAAGAAGAGATGATGCCTTAGCCAAGAAGGTAAGGTGCATCAGAGTTTACATGCAAAGATAAGAAAGAATAATATAGGAAATGCTTTTAGCTATCAATTTGTCTAGAAATGTTGATTATCTTCTGTGTTTCTGGTATTGGGCCAGATACAATACTAAATACAAAACATGACGTCTGTCTTGAAGGAAGTCATGTTGCAGTAGGTGTGTGGGTAGATAATGGCATGAAGCCTAGGAAGACTGGTGCAATTTGATAAAGGTGCTAACACTTGTATGCACAAGATACTAATGACAGAAGGAGAAGGAGAGCCTCATTAGTGGCAGTTCCCAGGAATGTTTGTAAAGGAGATGTGGCTAGAAAAGAGGTCACCAGTGGGTCTGTGCATCTGCTTTTATTCCCCTTCTATGTTTCTGCCTTTCTAACCCCTTGTTCTCTTTCATCATGCCAGAAATGAGGAGACAAAGTAAATAGCTTGTTCTTTAAACTGCAATTTGCTCAGTAAGACCAGATTACACCATGCCTGAGGCAAAAAGAAAGAGTCCTCTGTAGCATATCCTTTGGGCTGCAGGTATCTTATGAAATGTTATACTTCTATTTACATAGGTATGTGCACATCTGGAGCCCTGTGACAGGCTGAGCTTGCAGGGGCAGGACCTATCTCCTACACCTTTTTAACCTGGCACCTAGCACAAAAAGATGCCTGTTTGGTGCATCTGGATGGCCTTTATAGGCTTCTCAGAGCTCTTCCCAGTCCCTTCCTTTAGGTCTTGTTGTTACATTGCTCAATGCACTACACATGATCAATATGTAATGTGGATTCAATTAATGAACGAATGTGTTTAATCTGAACAGGAATAACCCCAGTAGTCTATGACTCTTTCAGCCCTTCTCTGTGTGCCATGTTATTTTAGAGTAACAAAAAGTGGAAACATGTATTTCTTATATATGAAGACCTGGTGTCACTGAGCTGAACTGGGGTCCACTCAACTAGTGCAGTTAGGCCAAACATCCACACCAAGGTTTTGCAGTGGGAGAAAGGAAGGTGTTTATTTGCAGAGTTCCAATCAAGTAGAATGACGCAGCTCTCAGTTAAGATTCCACTTCCCTGATGGTTTGCAAACAAAGACTTTTAAAGGCTGAGAGGCAGAGGCTACAGGAAGTCATAAGTCAGTACATGGAGGTTATATGTTGGTTTGACCTAAAAAGGCAGGACATCCCAAAGAGGGGCACCTGCAGGTCATAGATGGCTTCAAAGATTCCCTGATTTGCGATTGATTAAGGAAGTGAAGCTTTGTCTGAACAATTGTTGTGGTCAGCAGAAAACATACATGATATTTGGCCTGTGGTCATGGCTTCTTTCAGGATCCTTGGGAAGAAATTTGGAACAAAGAATGTCAAGGAGAGTTCAGTCATCAGTTCCTCCTCACCTGGGTCTAAGTGCCAGTAGACCACATTCCAAGTTTCTGAAAAACAACTCCAGGACATTTGTTAACATGTTATCTTTAATTATTACAGGGAACCAAATATTTTGTGACTCTACTTTCCTTGTCTGTTGCTTTATGCTACAATTACCTTCTTACTCATTTACTTTTCCAAGCTAGCTAGGTGCCTGGAATTTTTCTTGAAGGAACTCAAGATTTTTTCATCCATTCATTCACTCTCTCAGTTAGTGCCTGTTCAGTTCCACAATAGCTTAGCAGCTGCCAAGGAGGAGATGTGTATATAAATCACAATATTAGAAGTGGTTAGAGAGTAATAGTTTCTTAAGAAGGGTGCATATAAAATGCCCCATGAGCCTCAGGGCAGGCAGAAGTGACCCCTTACTGATGGTCCCAGGGAGGCTTCATGGGGCAGAGAAGGAAACACATCACATTTTGCAAAGATAGTTCGCTAGGGCTCAGAGACAAAAGAGGTATGGGTCAGAAAGTGAGCCTCAAGGGTCTTCAGTGATGACTGGCAACCCAAGTTTTATCATATAACCCTGCAAACATGTCAATAGCTACTGCATGAAATTCTTTTTTTAAAAGAAATGTATTGGATATTTTAGAAGATATGTTTTGCTTGCGTGTTGGAGATACCATCAATGTGTGACACTATTAATGTCTCAGCCGCTGGTCCACCACTGCTCTATTGCAAAATATTATCTTTTTGTCAAACACAGTTCAAATTAAGTTTACAGTGAAACATTGTTAAAATACAATGCCCTAAAAAGAAGATGGGGTTTCCTAGTTATGGCAAGTAGGCTTCTGAGTGTCAAGACATCTAGTTTTCTAAAGCTGCAAACTCAAACACACAAATATAGTTTATGCAGACACAGAGAGAACACGGGATTTAACACCTGTTCAAAACAGCATCCTTTTCTTAGCAATCACAACTTCTACTCCGCATCAAAACCCCTCAAATGTTCTTTGCTATTTGAACTTTTAATTTTCTTTCCTTTTGAGAAACTCTTGCTCTGTCATCCAGGTTGGAGTGCAGTGGGGTGACCGCCACATTTGAACATACTGATTCCACTGCATTCCTACCTCAAATTTGTTTCCCTAGTAAAATCTATGGGATTCATCAACGACAGATTGGATGAAGAAAATATGGTGGCTGGGCGCGATGGCTCACGCCTGTAATCCCAACACTTTGGGAGGTGGAGGCAGGTGGATCATGAGGTCAGGAGATTGAGACCATCCTGGCCAACCTGGTGAAACCTCATCTCTACTGGAAAAAAGAAAAAGAAAAAATTTGCCTGGCATGGTGACGGGGGCCTGTAGAAGAATGGTGTCAATCCAGGTAGTGGAGCTTGCAGTGAGCCGAGATCACACCACTGCACTGGAGCCTGGGTGACAGAGTGAGACCCCGTCTCACACAAAAAAAGAAACTGTGGTATATATACACCATGGAATACTATGCAGCCATAAAAAGAATGAGATAATGTCTTTTGTAACTTGGATGGAGCTGGAGGATATTATCCTGAGCAAACTAATGTAGGAATGGAAAACCAAATACTACATGTTCTCACTTATAATGTGAGCAAAATGATGAGAACTTATGAACATGTAAAAGGAAACAATAGAGAGTGGGGTCTGTTTGAGCACAGAGGGTGGGAGGAGGGAAAGGGGAAGAAAAGATTACTATTGGGTACTAGGCTTAATACCTCGGTGATTAAATAATTTGTACACAACTCCCCATGACATGAGTTTACCTACGTAACAAACCAACCTTCACGTGAATCGCTAAACCTAAAATAAAAGTTAAATATAAATAAATAAAATTAAATATACCAGACATCCTGTTAAAAAAAATTCTATGGGCTAATTTGATAGAATAGCTAGGATTAAATCATCTTTCTATGAAATTCAACAGGTTATTCCTTTTAATTAAAGGAGCATTACATGTCTGCTGCAGTCTGCATTTAAAAACAAGTATCTAATATTACAGGGGTGACTGAGTAATAACAGGACAGTTTCATTTTTTATTAAGGAAATGACTTTGCAGTATGATGATTTTGTTTAGATTTGGGTATTGGTAAATTCTGTCTTTGCCAAAATGTTCTAGCATAAAGGGAAACTGGGAAATAGGAGTAGGGTCAAATGTGTATTTTGGATGTAATTCTGGTCAAAGTTTAGAAATCTTGGCAGTAAGTTCTTTATAGAGTAGTTCCTAGTTCCTAAAGTATTTCCCTCTGAGACCTTTCTAAAATAAATTTTCTTCTATTGTCTGCATGCTTTGAATGATTGGGTCAACCTAATAAAACCAATTTTCTAAGGAATAATTTATCTTCCCATTTAATAATTAAGAAATTTTTGTCTCCATTAGGGCTTCCAGGTAATTTGACTGTGTTCCTATACCATGTGATTAGGATTTTCGTAGACAGTAAGATAAATAAGTAAACCACTGAACATCCCATAGCCTGTGACCCTTTGGAGCTGTTACATGTAAAATTTTCCATCAGAGCTGTCGACATTTGAAAATGTCCACATTGCTTCTTTGGGATCTTAGAAGTAGAAATCATTGCTTTAAATTGATAGAGGAGTTAAGATTTCAACACAATCCTGAATATTTCTAGGAAACTTGCATTAAGGCTCAAGTATATTCCTGCACTCTGGACAGGTATTGGATCTATTTGGATCAGCCTGGTAGGTGAGTCTTGAAAAGATGGTTCATTCTGCGCTTTTAACTGTGTCAAGGCAGTAGAACAGAAAGGAGTTCAAGTCAAAAGTGCTGTGAATTGCAGTTGTCTTTCTAAAGGAACGAGTGGACCCACACCTACCTTCACTTGTTTAAATCAGAGTTTAAGCCTTTGAGCCTCTCTTCGTATAGAGAGGTGGAAACAAATTCATGGAATTTCCTTCTCAACCTTCACAGCAGCTGCTTCTCACCTGATCCACCTCTCATTGTCAATGTTGGACATCTCTGGGACTCTGTCCTGGAGCCCCTTTCCTTCCTTATCTTCACACTTGCCCTATCTGATGTCATCCAAATCCAAGACCTCATATGACATCCAACTGAGGGCATCCCACATACTGAGCTGGGAACCTGCTATGAAGGTCCACATTGCTGTGTCCAGCTGCCCACTTGCCACACAGCATGGAAATTAAGTAAACATGTCATCTCAGACAGATACAAGCTAGACACCAGATGCAAGTTAGCCCAAGCCCACACATCTTCAGATTTGCATAATCTTATTGAATGCTTTACCCAGTGACTGAACCTCAGTGCTGTGATGTTTGCTGGTTGTCTTGATTTATTTTGCCTCTCTTTAAATCCTATGTATCCCATACTTTGGAATCACATCCTATTCACTTTATTTTCTCAGTTTATCTGACATTGGTCCTCTTTTGTCAGCTGTATCAATTTTCCATCTTGTCCAGGCCACTGTGGTCTGCCCTATGGACTTCTCCAGTGTGTTTCTTGGTGGTCTCCCTAATTCTTTGTTCTCATACTCCATTTTCTACCCAGACACTGGAGTGAGCTTTCCTAAACATAATGTACTCTGCTGAATTTCTGAGGACTGACATAACTGTTAGTATCACAAACTGGATGGCTTAAAAGCAGCAGAAAGCTGTTTTCTCTCAGTTCTGGAGGCCAGAAGTCTGAAAGCAAGGTGCTGGAAATGCTGGGATCCCTATGAAATCTCTAGGGGAGAATCCTTTGTTGTTTTGCCATTAATTCTTAACTTTCCTTGACTTCCACTACATCACTCCAACCTCTGCCTCCATTTTCACATGGCTTTCTTCCTTTCTTCAAACATTCTAGTATTGACCAGGCGTGGTGGCTCACACCTGTAATCCCAGCACTTTGAAAAGCTGAGGTGGGTGGATTACTTGAACTCAGGAGTTGGAGATCAGCCTGGGCAACATAGTAAATCCTTGTCTCTACAAAAAATATGTAAAAATTAGCTGACTGTTGTATTTCACGGCTACAGTCCCAGCTACTGGGGAGGTTGAGGTAGGAAAATCACCTGAACCCAGGAGTTGGAATCTGCATTGAGCTATGATTATGCTACTGTACTCCAGCCTGGTCAACAGTGTGAGAACCCAGTTTCTACAGAAAAAAAATTAATACACTAACCAGGTGTGGTAGTATACATCTGTAGTTCAAGCTACTTGGGAGGCTTATGCAGGAGAACTGCTTGAGATCAAGAGGTCAAAGCTGCAGTGAGCTATGATTGCATCATGGCACTGGACAATAGAGCAAGATCCTATCTCCAACAAACGACAAACAAACAGAGAGACGAAAAGAACAACAACAGAAAAAAACCTCACTCCAATTTCTTCCTATACACTGAAAAAATAATGTGAAGTCTGCCACCCCAACTGTAGTGTTTTCTCCTCCTCATTTCATGTTTTTTTTCCTAGGGCCCCAACCTGTTAATCTTGTTCTTGCCTTAGGGTCTTAGTATTGACAGTTTCTTCTGTTGGAAACTCATCCTTTCATCTCATCTCTCTTTCACTCATATGTTGCCTTTGTAAGGTCTCCCTGGACCACCAAATCAAAAGTCCTTGGCCTCTCCTACAACTCTATTCTAATTACTTGCACATCTGATATCTTACCTGTTTATTATTTTATTTGCTCTTAGTTCTTCTCCTGTGGAAGCTGAGGTCTGAGCTGCCTTATTCACCACTGTGTCCTAGGGCCTTGAATAACTAAGGAGTAGGCATTCAATAAGAACTTACTGAATGGAGTTATGGTTTGTCTGTGTCCCCACCAAAATCTCACCTTGAGTTATAGCTCCCATAATCCCCACATGTTGTGGGAAGGACCCAGTGGGAGGTAATTGAATTATGGCGACTGGTCTGTCCAGCATTGTTCTTGTGATAGGAAATAAGCCTCATGAGTTCTATTGGTTTTGTAAAGGGCAATTCCTCTGCAAGTGCTGTCTTCTTGCTGCCATATAACATTTGCCTTTGCTTTTCCTTCAACTTCCACCATGATCATAGGGCCCCTCTGCCATGTGGAACTGTGAATCCATTAAAACTCTTTTTCTTTATAAATAACCCACTCTTGGGTATGTATTCATAACAGTATGAAAATGGACTGATATAAATAGTGAATGCTTCTCAGATTTCTCTTCCTCTGTCTCCTTCTCTCCTTGAGTATTTCCTCCCCTTTTCCTAAAATACTGTCCTTTAGATGGTACCAGAATAACTTCCCTAAGATTTTCTTTTCATTGAGTTTAGAGTTGTTTGCCTTTGCCTTATTGTAAAATATTTCCTATATTCTCAGAACAAAGCAGTTAAAATTGTATATCTGGCTTCATTTCCATACCTCTGCCAAATCAAAGTCACTCTGAAGGAGGTTCTTCCTCCCTCTCTTTTCTCTGCCTACAGGCAAGTAATAAATGTCAGTGGAAAGGATAGATTAACTCTATAGATGGCTTCTGCAGAAGTGTGGGATGGGGGATCACATTTTCCAGAATGTTCAAGAATACAGAATTTTTTCCATGTGCAGAGAAATGTTTTTAAAATTCCTTGATGGCTGCATGGAAGGAACTGCTTTTCAGGCATGTTTTTACCTTAAGGGAAAATTCCAAACACATGGTTTGAGTTTATTTTTCTTATGGGTGGCTCCTTACAATCACTGCTTTTGGCATCTATTTCCCTCATGCAATAACCGTAGTTTTCAAAGGGCAATTGATACTTTCATTGTGAAAAAAAAAAAATAGTAGCAACTGACTCTGGTAGATTATTACAAGGTAGTTACGTTCATATGATGTTGGCAAACATTGTCATTGGCTTACCAAGAGCAAGCAAAGCTGCTGCTTCATGCTAGTGTCAGTATTTAGTCCTCCAGCAGGTATCCACATCCTTTTCACCTTTGAAAGAAGATCATGTCAGTCTCATTTATCTGTGCATGCATTCAGTTGAATTTGATGGACATGCAATTATATATTGATTATATAGAACATTCCAGGCACAGGCCCAGCTGCTGGGATATATAGGCAAAGAATAAAAGGTCTATAACTGCTACTAATTTACATTCTACTAGAAACTAGTAGCTTAAATTCTACTAAAAGAGAGAATTCTAAATTTTTGATTCTCAAAATTCTACTAGTTTTTCAGATAGAGATGTAAGAGACCAACCACTTCAATATAATGCACTGGTAAGAGAACTTTTAAAGAATGGTAGAGGCAATTAGTCCAACTTAGGAATTTGGAGAACCTTCCAGTAGAAGCTGACATTTTGCAGGCTGATATTTTGCACTGTTGTCTAGGAGAGGGCAGGTGGGAGGTACACAGTAGGCAGGTGTGAAACACTTATAGGGAGCAAAAAAGCAGCTCAGGATTTTTAAGGATGAAAGTGTAGCTTGGTGGTGCAGTGGATCCACACCTGTAATTCCAGCATTTTGAGATGCCAACGCAGGAGATCACTGGAGCCCAGGAGTTTGAAATGAGCCTGTGAAACACAGTGAGACACCATCTTTAAACCAATGAAAAAGTTTGTCAAGTGTGATGGCATGTGCCCTCATAACAGTTGAGTAATACATGGTAGAACTTGAAAAATCCCATTACATTTCCCATGTGCAATTTATAGGTTTCAGTCTTTGGCATGAATAAATCAAAGAAACTGTTAAATGTAGCATCTTGGTTGAGAAAACATTTCGCATGAATTATTATGTGCTTCAATGTGGTTTGCCTCAATTCAGGGAATCAGTGTCATTCCAGGTGAGGAGATTCAAGGAGAAAAAATGAAAAACAGAATATTACATGAACCTCTGCCTAGATCAAACATTAAAATGACTAGCATATGCTCTTGCCATTAAGAGTGATTTGACCTGCTGTGTGGTAGCATTCAAAAGGACAAAAATAGAATCCTTGTTTGCAAACAGCTGTTTCTATCAAGAGTCTTGGGGTCTCCTGTAAGAGAATCTTCTCTACGCTTGCCTGGAGAGATTAACTCAGCCATCATTCTTCTATGGTGGGAACACCACCACAACATGCCATCAAGATATTAAAACTATGAATTGAACCATTGCTCTACCAAATTTTAAACTTACACAATACCAAGACTTTTTCTCTGCTCATAAATTTGCAGAAAAATATAATCCATAGTCCTTCATCTGATTTTCTTTTTCTTTGCCCCGTATTCCATTCTCCAGCTTTCTTAAGTTTATTTCTACTTTGAAATCTAAATCAAAATCTATTGGCACAGGGCAGGTTTTTCCAGGTAAAAGTCATTTTCTGTTGGCACTCAATCAGTTACCTGTGGATGTATCTTTTTGGGTTTTATTTTGTGTGTGTGTGTGTGATAAGGCCTTACTTCTTCACCCACTACAGTGGCATGATCACAGCTCAGTATGGCCTTAACCTCTCCAGCTTAAGCAATCCTCCTTTCTCAGCTTCTGATGTAGTTGGGACTACAGGCATGCACCACCACACCTGGCTAATATTTTTATTTCTGTTTTTTTTTTAATTTTTATTTTTGTATAGACTCAGTCTTACTCAGGATGATCTCAAACCCCTGGCTTTAAGTGATCCTCCTACCACAGCCTCCCAAAGTGCTGGGATTACAGGTGTGAGCCACTGAGCTTGGCCTGTGAATATATATGAGTTGTCTTTTGAGACCTTTATTTTCTATAGGGCAAGATAGAAACCCATTCATTGTGTTCTCTCTCAAACTCTGTTAGCATACGATCAAAGTCTACACTGGGTATTATTTGAGCTATCCTTTGAGGTTGTGAGTTTCTGTAGGGTGTAATCTCCATTGTATATTTTTGTGTACCTTTTGGGCATGTGAAAATCAATAAGACCTAGCATTTGGTAGGAGAGATTCTAGAACTATACTTGATATCATCAATTACTGGCCGTGTAACCTTTGCAAAGTATTATTGGTTGTGATATGGTTTATTGTCTTGCAGAGTGATGGCGAGAATCAAGAGTTAATATTAAGTCACGAATTTGAATGGTTTGGGGGACATGTGAAACTCCATCAATTGTCCTGATTATAGCAAGTCATTGCTTATTAAATGTCTGCTGAATGAATGAGGCATCCCGTGTCCACCCTCTGAGTTCCTCTGAATTCTGCTCAATGATAATGTGAGTGGAGCCTGGGAGAGCTGATTTCGGTGCTTCTTCAGCCTGACAGACATATTTCGCACATCTCACTTTCCACGCAATATTGCAGGAGAAGGAGACTCAAAGCTACACCATCTGACAAGCAAGGGCACTTGCTCATCAACACATGCTTGCAAATGTGTAATCATGCTTCCTCCAACATGTTTTTTCGTAAGCAGTGTGTGCTCAGATGTGTTCATTAACTGTTAAAAAAATTTTAAAACATTTTTTTTTGCCATGACTGTTGTAAAAATTCCCCTCTACAGCTTTAGAAAATTTCACAATATTATGTTTATGGGTACATTTTTTAAGGTCTGAATATAGACTCATAACTATATTAATTAATACAAGATAGGAATCTCATGATGTTCCACAAAGTGGGTTCTGATTTTCCAACAGAGCATTTCTCAAGTGTGACAATTTGTTACTGGAACACTAGCAGTGAATGAAACCATGCCTTGTGCTACCACAACATACAGGTGGTCAGTAGGTGGCTGGATCTGGGGGCTACAGTCACAGCTGCCCTTACAATCCTGTGCCTGCAATAGAGGTGCTCTGTGCATCTAGCAGAAGTAAGCCACTTCTTTGTACCCAGACAGACATGTTGCCATTTGTGGCTTGGAGCTCCTTTGGGGATTTGGAATATGTGACAATCTGTGATATTTCTAGGGCCAGTGCAGTAGATTTATTTTGTTTTGTTTTCAAAGTAGTTATACATCAAGCTGTATTCTCATAAGACATCTCTTCCATCTCCTGGAGTTCTGGGATGTTAGCAAATTCCCCAGAGGGGAATAGATCGGCATCTGGGTGGTAAAATATATAGACTTTGGATGTGCCTGTGGACTTTTGTGTCCCTATGTTCTTTGTTTTCTGTTTTTAGAGACATGTTGTCTCTCTCTGTCACCCAGACTGGAGTGCAGGGGCACAATCATAGCTCACTGCAGTCTCAAACTCCCAGGCTGAAGCAGTCCTACCCGCTTAACTTTCCTAAGTAGCTGGAACTATAGGTGTGCACCACCATGCCTGGCTATGTTTTAAATTTATATATTTTGTTTTGGTAGAGATGGCATCTTGCCATGTTGCCCAGGCTGGTCTTGAACTCCTGGTCTCAAGCAACCCACCTCCCTAGGCCTCTCAAAGTGCTGGAATTACAAGCATGTGCTACCATACCCAGCCACTATCTGCTGTTTAAAGGCCATGTTTTTCAGCCACTCTCTCATATGGCTCTACAGCTAGGTGCATCCCTTGGTTTCCACTGGTAAATCACCTAGTAAACCATCCTAGGATATTGCGTTTCACCTTAAAAATAATGCACAGTTCAACTCCTGGGTGGGTAGAAAATTTGGTTGTTGTCTATACTCCCTAATTCTACTGTTCAGATGTGTCTCTCTCAGTTTCTAAATAGGGTGTAGAAACTAAATGTGGTTTATAAATATGGTGTGATCTTCTTCTGACAGGACATAGACAACTTGGCATCAATGCTCTTGCTGCAAACTTAAAGTGACATTGGAGAACTGTTTAAATTCACAGGATTTGGAATCAGTCAGACAAACTTGGGTTTGTATCTATAACTCTACCACTTACTAAATGAGTGACCATCAGCATAAAGCTTATCTCAGCTTCAGATAGTGCATCTATAAAATGGGGAGAACGGTTATGCCTTCATGGGTGTTGATGTAAAGATTTAATGAATAAGATGTCTGTCACAATCCATATTACATAATAGGTGATCAATTAAATTTAGCCATTATTATTACGAAGAAACAGTCTTTATACAACACTGTGAGAGAATCTATGTTGTTATTCCTACTTTGGGAATGCAGAATCACTTAGTCAAGCAAGAAAATTATATATATAGTAAAAAAATAAATCTTTCTATTTATCTGTGTGGTAGTGGCAAAGAGGAGAAATTCCCCTTTGCCCTCTTAAATTTTGCTGAAAAATCAGTTTGCAGAAGGCAAATTAATTGAAGAAATGTCATACCAATATATTTAATATGTATACACATGGTGCATGAGAATGAAAACCCAAATATACAAGCGAGACTGTTCATTTTTATGCTTAAGTTCAATAAAGTATGGAAGGTCATGTAGAAACAGGGTCAGACAAAGAGGGCTTGACCTAATACTGATGAGCTGAGCAGGGAAACCCATCCAGGCCTGTCTGTCCTGATTCTTTCTTGGCCTCTCTTCCTTCTGCATGTGTGGCAGGACCCTCTCAGAAAAGGTAGATGGCCAGTTTTGACACAGAAAGGTTGGGGGAATAAGTTAAAGTAATATTTTTAGGGTTTATGACTGACTTCTGGGAAAAGGGGTTGTGGTTTCCATGATCCACCTTAGAGAAGAAGAATTCTAGTTTTTATGGCTAACCTGTGGAGAGAATGAGACTGAAAGACAGGAAGGCAGGAGAAGGTCAGAGAGAAACTTGGCTTCTGAGGCTGCTGCTGAGGTCTACATTTGACATATTTTCTGTTCTGAGCCTCAGTTACACCTGGTATATGTATAGCCACAACTCACTCTATATATCTATGTATATCTATCTGTATATATCTATCATTATCTGTATCTATATATATAGATCTATATCTATCAATATCTATATCTATATCTGTATATCTATCAATATCTATATCTGTATCTATATATAGATCTATATCCCTATATACCTATAGATATAGATATAGATCTATATATAGATATCCACACTAGTGAAGGAAAACATGGCAGAAATAACTCACAGAAAGTTTTTTCTTACGTAAAGACAAAAATCTCATTCTCTATTTCACCTTCTCACTGGCCATAAGTTCCTACCTTTGAAATAAAGCTTAATACTTCCTCAAGTAGCTAGAACAGAGTGTTCAGGTAAGCTCATTCATTTCATTTCTTTCTCATGACCCATAATGTTAGTGATACGGATATCTCTATCCCTATCTATATCTATATCTATCTATACCTATATCTATATCTGTATATATATATAGATATAGATCCAAAGATAAAATAGGGGAAGAGTTTTAACTTTCATAGGAGGTCATGACAGTATCTAGAAAACATAATGTGAATTTCCATGATAATATATATTGATATAGATAGATATGGATATGGATAAATACAGATATAGATATATATTATTTATCTCTCTCTTTCTATATATATATATATACACTTTTATATATATTTTATATATATATTTATTATATATAAATATATTATATTATTATATATATTTTATATATATATTTTATATATTTAGTTTCCCTTTTATCTTTGGGTCTTTATTCACATAGACCATTGCACCATGTATATAAACATTATAAATATTTGTATGACTTTTCTTCTATTAATCTGCCTTTTGTAAATTGATTTATCAGCAAAAGTTCACAGGGTAAGGGGAAACTCCTCTTCTTATATATTGCCCCCAAGGGGGCAATTTGTGTATATCAAAACCATTAATGAAACTAGCCCTTTTTTGTTATATAGGAATCACTTGTTTTGTTGTTTAAATTTGAAGTGGAAATAGTGTGAGATTGATCAAGTAGAAAGATAAGCAGGTGAAAATGCTATGAGTTTCACGGATCAGAGAAAAAGAAGACTATAATTCACACATTACGATTCCTCCCAAAGCTCTGCTTTCAGCTGCTTGAATGAATGATGGCAAAGTAATTAAACTTCCTATTTGCTGGCTGTGATCTCTGTGAAGCAGGAATCACAGTGTCTGTCAGAGAATTACTTTCAGGTGATATTGAAAAGATAAAATAGGGGAAGAGTTTTAATTTTCATAGGAGGCCATTACAGTATCTAGAAAACATGATGTGAACTTCCATGATAATCTCCCATAAGTGTCTGTGCATATGGAACATATGAATGTCTGCAAAAGGCAGAGCCTGCCAAGGAGAGGAATTTAGGCTACAGTCTTCAGCTGTAAGAAACAATCTTTTAAGTATTCACCATAATAGCAAAGACATGGAGTCAACCAAAATACCCATCCACAGTGGACTGGATAAAAAAAAAAAATGACATATACACACCAAGCACTCATACAAAAGAATGAGGTCATGTCCTTTGCAGGAATATGGATGGAGCTGGAGGCCATTACCTTAAAAGAACTAATGCAAGAACCAAAACCAAATACTGCATGCTTTAACTCATAAGGGGAAGCTAATTTTAAGTACCCATGGACATAAAGAAGGAAGCAACAGACCCTGGGGCCTACTTAAGGGTGGAGGGTGGCAGGAGGTAGAGGATTGAAAAACTACATATCAGGTACTATGCTGAATCCCTGTTCAATGAAATAATCTGCACACCAAACTCCCAAGACATGAAGATTACCTATATGACAAACCTGCATATGTATGGCTGAACCTAAAATGAATAAAAATAAATATATAAACAAATACCTAGATAAATAATGTTACATCTGAAAAACACACTAGAACAGAATGCAATAAAAGGAGGCATTCCTGTAAAGGTTAAAAAGAGAGAGAGAGAGAGAGATGAGCTTTTAACAATGGAGATTTGCTACAGGATCCCTGAAACCTCTGTCTCTAGAAATTTTACCTCCTAAATTGAAGTGGCATTTACTTCTCTAGTGATTCACACATGATACTCCTGAGAGGAATGCCTGTTTTTCCACTGGCTCGATTCTCACTTATCTCACACCAATTGTTTAAAACAGTCTCTTTCTTAGAGTAGCTGAACTTCAACTCCACTCTCTTTTTCCCCAGCCTAACTTCCTGAAGGCCACTTCTATGCCAGTTAGCTCTATCCTGTCTTTGCCATAAAGGGTAAGGTAGTAGTGTTTATTCCCCCAGCCATGGGTTGCCTGCTCAGCTGGAGTGACTTCAGCCCTGGCCTGTCTGTGCCCTATACTGGAGCACTTGGTCTCCATCCCTCAACGGGAGGTGTTGGTCATATAAGGGTCACAAGAAAACTGCCTATCTTGCAGGTAGTAGGCTTGGTGCCTGTGATAATCACTCCACATAATGCTCACATAGAAACACTGTGGGAATGTGAGACACAGAAAGCTGAAGCTATTTTCTCAAGGGAACATGGCTGATGTGCCTATTTCCTATGGCTGTTGTAATAGTTGACTACAAATTTAGTGGCTCAAAACATGATTTAAAAAAAAAAATTTAGATTCAGAGAGTACGTGTGCAGGTGTGTTACATGAGTATATTAAGTGACGGTGAGGTCTAGAGTTCTAATAAGCCTGCCATCCAAGTAGTGAACATAGCATCTGATAGTTTTTCACTCTTTGGATCCCTCCCTCTCTCCCCACTACTAGTTTCCAGTGTCTATTTTTGCCATCTTTATGTTTATGAGTACCGAATGTTTAGCTCCCATTTATAAATAAGAACATGCAGTGTTTGATTTTCTGTTCCTGAATTAATTCAGTTAGGATAATGGCCTCTAGCTCTACCATGCTGCTACAAAGGACAATAATTTGTTTGTTTTTATGGCTGTGTAGTGTTCCATGATGTATATATGTCACATTGTCTTTATCCAATCTCTGTTGATGGGCACATGGATTAATTCCATGCCTGCTATCGGGAATACTGCAGTAATGAACATACATGTACACGTATCTTTTTGGTAGAATGATTTATTTTCCTTTGGGAATAACTATGAATTAAATGGGTCCTCAAGGTGTTGTCAGGGTTGTGTTCCTTGCTGAAGGCTCTAGGGGAGAATCTTATTCCTTGCCTTATCCAAATTCTAGAGCCTGCCTGCATTCCTGGGCTTGGATAGTCCATCTCTCTCTTCAAAGTCAGCAGTGTAGCATCTACCAGCCTCTCTCTGTGATTACATCCCTCCACTTTTCTGACTCCCTCTTTACCTTGAAAAGGACCCTGTCTACAGAAAGAGTCAGACACTGTAAAACGTTTGAAGAGATTTATTCTGAGCCAAGTAGATACAACCCTGGGAGATCCTAAGAACCTATACCCAAGTTGCTCTAGCTACAGCTTGGTTTATACATTTTAGGGAGACGTAAGGATTGATTGACATGGATCAATACGTATTGATTGATTCAGTATGGAAAGGCAGCACAAGTCGAAGAAGAGGGAGAGGAGGCTTCAGTCCACAAATGGACTCAAAGAATTTCTGATTGGCAGTTGTTTGAAAGAATTTATCTGAAGACCTTCAGTCAATAGAAAGCAGTGCCTGCATTAAGAGAAGGGGTTGTGGAGATGAAGGTTCTAATGATGCAGGTTAAGCCTCCAGGTAGCAGGGTTCAGAGAGAATAGATTGTACATGTTTCTCATCACACTTTAAAAGATACCAGACTCTTAATCAGTTGTCTCCTGGATCAAAGAAAAGACCCTAAAAAAGATGGGGATTGTGTATAGAAGGTAGATTTTCCCCACAAGAGACACATTTAGGGGCTATTTTGAAATATATCAATGACGTATATTTTGGGGTAAACTACTTCAATTTCTATCAGGACTTGCTATCGGTCATGTTGGTGTGTTACTCCTACAAAGAGGCTGTTTGGTCTCAGAGATCCCTAAGAATCTCTGGATCACATTTTGAGACTAGCTGGTGCTATGGCTAAGAGCAGAGATCCTAGACCCCCAATGGTTGAATTTGTATTCTTCTTTTTTTTTTTAAGATGGGGGTCTCATTCTGTCACCTAGGCTGGAGTGCAATGGTGTGATCTCGGCTCACTGAAACCTCCAACTTCCAAGCTCAGGCGATCCTCCCACCCCAACCTCTTGATTAGTTGGGACCATATACATGTGTCACCATGCCCAACTAATTTTTTTTAGTTTTCTTATCTTTCTTTCTTTCTTTTTTTAAATTTTACTTTAAGTTCTGGGACATATGTACAGAACATGCAGGTTTGTTACATAGGTATACATATGCCATCGTGGTTGTTGCACCCGTCAATCCATCATCAGGACATAGGCATAGCCAAAGACTTCATGACTAAAACACCAAAGCAATGGCAACAAACACTAATTTTTTGTATTTTGGGTAAAGACTGGGTTTCTGAGCTCAAGTACTTCTCCTGACTTGGCCTCCCAAAGTGCTGGGATTACAGGCATGAACCACCACATCCAGCGAGTTCATATTCTTGTATTCACTACAGGATAAGTGTTGAACTTCCTGGGCCTTCACTCCTTCTCTGGAAAATGAATTCGGTAACAGCACTGACTTTACAGGATTGATAGGATGATTAAAAACCTACTTGCCTATAATGTGCAGTACAAATAAGTCAGGAATATTTGTCATTTTTCATTTTGCCTGCCATATTGAGATAGTAGTTACCTATACATTAGTACAGTTCTTTCCTCTTCCACGTTTAATACTCATCCAAGGTAATAAAATCATAGAATCTGAGGGCAAAAGTAGAATTTTAAGATCTTCCACTCCAGTCGAATTATTCTTTTTTTTTTTCCACACTAGTGATGGAAAACATGGCAGAAATAACTCACAGGAAGTTTTTTCTTTCGTAAAGACAAAAATCTCATTCTCTATTTCACCTTCTCACTGGCTATAGTTCCTACCTTTGAAGTAAAGCTTAATAGTTCCTCAAGTAGCCAGAACAGAGTGTTCAGGTAATCTCATTCATTTCATTTCTTTCTCATGACCCATAATATTAAAACCATAGCTTCCCTTCACTTTCATAATATCTTGGAATGGTTTTCTACCCAGTGGGGGAAAAGTAAGGTAAGGAAAAATTTCAGAAAAAAGAAAAAAAAAAAAAAAAAAACCCAAAATGTTGTTATAATGGAAAATTCCATCAAAGCTTTTCAGTAAAGGCATCTAGACAGCACCCTTACATCTCTTTCAATCTATAAATATGATACACAGATGTCTGCTCTTCAGAAAATAGTTGTAACTCTTTCTTGCTCAGAGAGGTGCTAATAAGCTTTGTCACCTTCCTGATAGAACAATATTTAAATTTGCATTTCTCAGGAGAAGAAACTCATGCAGAGGGTTGGATCCAAGCTGTTTGAAGAGCATTTAACAAAGTGCCTTCACTTCTTTATTCACTTTGTTTGAAGAAGAGAATTTCTGTTCAGCAGACCCCTATTCTTCAAGTATTGTCCGGTAATTCTCAAGAAACATTTTGCATCAAGTGGGATCCCTTCCTGGCCAATAAAAGTATGGTGGAAGATCAGAAACCCTTGGATCCAGGGTTCTACTTAAGTGAAAAGAAAGGTAGTTTGTAGGAACACAGGAAAGATTTACTTTATTTTTGCTTTGCAGCATCTTAGCATGGCAGGGAGAATAGTTCTGTAGTTCAACCTAATGGTGTGCTTATGTAAGGCTTCTCTCTAGCAGTGAATTGTTTCTTCATATGCATGTTAGTGATTCATTTTCATTCACTGGTATGACTTATCAGAAGAACTTGCAGTGCCCATCACCCTGGGCATATTCAGAAAACTTATTTCCCCCAGGTCTCTAAATAAACTGATTTGGGAAATAAATGGAGGGCAGTCTTTTGTGTTATAAAAGGCAGGCAACATGGGCTCACGAAAAAGAAGAACAGGCCGGGCGCGGTGGCTCAAGCCTGTAATCCCAGCACTTTGGGAGGCCGAGGCGGGCGGATCACGAGGTCAGGAGATCGAGACCATCCTGGCTAACATGGTGAAACCCCGTCTCTACTAAAAAATACAAAAAACATTAGCCGGGCGAGGTGGCGGGCGCCTGTAGTCCCAGCTACTCGGGAGGCTGAGGCAGGAGAATGGCGTGAACCTGGGAGGCGGAGCTTGCAGTGAGCTGAGATCCGGCCACTGCACTCCAGCCTGGGCGACAGACCGAGACTCCGTCTCAAAAAAAAAAAAAAAAAGAAAAAAGAAAAAAAAGAAAAAGAAAATAAAAAGAAGTACAAAATACCTAAATGTATTAATTCATTAACATGAAAATTCCTTCTGTGGGTCTCATCTTTGCAAGCAGATACAATATTGCCATAGTATGAGTATGACCATGCCCCTTCCTAACGTCAGTAATAAAGAATGGTAACAAACCATAGTTGGTTACACCTTTTGTAAAATATCAACATTTTAACAATAGACCCTTCAGCTGGGACAGAGTGCTGGCAACCTCAATAATGAAATTTTAGAGGTGAAATATTTAGATCTTATATTCCATAATTAAAATAAAAATTGACTTTTTTAAGTTTTGAAAATAAAATCATGTTTTTAATGCTCAATATACTTTTGTCTAATGGAGACAAGGAATGGATTTAGCTGACTTCTCCCAGTAACTTTTTCTGACTTATAGTTGAGCCACTAGAGAATACCTTTTCAATAGAGTAATACACATGAAAAAGTCAGTGAGCTATATCTTGTTCACATCAGTTTTGCAGAATTAAAGGTTCTGTCTTCATGGGAACAATCCCAAGTTTGTGTGTGCAGCTACTTATAACTGATCTTGCTTTCTGTTCAACAATGGGAAGACGGTTTAATGTTTACAAATGGAAACATGTTTTTCTAAATTGTAAAAACAACTTTCTGGATACTTAAGATTCCCTGTAGTTTACTACAGATACATGTACTGTCTCCTAAAAATGTTTCCTTAACTATGACTGTCTACATTGAAATCACTGTCGTTTGTATATCGAACAAGTTGCTCACAAACATTGTGCCGCAAATTAGCTTTTCTATTAGTCTCCAAGACCTTCCTTTCTGTATCACTCCCAAACCTTTTCCTTTTCTTATGTTCCTTCAGTCCTCTGAGAGTTGGCCAGGCAAAGGGCGTGTGGAAAGGACATTCCATGTGGGGGGACGGGAATGTTGAAATCCTCAGAGGTAAGATAGAGCACAGCACATTCTTGGAGAAGTGATGTCAATAGGGTTCAGGGAAGGTTTCCAGAACATGTCCTTTTTAATTGTGTAAAAATTGGCTCTATGGTATTTAACTTGACCTGAAATTTTGACACAAGGATCTCTTGCAAATAAACTGTTAATAGTGCTACCCTTATTGCCCTTCAGCAGTCAGAAACCAAAGGAAGCTAATTTCACCTTCCAAATTAACAACATTCCCAAACACCCGCTTTTCTATCAAGAGCCATGAGGACACTAGGACAGAAAACACATCCAGGTTTTAGTATTGGCTGCTATTTCAAACATGTAGCAAAAACTTGAATTAGTTTACAAGAAAAAGCCCATTAGACTGTTTACAGAAAAAACAGCAGTGCTTGGGGTCACTTTGAAAGTGGATTGACCCATCTCCCCCAGAACACGACATTCTAAAAGCATTTTTGTACTAGCAGCATTAATGGAAATGTGTTGTTCTCTGGGTTATTTTGACGGTTAACTGTGAATCCCACACATGGTTTAAAAAAATCCCAAATATTTCGATAGCTTAGACACCAATTAAAAGTCTAGCTCCATAGAGTCATTTTCTATATTTTTTGGCAGAAATGAGGCTCTCTTTGACACACCATATTTCTGCTGCATTGTTAAAGGGTGACTTTCCACAGCAGTGTAATTTATGGCCTGCCTCTAGGAAGGACCACGTTAGGTATAGTATATTGAAAAAAAGTCTGTCTCAACATTGGAAGTAAAGGAAGTTTGCATAATAAACTTCTTCCCTTCCTTAAAAAAATACTCAAATATCTTATTTTTAAGTAAGAAAAAAAATCATGAAACTTGGAGTCTTATTTTGTTTTAATTAAATCCCTCTTTCCTGTAATCATGATCAACTTCACTTATCAAATACTGATCTTGGCCAAGACCAGAGGAGAGCTTTAGACCAGAAGTTCACACTAGTCTGGCTAACATAGCAAGACCTCACCTCTACAAAAAAAAAAAAAAAAAAAAAAAAAAAAGAGAGAGAGAGAGAGACAGAAAGAAAGAAAGACAGAAAGAAGGAAGGAAAGAAAGAAAGAAAGAAAGGAAGAAAGAAAGAAAGAAAGAAAGAAAGAAAGAAAGAAAGAAAGAAAGAAAGAAAGAAAGAAAGAAAGAAGAAAGAAAGAAAGAGCAAGCAAGCCAGACTTGTAGTCTCATGTACTTGGGAAGATGAGGCAGGAGGATCACAAGAGCCCAGGAGGTTGAGGCTGCAGTGAGCTATGATTGTGCCACTGCAATCTAGCTTTGATGTCACAGCAAGACCTTGTCTCTAAAAAAATTTTTTTAAAATACCAATCTTAAGACAGCAATTCCATCTCCCATGTTCTTGTATCACATATTGAATTTTATTGCCAAATGGGAAAAAAGCCAGATTCAAAAAGTAAAAATCTAGCTTGTGTCCCAGAAGATGGGGATTCCGTCTTGCTTTTGGGCAGTCATTGAAAGACATTCACCCCGCTTGGGGAAGGATGGAAATACCTTGTCCCTTGTCTCTCCCCTTCAGATCACTTTTCACTACTGGGGACTTTTCCTGGTGTAATTCTCATGCCTGCCCATTTCCCAGCTTACTTCTTCCTTCCTTTCAACTTTATTTGGGATCGCATAAAGGCCTGAGTCTTTCTTGAAAGGAATTTGAAAGGAACCAAGCACGATGACTGCCATTTCGGGATGGAAACAGTATTTCAGGGCACACGCTGTGTCTCAATAGAACTCTCTCTACCATGTTTCTTTCTCTTCCCATCGTGTTTCCGGGAACATTGGTTTGGGAAGTGAGCCAAGCCAGTCTTTTGTTCTTATTTTTACTTACGCTAATGGAATATTTTTAGTCTGCAGACTTCTGCAAAGAGCGTGATTAATAACAAGTGTTGAGGCCAAAGAAGTGCTAACAATAAGGCTTTAATTACATTATGGGTTTTTAGTGACAACAAAATAAACCATGGGAGAAAGCTCAAGGGACATAGGACCTTTTAAGCACACTTCCTAAGTTATACGGCCATGTCAAACTTCCAGTTTTTAAACGCCTTGTAACAAGAGATGACAGGGATGTAGTGTTTTTAGTCAGAGAAAGAAAATCCTCAAGTTAAACACTCACCCTTACAAAATGATTGCCTGCCCCTCGTTTTGATGACAACAGCCAAATGGTATCCATGGCTTCAATTTCTCATGTAGCTGTTAACTGAAGTTTAATGCAAAACACAATTTTACACTTTATCCCTTTCTTTAAACTTCAAGCAATCTTATTTTGCTCATCACCAATTCCATGTGTTTTATCATTTGCAATCTGGAAAGCTCCCCTTCTTAGCCTAGTTAGACACCCATTAGGGGAGCAAACATATTTTCATTTGGGAATTATCTATTCCCTGTTTATTTAATGGTATCATTTTTATTACATATGAATTAATTCATTCTAATGAGAAATTTGCTTTCATTGAAGTCTATGAGATCCAAGTTGCCTCGTGCAATATAGTATTTTTGTAAAAATTCAAATTGCTAAGAGCTCTTCTTTTCAGCAGACCTGTATTTTATGAATAAATCATTCTCTTTGGTTAAGGCAAAGGAAAAAAGAAATGTGTTTTGGAGAAGCAGTAGGAAGAATAAGAGCGTGAATGCCAGATCAGCTGGATTTCAATCCCATCAGTTCTTACTTGTCCCATGACCTAGGACAAATTACTTAACCTTTGTGTACCTTATAAAAGGACATATTCTCATCCTACTCTGTAACTTTTGTAGCAATTAAGAAAAAGCACATATATGTAAATCATTTCAAGGTTATCTTTTAAGTCTTAGGGTTTTTTTAATTGTTGTTTTTTTGTTTTGTTTTGTTTTTTGTTTTTTGTTTTTTTTCCTGTGAACACCTCAAATGCTGCATTACCACAAGGTTTTAATTGTGCAGGCATGTAGTTGTTATTTCACTCGTGCCTGTGAAGCTCAGTAGCAAGGTGCAACATTTGTACTTACAATAGAAGCAACACAGGATTATGGTGTCCTGGGATGAACAGAATTTGCTTTGGAGCCCTAGGAGAAGCAGTGACTTAAGAAGTTAGAAGAAGTTCCTTAGATTTCTAATATTTTTAATGAATTTATTGCATATTGTTATTATCCAGACACATCAATAACAGGCTTAACTTCCCCAAATGTTCATTTCCTTTAGTGGAAAAAAAACCACACATAAATGGATTATGTGTTTCTCAACATAGTCTATTAAACATGTATTATCTTATGGAACTTTATATTACCTTACAGACAGTATCAGACAGTATATGACATACACTCACTTTTCCTCCAAAGTTGTAATATGTTTAATTGAACGTTACACTAATATCATGGAAGAAAAAGTCCTGGTCATTACTTTTGATAATGTGCTACCTTGCAAACTTACCTCCTTATAGAGACAAAGTAAATCAAAATTGAATTTCTTTCTTGAATTCCAATAAATAAATAAATAAATAAATCCCACCAAAAAACTGCGTGTGTCTGAAAGCTCAAAAGCCCTTTTCCATCTAAGCTCAGCAGCCAGCTAATTCTGATTTTTTTTTGCAAGAAGTCACTTCTGATCTTTTCCCCTTGCATTCTCTGTCTTACCGTTTCATTGATTATCTGCACTATTTTGCATATCTCTTTTCTCTGACTTCAACATGGGTCATCTCTCAGTTACCCCGGAATGTCTGTTTATGTTTCTAACCTACTGCTGGATTAGCTTTTATATGCTGCCAAATCTGGTGTTTTCTACATAGACATTTTAGTTCTAACCAGGACATGGAATATTTAGCAGCATTTTGCATCTTCCTTACTTTTGTATCCTCTATACAATAGTGTTTTGTAGGTGGTTATTGACATTTCCCTTTGTTAATCTCATACTTTTGAAATTTCTCATCTCTTTTTGTGATTATTGTGCATCTTTTGGCAACATGCTTGACAACAGTAAACACTGATGTTTGTTGCATATTTACTGTCTGCTGGACACTTGGTCAAGGACTTGTCAAGGATATCTCATTTAATTTCCTGAATTTAAAGAGATAATGATTGTATTAGTTTCACATTTGGTTTTAATAGAAAACAAACCAAAAAAATGATAGTTTATACTAGAGAGAAGTTCATATCTCCATCTCACAGGTGAAGTCTAGGGGTGAATGGTCTACAAAGTCTCTTAGAATATTCTGAGTGGCTTCCCCACCTCCTATAGAATGTGGCAGTTTCATTTTCATGGTGAATGATGGTTGTCTCTACCCTAAGTGCATACAATGGTGGGGTGGATGGGAAAGATGGGAAGAAAAAAGGCCATGGTTACTACTTTCCAAGGAAGATAGACTCTTCTCAGAGGCCAGAAGTTGGTCACCTGTTCACACATAGCTTCACAGGAGGCTGCGAAGGAGAGTTTTATTATGGTTGTCTGTGTACCCAGAGGAACACTCAATGACTGTGGGAGGCTGGGGTAACAGCTAACTGTCTCTTCTCCCAATGTTATTTCTCCCAATTATAGATGAGGAGACAGAAAGGTAGAAGGTCACATTATTGGCATACAGAGACAAAGGTGATGGACAAATTGAGGTTTGCAACCAACACCATCTGATCTTGAGTCTGTCTCCCATTAATTGAAATGTCTTCCCCAAGACATTCTTTTCCTTAACAATTATAAATCAAGACTCCTCCACCTGTGTATCTGAACATCTTTGTGTCTCCATGCACCATGTCCATGATTCATCCACATCCTCTTATATTTCCCAAATGTGGACATCCTTGGCATCATCAGGTCTCACATTCCTTCCACTGACTCCATCACTGATCCTCATCCTCTCAGCTGCCCTCATCCCTCTTCATGAATGTTCTTTCCTGGAGGCCAAATGACTTATGCCCCCTGGACAATTCCTGATGCCTGCCCATTTCTAACACCAAAAGATCCCAAAGTAAATGTACTTCCAAGCTCTGCCTTCCTTGCTTCGTTATCTGCCATGATCAGATGGCAATCTCCAGTGCCTCACAGTAGCCTGTTGGTCCTTCAAGGTGGAAGTACTGCAGGGACATTGTGTGATTTCAGGTAGGATGCTCCAGGTAGGTCTTGAGGAGACTGTGGAGTGCATTTGGCTTCTTTTCTGTGAACACTGGATTTCATGATGACAGCTGGCTCTTCCCCTCTCTTTCCATCCCTTCCTCCTAACAACCACCATCTCATTTATTTTTAAATTTATCCAACAATTGTTTATTGGCCCTCTATTCTATCTAAGAGAGTAGGAACTACACATTTAGGAGATCTGGGAGATACAGTCCCTGCCTTCAGAGAGGAAATAATCTAGCCAGAGAATTGCAGACCTCAAAGGTTGACTCAGTAGTGAAAACTGTTGAAAAGAACAGAGGAAGACTGGTGACTTCCAGCTAGGAATTCAGATGGGTTCCTAGAGGAGAACATAGCAGGGCTTTGAAGGACAGCTAGAATATCAATATGGAGACAAGGAAGGGAAAGTGAAGGAAGAGTCTCATATACATCATGCATCCACTTTGTTCCAGGTTATATATTCCTATCTCTTAATATGAAAAACCTGAGGCTAAGTAGAAGGGAGTGCTGTGTCCTCAAATATTCATGCATCAGTTGGGAAAACTTGTGTTGCTCTCAAATTGCCTGACTGTGAAGCAGATGTACCCAGCCACTGGAGCTGCTTGCTCATCCTTCTTATGGTTGTTGAATTGTGAGCTCCAATGCTGTCTACTTCAGGAACCAGGGAGAAATTATCCACTATCATAGATTATATATCAGCCAAGGGCTGTATAGTTAAGGGGTTGGGGCTATGGTGAACAGATGACAGTGAACCTCAGGGGTCAGAAACAGAGCTTGGGCCCAAGATGGTTTTGGGGAACGTGCATGTATTTAGTTAGAAGACACATGATTTATGGTGGCTCAGGTGTGGACACATTGTAAAATCTTTGGATCCATGAAAAGATTTAGGTATTCGTGTGAGGTGTCTGGATGAAATCAGGAGAATGTATTGAACAAATTTTTAGGTGGATAGCAGGAGACAGAAGGGCACCATGGGATGGGATTTCAGACATCAATTCAGTATATGACATCAACTTTTCCATAAACTTACTGAGGGGTCAGACCTAGGGTTCTTTGTGGGGGGGTTCCTCATAATAGAAAAATATAACAGTTTGTGAAATGGTTCTTGAAGAACTTGAAGGTGGCAACAGAGGTGTATGCTGCTAAGATTGATAACCCAAAATATCTGCATATGCCTTCTGTGATGTATACATGCAATCTCCCAAGCATCCAAAATAAATCTCACCAAAACTACCAGTTGAACATCATTCATCAAGGGAAGTTTAAATCTGAGTGATACAGTAAGAGCCAATGTGTTGAAGCCATGTAGATTTATTAATAGTTTTCCAAATCCTTTAAGAATACTTAGCAGAAAAAAAAAATCTTCCAGCATGCATTACAGTAGCAACAGATTGAAGGGCAGATGGAAGCTGGTCTGTTTCTTGCATAGATTGGCTGCAGCTTTCTGTTCAAAGCAACTCAAGTATAGCCTCTACTATAGACTCAGTCTCCTTCTGAGAGCATCACATATAGTGATGAATTTTTAATCCTCAAAGCAATGCTACCAGGCAAGAACAATTACTATGAATATTTAACAGAGGAGCAGACTGGGACACAGAGAAGTGAAAGCACCTATGCCCATTATCACATAGGTAGAAAATTGTAGAGCGCCATGTTGAACCTTAAACTATTGATCCTCAGAGGTATGCCCTTCATAAGAGGTATGACTTTTCAGGGGCTTGGCCTGGCAAACATTTATTCTAACTCCTGCTGTAGAACAAAATTTTTCAACCTGGGTACTATTGACATATGGGGCCAGATCATTCTCTGTGCTGGAGGTTGCTCTGTGTATTGTACACTGTTGGGAACTATATCCAGCTTCTCCCCACCAGGTATCAATAGCACATATGCCCCACCGCAGCTATGACCACAAAAATATCTCCCAGTACTACTGCTGAAAAGTTAATCACTTACAGCTTTAGATGAATGCACACTTACACATAGACATATAGATTAGAAGGCACATAAGCTCTGACTCCAAGAGGTTAAGAGGGAGCTTGTGCTAGATACTAATACTGATTTTTAAATATATTTTAGAACATAACGAAAGTTCTGGTTTGTGCCCTCTCTATTTTTGTTTTTGGGGAGCTCGTGTGCTCATTTTCGGGACTTCCTTGCCAGGGCTCCCGCTTCCCGTGGCTGAGTTGCTGTAACTCAAAGTAATAGAAATCACAACGTCTCTTCCTGTTCCAGGGTCAGAAGCCCCTGTGGTCCCCAGGCAATCCCAGGGAACCCAGAGGCCTCTTTATTTCTCTTTGCTCGCAGCTTACTTTATTTTTAATAAGATAGCTGCTTTAGGATCCTGTGTGGAGGATGCTGAATCAGTTTCTGGCTTAGGCATCAACTTTTTCTCACTTAAATTCTATCTGCCTTTTTGTCAAATGGCAACAAACTTTCTTCTCACATGAGTTGAGTCACATTGTTTAGCGGTGATTTTATATAAAAATATGTTTCACCAGATGAATGATGATTTCCTAGTATTTTGTTCTAGCACATTGACATAACAGTACTATATCATATGTCACTGATATCTTCGACCATTACTTGTGACAATTCGTTTTCTTAATTTGGGAGAGGATTTTAAAAATCTCAGTAGAATTATTGTCCTCATCACCACTTAGACTACTTAAATAAGTTAAAAAAACAAAACAAAACACAAAAAACTGTCCACTTTAATTTCCCTGCATTCTGTATATCTAATTTAATAATTCCTTTTCCAGGTCATTGGATCTCAGTTACAAATCAGTCTAAGTTCCCAGTTTGGTAAAAATATTTATCATTTTCTGTGGTGAGGGAGAAACAGTCTTTTGTCAGAGCAGTTGATAATTTTTAAAATACAATAGTGAATAAACATTTTTAAAAAATTTAACATTTTTGTAATATGTAAGGATATTCAGCATGAAGTGTGTTATCAATATAATTTTGGAATACAGGAATAAATATACCTATGAAAAATATAAGATAATGCCAGGCATGGTGGCTCATACCCATAAACCCAGTGCTTTGGGAGGCCAATGTAGTAGGATTGCTTGGGCCCAGGAGTTCAAGACTGGCCTGGGCAACATGGAGAGATCCCATCTCTACAAAAAAATTTTAACATACAGCTGGATATGGTGACATACACCTATGGTCCCAGCTACTTGGGAGGCTGAGGCAGGAGGACTGGTTGAGCCCAGGAGTTCAAGACTGCAGTGAGCTACGATATCACTGTACTCCAGCCTGTGCGATAATGAGATAACCTGTCTCTAGAAAATAAAAATCGAAAATATAAATTAAACAAAAGAGGATGACTTTGTCAATTGCCTTCTATTTTATTTAGTGACTGAGTTGTACTCTTTATCTTTGAAATGGCACCCTTGATGATGTCAGTTTTTGGGTTCCTGATTAACAAACTCCCAGAGTAGGGTTGTTATCTTGTAAGCCTCTGTACAATAAAAAGTGCAATTCTAGTTCTCTCCTTTTAGTAAATCCAAAGTGGTCCAGAGAAACCTCACAGAGTCTAAGTAATCTACCTTTTTATGAAAAGTTTTTAAAAATCCAAATGAAATTATAAAAAAGGCAAGTAACCCCAGAGCATGCTAAATAATTCTTTAGAGTAATTAAGTCTTAATTCCACTGTTGTCTCTAGCTATCGAACAACACCACTGCCTCTCCTGGACCAGGGTGCCTACATCTTTTGAGTGGGCCTGACGTCAGTCTGATCTTCCAACTCGCATCTGGAGAGGACCGTGCTAAGGTGGTAATGATGGGATCTGTGCGAACGGCTTTCAAAAGCAATTGAAAATATAGGCCCTTTACATGAATTTATTCCAGGAACCTGCTTTCCCCTGGGACTTTAAACATGCAGAGGCTTGATTGAAATGTCCAGTTCAAAACACCCTTTAGATTTGTGACACTGGGAGCACGAGCAAGAAAGTCTTCCTGGCTCGCTTCTCTGTGTAACCGTTTTCTCTCAGCTGACCCTTATGTGGGATTCTAAGTGGCTGCAAAAGCTAGAATCTGCCAGCCTGTCTCCAAAAACGTTTCTGAAGGAAATCTCGCATACCCAGGAGGAAAGTGTGGAATGAGAGGAGTGGATGGGAAGCATCTTAAGGTTACCGGCTGCCTTTTTAAATTGTGCTACAGACAGTAACCAAGTCCCAAGAATTCTGCAGGAATTCTTCTTACAGCCTGGCATGTCTGTGTGTCAGCTTGACCTTATCTTTCTAAACCAGGTGTACTAAGCCCATGTAAAGTGCACAGATGTTATGTCCTGACTCTCACATAATCAGCTATGCCACAGACAGCTGGTGTCTCATTATGAATCTTCTCTAAAGTATTTATCTAGAACATATTCACTTGCTTCCACTGTCTTTCTCAGCTTAAAACACACAGACACACATACACATACATACACACACACACAGGCTGGGCTGACTTTTCCCATCACTAACCTTGTCCAAGGTCAAGGGAGATGTGGGGTCAACACAGACCCCCATGACTGTAAGTTTAAACCGATTGCATTAATCTATTTTGCATTTTGATCAGTTGATCACGAAATACCTATAATTACAAAAGTTGCCCATGCTATTGTATGCACAAATGATCAAGATGACATACATAGAGGTAGGGAGCTTCCTAGGAGGAATGCCTTTTTGGTTTTATGTAAAAGCTGTAAGGGCATTCATGTTCTGCACCTAATTCTAATTGGTTCATGCATTTTAATTCTCTATTTTTATTTGCCACATTTTTCCTACCCACATTTTTCTCGATTCTCCTAAATCGAGAGAAGCTGCCATCCACCAAGCTGCTTATCCATTCATGTCTTTTCTGGACTTATCTGACCACCTTATATTTGTCCAGAGTTTGCTCAATTCCAAGACAGTGAACATGAATGGAACAACCGTACACCACAAAGCTGTGTGCAGAGAATGTTACCTGTGACATGGCTAACATTCTTTCTGAAACTTGGCCATAATTTCTCTTTCCCTACCTACAACCCTGGGAAGTTGAAGCGAGAAGGGCGTACCATGGAGCTGGCAGGATTCAAGAGCATTTTCGCAGTTTCACTTTAAGTTGTTATATTCAGACATTAATTTTGCTTTCATTTCTGAAAGAAAGAAAAAGAAGGAGACAGAAAGGAAGAGAGGAAAGGAAAGGAAAGGAAAGGAAAAGAAAGGAAAGGAAAGGAAAGGAAAAAGGAATGACTCTCACCTCCCCACAACCCCAGAATTGTTGAAAACTGAAATCAAATGGAATTCATCCTTTTAAGGTGTACTTCTCATTCCAGAAATAGTAGAAGAATCTGTCTTCTTGCTTTAGAAAACATTCTTATGAATGAGGATACTAGCTTACTGATGATGTGTTAGGATTGCTCCTGACACTATCATGAGGAAACTACTTAAAGGCACTATAATAAACTTATGCTACAAGATGACAGTGTTCACTCAAAGTCTGATATATTCAATGAAAGTATGATTTTTTGAAAACATTTGATGATGTGGGGATGCTGCAGGTTTAAATAACTTGAAGAGTCTTTATAGATTATATAAGTGCCTGTTTGTGTCCAGAACTAGTTAGTCTATAAAATGTTAATGGCAAATGAAGAATAAAGCAGGTTTCCAGATGCAAATGTATTGAGTTTAAAAGTGCTTCAAAATAATTGAGATCACATTTCAGGGCATTTGGAAATCACATTGATTTGTGGTAACCATAATCATCTGAGATGTCAAACCATTTACCACTGGAAAGTTTTGATTTGAATGTGTAACAGGAAATTGGTATTCTTTTCTCCAGGAGAAACCTAACACGCCTTCTTTAAAGCACAGCTTATTTGTTTGTTTGTGTAGAGCTGTAAGACATGGCTACTTGTTTACAAAATATCATATTCATATTACTTCTGGAGTTGTATTTCCAAACTGCAGTGGGTTTTGAACCTTTAAACAAATTATTTTAAAAAAATTATTGGCCAGGCATAGGGGCTCACACCTGTAATCCCAGCACTTTGGGAGTCCAAAGTGAGCGGATCAGGGGGTCAGGTGTTTGAGACCAGCCTGGCCTACATGGTGAAACCCTGTCTCTAGTACAAATATCAAAACTAGCCAGGTGTGATGGCAGGTGCCTGTAATCCCAGCTTCTCAGGAGGCCGTAGCAGGACAATTGCTTGAACCCGGGAGGCAGAGGTTGCAGTGAGCCAAGATCATGCCACTGTAACTCCAGCCTGAGTGACAGAGCAAGACTCCATCTCAGAAAAAAAAATTGTTATATTTCTAGCATTACATAGATGTTAAATGTTAAGCAAATAGATTACTGAGGTATACATAGGCATCACTTTACAAAGTCAGTAACCCTGCAGGAAAAGCAAAATTGCAATCTACCTATCAATGTTACTAAGGAGGTCTTTTTTTTTCCAAACAGGAAGCTCGGTTCTCAGATTTTTCTGAAGGGCATACAATGAGGAAGGATGGGAAAAACCACACATAAAACAAGTATTTGGCTTATCGCAGGAATCTGATTGCACCAAAGGAAATGATTACTTAGAATATGTTAATGCAAAGTTAAAATAAGATTTTCCTTGGCAATTAAATGTACTGTGCACTAATACGTACTTTCAATGTTATTCAATTCAACAACGTGGGGTATATTAACTACATTTCCAGCTTGATGTCAAGCAATGAGGAACACAAGTTCCAGTTCTGCAAAGATTCATCAACTTTCTTAGCTCAAGACAGAAACTGAGAAATGCATAGAGGAATAAAACATAAAATAGCTCCGACCTCCATGATCTGGGAAAAGGCTAGATTATTACCCATCAGGCACACTTCCTAATGCCTTTTTAGGGGCCTACAAAAAAGTTTTAATTTATTTTATAATCAAAAGAAAAGAAAATGAACATTGGGGATTGGAGATCATATTGGCCTTTGCAGAAACATAGTCATAAAATATTATGTTAATACATTTTAAGTTTTTATATAGTATATTTTTATATTAAAATATGCTAATATATTTTGCCTTTGTGGCCCAAGAAAGTCTTACTGGGCTTTGGGGAAGGGACCCTATCCTGGTGAAGCAGTTGCTTTACTCATAAACACCTGGGGCAGAAATTTGGTTTAAGAAATATTGTTCTGTCTTCACTTTTCTTTTAACCAGATTCCTTAGGAAAACCAATCCAGTGTCAGAACAAATCCCCGAAGCAGTGAGAAGCTGGAGTGACAAAAGCATACTATGGGTACTAAGATCCGCTCTTCCTTGACCTAGCAAATTTAATAAAATATCAAAACACGTCCATAAAGATGCTGCTGGTGATTGCATGCCCACAGGGAGCTAACACGCTCAGGAAGAAAGGTGTTGATTCCCTGGAGACTTTTAAAAGCTAAAGCCTTATTGCCTTCTCTTTAGTGCCCAGAGAATGTGGTGTATGATGTGAATGCTCAAAACCTCTTAAATCGAAGCTGTCTAACCTCCACAGAAATCACATCTATCCCATGCTTCATGGACAAAGAGTCTCCACTTGGCCAAATGTTAGCCAAACTCCTCAATCTTCTCCCGGGCCCATCTGTGCACTTCCTTGTAAAGCCCAATTTTAGCAAGAAGTCTGTTAAGTCAGTTTAGTAAGAACACCCTACCCCCTGTATCTGTTCATTCTCAGCATCTGATTATGCTCCTCAGCCTCCGCCACTCTCCAGGGGATGTGTAGTCACCTGATAGGCCTTTGCTAGAATCTTGTTTGGTCGGTTTAGCTGGAATCCTACTGGCCTTTGGTGTTTCCTCTTAGTAGTTTTCCATTCACTGATGGGCAGGCACCCTGCTCCCTGGCTATGAATCCCCACTTTCCCATGCTGTATTAAGTGCTGAGCCCAATCTCTCTTCCCCACTGCAAGCCCGCATTACTTCAGCAGTCACAATTTTGCTGAATGAAGTCTTCCTTACTGCATTTTAATAACTAGCACTGAATTTTTTTTTCTTTAACATCATCCGTGAGAACTCAAAACCTGCTGGGACAGCATAACTCTGTGGGGTCTTTAGAGCTCAGCTTTCTGAGGCCCTGAGCATTCTTGGTTTTCCAACACCATGAACCTGTTTCATGTTGCGAGAGATCACTTGAGCCAATTACTTAATACTATCTCTTTGTGATTCTGAATAAGGTAATTGTAATGTACCAATATTTTACTTTGTCAAGTATTATTTTAATGGAAGCCTTCCCAGTGAAGGAAACATCAGTTTTCCTAGTTAGAATGTGAGCATCTTAAAAACTACCCGTCTTTCTGAAAAGGAAACATTCCCATGTAACTATTTATCAGTTTTCTAAGAACTTCAAGGGTCTTTCATATAAGAGACACTCAAATTCAGTGGTTCATTAGAAAATGGTTCTACTCATTCAGTTCAAGTCCTCTAAATGATTTTTCAGTAAGTTTATCTTTTTTTGTTTTTGACAGAGTCTCACTCTGTCACCGCAGAATGTAGAATCAGTGACAGCCCTGAGCTAGTTTTCCTGCATCTAGTCTGCCCCTTCTGAGGGTGATGCAAGACAGTGACAAATCATCAGGCATTGGATTCTCACAAGGAGTTCACAACCAGTGCAGTGGTGTGATCTTAGTTTGCCACAGCCTCCACCTCTCTGATTCAAGAGATTCTCCCATCTCAGCCTCCTGAGTAGCTGGGACTACAGGTGTGCACTATGATGCCATGTACACTTTTGTATTTTTAGTAGAGATAGGGTTTCATCATGTTGGCCAGGCTGGTCTCAAACTCCTGACCTTGGGTTATCTGCTCGACTCAGCCACCGAAAGTGCTGGGATTACAGACATGAGCCACTGAACCTAGCCATGATAAGCTTCTTACCTGACAAACACATCACAACTTCAAAGTAGTAAATTGTATAATTTCTTATATACTTTACATAGTAAGCAAATACAATCACTTTTACATCGAGGTTTGGTACATAAAATTCACTTCACTGAGTGTATGAGAATCCAAGGTTCCAAACTAAATTATTATTTTTTTTGCAGTTTCAAGATTTAATAGAGTCAAATAGAGTGAAGAGTGAAAACAGAGCTCCCATACAAAAGGACAGGATGCCCAAATTAAATTATTTATACATAGAGATGATCATGTTTTTCTAAAGGAAAAATTGTTAATGAACATGTTTTTATAACTATGTACTTTGAATTGCTTGTGAAAATTTATACAAATTTAACAATATGTGCAAAAATAAATATATCAAAGTACCATATTTACAAAGATACATGTATTTTCCAGTGGGCAGGCCCCAGTGGTGGTTACATTTGGAATAGAAGCTATCTCGTGAATCAAATATACAGATTTATCCCAGTGAGTTCTGAGCAAGATGATATTTTCCTATTTCTCTTACAATAATGTCAGCACCATATGAACGACTTGGACCTGGCCATAACTTTCCTGGATAATCCTCTATGGTGAGGCTCCCCAACCCCTACACCATAGACCACTGCCAGTCTGTGGCATGTTAGGAAATGGACCATTAAGCGGGAAGTGAGCAGAGGGCAACTGAGCAAAGTTTCACCTATATTTACAGCTGTTCCCTGTCACTCACATTAACACCTGCATTCTGCCTCCTGTCAGATGAATGACTGCATTAGATTCTAATGGGAACATGAAATCTATTGTGACCTGCAAATATTTGGGAGCTAGGTTGTGCATTCCTTATGAGAATCAATGCCTGACTATCTGTCACTGTTTCCCATCACCCCCAGAAGGGACAGACTAGATGCAGGAAAACTAGCTCAGAGCTGCCACTGATTCTACATTATGGTAAGTAGTATATTAATTTTTTAATGTATTACAATGTAATTATAAATATAATGTGCTTAAATCAACCTGAAACCATTCCTTATGTCCACCACCCCTGGTTCATGGAATAATAATGTCTTCCATGAAACCAGTCCCTGTTGCCAAAAAGTGTGGGAACTACTACTCTATAGGTACTCTTTGCTTGTTGCCACTGAAAATCCAGATAAGGGATCAGAAGAGGAGTTCCTAAGGAATGAATTGTGATATATTAGTCCATTTTCATGCTGCTAATAAAGACATACTTGAGACTGAGAAATTTACAAAGGAAAGAGGTTTAATTGATCACAGTTTAGCATGGCTAGGGAGGCCTCAGGAAACTTACAATTATAGCAGATGGGGAAGCAAACACATCCATCTTCATATGGCAGCAAGAAGGAGAAGTGCAGTGCAAAGGTGGGGAAAAGCCCATTATAAAACAATCAGATCTCATGAAAACTCACTCACTGTCATGAGAACAGCATCGAGGTATCTGCCCCCATGATTCAGTTACCTCCAACCAGGTCCCTCCCACAACATGGGGATTACAGGACTACAATTCAAGATGAGATTTGGTTGGGGACACATCATTCTGCCCTGGCCCCTGCCAAGTCTCATGTCCTCTCATTTCAAAACACAATCATGGCTTCCCAAAAGTCCTCCAAGTCTTAACTAATTCCAGCATTAACTCAGAATTCCAAGTCCATAGCCTCATATCAGACAAGACAAGGTCCTTTTGCCTATGAGCCTGTAATATCAAAAGCAACTTAGTAACTTTGTACATACAGTGGGGATACAGGCATTGGATAAACACACCCATTTCAAATGGGAGAAATTGGCCAAAACAAAGAGGCTACAGGCCCCATGCAAGTCCAAAATTCAATGGGGCAGTAATTAAATCTTAAGGTTCTGAAATTATCTCCTATGACTCCACATCTCACATCTGTGTCACACTAGTGCAAGATATGGGATCCCACGATATTGGGAAGCTCCATCCTTGTGACTTTGCAGGGTACAGCTTCTCTCTTGGGTGCTTTCATAGGCTGGTGTGGAATGTCTGTGGCTTTTCCAGGATCAATGGTACAAGTTGCTAGTGGATGTAACATTCTGAGGTCTGGAGGATGGTTACCTCTTCTCCCAGCTCTACTAGGCAGTGTTCCAACAGGGACCCTGTTTTGGGGCTCCATCCCCACATTTCCCTTATGCACTGCCCTAGCAGAGGTTCTCCATTAGGGCTCCACTGCTGCATCACAACTCTGCCTGGATATCCAGGCATTTTCATACATCTTCTGACATCTAGGTGGAGGTCCTGAAACCTCAATTCTTGTATTCTATTCACCTGCAGGACTGACACCACATGGAAGCTGCCAAGACTTGAGACTTACACCCTCTGAAGCCATGGCCCAAACTGTACTTTTGCTCCTTTTTACCACAGTTGGGACAGCTGGGACACAGAGCACCAAGTCCAGAGGCAGCACAAAGCAGTGGGAAAAGCATTTTTTCCCTCCTATGCCTCCAGACCTGTGATGGGAAGACTACCATGAAGGTTGTTGAGATACCCTGGAGACATTTTCCCCACTGACTCATCATTAATTTTGCAAATTTCATCAGTGAACTTGAATTTCTTCCCAGAAAATGGTTTTCTTTCTTTTCTACTGCATCATCAGGCTTCAAATTTTCTAAACTTTTATGCTGTGTTACTTTTCAAATACTTTGCTGCTTCGAAATTTCTTCTGCCAGACATCCTTAAACTGTCTCTCTTAAGTTCAAAGTTCCAAAGATCTCTAGGGCAGGGACAGAAAGCTGCCAGTTTCCTTGCTGAAGCACAGCAAGAGTCACCTTTGATCAAGTTCCCAACAAGTTCTTCATCTCCATCTGAGACCACCTCAGTCTGAATATTATTGTCCATATTACTATCAACATTTTGGTCAAAGCCATTCAACAAGTCTCTAGGAGGTGCTAAACTTTCTCACATCTTCCTGTCTTCTGAGTCCTCCAAGTCTCTAGGCAGTTCCAAAGTTTCCCACATTTTCTTGTCTTCTGAACCCTCCAAGTCTCTAGGAAGTTCCAAACTATCCCACATTTTTCTGTCTTCTTCTGAGCCCTCCAAACTGTTCCAACCTCTGCTTGTTATCCAGTTGCAAAGTCACTTCCCTTTGGGGTACCTTTACAGCAGCACTCTACTACCAGCTACCAATTTATTGTATTAGTCTGTTCTCATGCTGATAATAAAGACATACCTAAGACAGGGAAATTAGTAAAGGAAAGAATTTTAATAGACTCACAGTTCCTCAAAGATAGGGAAGCTTCAGGAATCTTACAATCATGGCAGAATGGGAAGTAAACATGGCCTTCACATGGCAGCAACAAGGAGAATTATAGAGCAAAGGTGGGGCAAAGCAACTTATAAAAACATCAGATCTTGTGAGAACTCACTATGATGTGAACAACATGGAGATAAACACCCTCATAATTCAATTATTCCCACTGTGTCCCTTTCATGACATGTGGGAATTATGGGAACTACAATTCAAGATGAGCTCTGGATGGGGACACAGCCAAAACGTATCACCGTAAGAGGGCACAAGACAGCCTGGATCCCTGTGTCACCACTGGGAGCAGCTCCAGAGAGCTGCCTGTTCAACAGTGGCTGTAACCTGAACAAGAACTAAACTTTTTAAAATATGAGGCATTGGGATTAGGAGGTTGTTAAGTATAACACCAGCAGGAGATAATTACCTCGACTAATACAAGAGGTCAGCCATACTAGATGAACCTAACATTTTATGATAGTTCTTTGGATTTCCAAAAGATGCCTTGATTTACTGGTACTGCTTTAAATGAAAGTCATGTACATTAATTCTTTAAAGGCTATCTAGCTATGTTAAAGGGAGAATCAAATAAAATTAAACATAAAAATATAGTGGAGTCTACTATCAATTGACCATGGCCCAGAATTGATTATAAGTGATTCTGCAATTCTAATATAAATAAGTGGAAAGGCAGAGTCAATTAATTTCCACAACAACTGTAATTATTACTTAAATGTTGAGGTCCTTTTTGAAACATTACATTTTGCTTCACTGGGTTCTATGGAAACAGTAGATTTTAAAACTTATTACACTTATTGAGGTGTTATGATGTAATTTTCAGTGGCAGTTGAAAGTGTCAAATTTTCCAATGAACACACATATTTTATTGTATTATAAATATATAGATTTTTTAAAGATGGAGTTTCAATCTTAAACTCTTAAAGGACCCAGGCTGGAATCCTATGGCACAGTCTTAGCTCACTGCAACCCCCTCCTCTTGAGTTCAAGTGATTCTTCTGCCTCAGCCTCCTGAGTATCTGGGACTACAGGCACCCACCACCATGCCCAGCTATTTATTTATTTTTTTTTTGTATTTTCAGTACAGACAGGGTTTCACTCTGTTGTCTAGGCTGGTCTTGAAATTCCGACCTCAGGTGATCTGCCCAACTTGGGCTCCCAAAGTGCTGCAATTACAGGCAGGAACCACTGCACCCAGCTCCAGGGGATATATTTGCATAATGTATTATTGAATTCCCTATAAAGTTTGTCACTTTTGGAATACTTTTTAAAATACTGCCATACCTACGTAGTACTTCAGTAAATGCAATATTTTCGTTTTGTTAATGATATCTGGTCTTAGGAAAAGATTAAACAATGACATAATATTTTAAGCCAAGCTATTTCTGTGATCTTTGAAATAATGCTGTTGAACTTGTGTTTAATATTTCCAATTAATTAATGTGATTCTTGCATTTTGTTCTATTCTTTCAAAGTCAGGTGGTTGACTATGTCATTAATGCAAAGTGTAGGCTCTGTGTTAAAATCTGAAGGCATTCTGCAGCAAGGTTTGAACATACTCTTGTCTAGTGCCTCAGGCTGATATGTGTGAAAGTGACGAGTACTATAGGAAGAAGCTGGGAAAAGTCAAAGCTTGAAATAATTCAGGAAAGGGTACTGGTGGCATTTTATCAGACAAGGGCAATGCATCTGGTCTGTAACTGCTAAGAGAAAGCTGGATCAGACAGCCCATCTATTAGAGCTTATATCAGGGAGAGCTGTTCACATTGTTGCATCAGGGGCACAGACAAAGTGAGCTCTGTAGCACATCCCATTGCACTGAAGGAGAGTAGAGGGCAGGGTCTGGGGGCCATATGCAAGTGTTACAAGTGGGGATGTGGGATGGTTTTTGATGAGTTGCATGATCCCAGACATGATTCTGAATGCTTTAATAGATACATCTATTTAATCTTCACTGCACATGAAGGCAAAAATTCATAAATTGCTTTATGCTTAGATTTATGGAATGATCTGTTGGCTAATATAAAAGGAAATGGATAGGCCGGGCGTGGTGGCTCACACCTGTAATCCCAGCACTTTGGAAGGCCGAGGCGGGCGGATCACAAGGTCAGGAGATCCAGACCATGGTGAAACCCCGTCTCTACTAAAAATAGAAAAAATTAGCCGGGCGCAGTGGCGGGCGCCTGTACTCCCAGCTACTCGGGAGGCAGAGGCCGGAGAATGGCGTGAACCCTGGAGGCGGAGCTTGCAGTGAGCCGAGATTGCGCCACTGCACTCCAGCCTGGGCGACAGAGCGAGACTCCGTCTCAAAAAAAAAAAAAAAAAAAAAAGGAAATGGATAAATTCATGAACTTCATACATGACTGTGCATTCCATGTACTGCACAATTCCAAGAAGCAGCATTAACATAATCCGCAGTGGGAAGAACATGTTCTAAATTTGTGCAGTGCACAACCTGTGCCACCATATATAGCAATATCCATTAGATGGTGATGTTGGAAAAATAGATGCATATGTAAGTTGGACACAACTGACTACCATGATTTGTGTAGCAAAAGACACAGGAGTATGGTGTGTAAAACCCATGGATGAGTCTGTGAGTGAGTGTATCAACGTAAGACATTCTGGAGTGGAAAAAGCAATCCAAGTGTACTGCTCATTAAAATAGAGCTCATATTAACAAATAGTTGACATATTGCATTGAGAAAAAAGGCACAAGATTTTGTTAGTTTACTTTTCTCTGGGCATTACTATGCTGTCTGCTAAAGATTTCCAGCTCAGTTTGCTGCTCAGGCACATTGTAGTGCTGAACTCTGGCCTTTAGTGAACAGAGATGTTCACTAAAGGAGAGATGTCACAGTCTATTTCAGAGTTACAGCATCTGTCACCAGCACTTTCTTAACATCCCACACAGAGACTGGTCCCTCAGGGAGGTCTCCGAATTAAGATGACACCAAACAGCGTTCCAGATAACTCTGGAGGAATCCACAGTGTGATCAAGCAAGAAAACTTTGCTGCTGAAGCCACTGAGATTTAATTATTGTTCATGTAGCCTAGATACATTCATCCTGAGCAACTTACGTTACCATCCTGTTTCTGCAAAGGAATGAGTATTACATTTTGCAAAATATTTCATTTCCCATTGTTATCCCTTAGGGATTTTATAGCTAAGGAATCCTGGGATATTTTGGACCATGGAATATATGAGGTTTAAACAGAAAGATAATTTAGATAGAGGAAAGAAAAAATGAGAATGACTTCCGGCCAGGTAAAAACAAAACCAAATGAAACTAATGTTGAGATTCACTGTATCTTCAGAAGTATACACATCTACTAACTTTTACTGAGTGAACACTTAATTGTATGTTAATTATTTGACAATCCTTTAAAGTTAAAGACTATCTAGTAAGAATAATAATATTCATGTGCATGCTACTTATTAGTGCTTTGAATATAATGAAATGGTCTGTTGACATTTTCTTGTTTAAATTGTGTGCCTTTTTTTTTAATCCCAATCATGCTAAGTGAATTCTGCTGTTTAAAAAATCATGTAGTGCTATTATTTTTCATGACAATGCTTTAAAGGGTAACTTATATGAAGAGTAATATTTAAAATTATATTGTATTATTTCTATCACAGCAAGACAATGTTAAAGCTTTTCCAGGGCTATAATGGTTCCTTTCACATAGAGTTCATTAAATTAATCAGTGATGGCCCTTAGAAGAGAGCTACCAAGCCCAAATGAGACAAGGAATTCTGTGTCATAATGAGAGAAAGGAATAGAAGGGTAAGAGAAAGGTGAGTAGAAGACACGGAGGCAAACCTTAGTCATCCCACATCTGTTTATGATGCAGTTTTCTGAAAGATCGTAAAATAGAGGCTGAGAGAACCAACACACTATCAGTCTCAGGGTGATGATTACCCTGTAATAGTCTATCTTCAACTACCTTAGAGAATGCATGAGAAAGTGCTTGATGAATGATTCCATCCTAACCACTATTTAAGCTCCAGGGCAGAGAAAAGAACCAGAATTTCAGATCCTTACTCCTCACTGTCTTGTATGTCTAAAATGTGCAGGGATCTAATGTCAGCTCATCACTTACCATGGCATAAAAATACATATTTCTCTGCAGAAGATCATCTCAGTGCTTCCTTGCTCCACAGAAGTTTTTTTTTTTTTTTTAAATAAGAGAAATCCCTTTTGGAGATTCAGAGATTTATTCTAGGAAATGACAATGCCCTTGAATTATCTTTATATGGGATCTGGCAATGAGTAGTGCCTCTAACACCTAGATGACTTTATGCCATTTCTAGAATTTAACAGCAATGACAAATCTATTTTTTGCTTCAGCCCAGGCAGGTATGTTAATGTGTACTCTGTGAGGGACAAAGACACTTAGCACTGCCCATCCATTTTCAAACCTTTAATAATAGCCTGGAGTTAGATCTGCCTACTTTTCTTCTGTTGTACATCAAGACTAACCTCCATGGCTAAGCTTCCAATCTCACACTTTTGCACTATAACTACAGAAAAATGTATATGATGGAAGAAGATGATTAAACTCTGCAAATTCACATTGCCCTACATCACCGAGTTTGAGGATTAACTTTCAACACAAAATAATTCAGTTCTGGGGGATCTGGCAAGATGGACGAATAGGAACAGCTCCAGTCTGCAGGTCCCAGTGAGATCAATGCAGAAGGTGGGTGATTTCCACATTTCCAACTGAGGTACTTGGTTCATCTCACTAGGACAGGTTACACAGTGGGTGCAGCTCATAGAGGGTGAGCAGAAGTAGGATGGGCGTCCCTTCACCCAGGAAGTGCAAGGAGTCTGGGGAGTCTCCCTTTCCCAGCAATGGGAAGCCATGAGGAATTGTGCCATCCAACCCAGATTCTACACTTTTCCCATGGTTTTTGCAACCTGTAGACCAGGGGATTCCCTCATGAGCCTGTATCACCAGGGTCCACAGTTTCAAGAAAAAAACTGGGTGACTGTTTGGACATACACCAAGCTAGCTGCAGGAGCTTTTTTCCATACAGCAGTGGCATCTGCAACTCCAGCAAGACAGAACCAGTCACTGCCCTGGAAAGAAGGCTGAAGCCACAGAACCAAGTGATCTTGTTCAGCAGATCCCACTCCCATAGAGCCCAGCAAGCTAAGAACCCCTGGCTTGAAATTCTTGCTACCAACATAACAGTCTGAAGTCCAGTTGGGACCATCAAGCTTGGAGAGGGGAGGGGCATCCACAATTACTGAGGCTTCAGTAGCCGGTTTTTCCCTCACAGTGTTAAGGAAGCCACCAGGAAATTCAGCCTGGGTTGAACTCACCACAGCACAGCAAAGTGGCTATGGCCAGAGTGCCTCTCTAGATTCCTCCTCACTGGGTGAGGCATCTCTGAAAAAAAGGAAGGAGCCCCCATCAGGGGATTATAGGTAAGACTCCTATCTACTTGGAACAGAGAACATGAGGGATTATAGGTAAGACTCCTATCTACTTGGAACAGAGAACATGGAGGAAGGTGTGGCTGTGGGCACAGCTTCAGCAAACTTAAAACGTTGATGCCTGCAAGCTCTGAAGAGAGCAACAGATCTACTAGCATAACACTCGAGTTCTACTGAGGGACAAACTGCCTCTTAAGTGGGTCCCTGACCCCTGTGCCTCCTGACTGGGAGACAACTCACAGGAGGAGTCAACAGACATCTGATACAGGACAGCTCTGCCTGGCATCTGATGGGTGCCCCTCTGGGTGAAGAGTCTAGAGGAGGGAGCAGGCAGCAATATTTGCTCTTCTACAGCATCTGCTGGTGATACCCAGGCAAACAGGGTCTGGAGTCGACCTCCAGCAGACTTGCAGAAGACAGACCTCACTGTTAGAAGGAAGACTAACAAAGCAATAGCATCAATATCAAGAAAAAGGACTTCCACACAAAAACCTCATCCAAAGATCATCAGTATCAAATATGAAAGGTAGCTAAATCCATGAAGATGAGGAAAAACCAGTGCAAAAATGCTAAAAATTTCAAAACCAGAATGCCTCTTCTCCTAATCATCACAACTCCTTTTCAGAAATGGCACAAAATTGGATGGAGAATGAGTTTCATGGATTGACAGAAGTTGGCTTCAGAATCTGGGAAATGACAAACTCTGCTGTACTAAAGGAGCATGTTCTAACCCAATGAAAGGAAGCTAAGAACCTTAATAGAAAGTTAAAGGAATTGCTAACTAAAATAGCCAGTTTAGAGAAGAATATAAGTGACCTGATGAAGCTAAAAAACACACAATGAGAGCTTCATGAACCATACACAAGTACCAATAACTGAATCAATCAAATGGAAGAAAGGATATCAGAGATTGAAGATCAACTTAATGAAATAAAGGGTGAAGACAAGATTAGAGAAAAAACAAGGAAGTATGAGACTATGTGAAAAGACCAAAGCTACAATTGATTGGTGTACCTGAAAGTGACTGGGAGATTGGAACGAAGTTGGAAAACACACTTCAGGATATTATCCAGGAGAACTTCCAAAACCCAGCAGAGATAACCCAACATTCAATTCAGGAAATACAGAGAACATCACTAAGATACTTTATGAGAAGAGCAACCCCAAGACATGTAATTGTCAGATTCTCCAAAAATGAAAAGAAGGAAAAAAATATTAAGGGCAGCCAAAGAAAAAGGTCAGGTTACCACAAAAAGAAGCCCATCAGAGTAACAGTGAATTTCTCTGCAGAAACCCTACAAGTCGGAAGAGAGTAGGCATCAATATTCAGCATTCTTAAAGAAAACAATTTTCAACCCAGAACTTCATATCCAGCCAAAATGAGCCTCATAAGTGAAGGAGAAACAAAATCCTTTCTAGACAAGCACATGCTAAAGGATTTTGTCACCACCAGGCCTACCTTACAAGAGCTCCAGAAGGAAGTACCAAATATGGAAAAGAAAAACCAGTACCAGCCACTGCATAAACATACCAAAATATAAAGAGCAATGACATTATGAAGAAACTACATCAACTAATGTACAAAATAATCAGTCTGCATCATGATGACAGGATCAAATTCACACATAACAATATTAACCTTAAATGTCAATGGGCTAAGTGCCCCAATTAAAAGACACAAACTGGCAAATTAAAAGACAAGACCCTTTGGTGTCCTGTAATCAGGAGACCCATCTCATCTGAAAAGATGCACATAGGCTCAAAATAAAGGGATGCAGGAGTATTTACCAAGAAAATGGAAAGCAAAAAAAAAAAAAAAAAAAAAAACCCAAAAACATCAGAGGTTGCAAGTCTCATCTCTGATAAACAGACTTTAAACTAAAAATATCAAAAAAGACAAAGAAGGGCGTTACATAATGGTAAAGAGATTGATGCAACAAGAAAAACTAACTATTCTAAATATATATTCACCCAATACAGGAGCACCCAAATTCATAAAACAAGTTTTTAGAGACCTACAAAAAGACTTAGACTCCCATGTAATAATAGTGGGAGACTTTAACACTCCATTATCAATATTAGACAGATCAATGAGACAGAAAATTAATAAGGATATTCAGAACTTGCACTCAGTTCTGATGTAGTGGACCTAATAGACATTATTTATAGAACTCTCCCCCTCAAATCAACAGAATATACAGTCTTCTCAGCACCACATCACACTTCTTCTAAAATCCACAACATAATAGGAAGTAAAACATTCCCTGGCAAATACAAAAGAATGCAAATCATAACAAACAGTCACTCAAACCACAGAACTGAAGGAGATAGAGACCAAACATCCCTTCAAAAAAATCAGTGAATCCAGGACCTGGTTTTTTGAAAAGATTAACTAAATATATAGACTGCTAGCCAGACTATAAAAAAGAAAAGAGGGAAGAATCCAATAGACACACTAAAAATGATGAAGGGGATATCACCACTGATCTCACAGAAATACAAACTACCATCAAAGAATACTATACACACCTCCATGCAAATAAACTTGAAAATCTAGAAGAAATGGATAAATTTCTGGACATATACACCCTCTCAGAACTAAACCAGGAAGAAGTCGAATCCCTGAATATAGCAATAAAATGATCTGAAATTGAGACAGCAGTTAATAGCCTACCAACCAAAAAAAGACCAGGTCCAGAAGAATTAACTGTCAAATTCTACCAGAGGTACAAAAAGGAGCTTGTACCATTCCTTCTAAACTATTCCAAGTGATAGAAAAAAGGAAATCCTCCCTAACTCATGCTATGAGGTCAGCATCATCCTTTCACCAAGACCTGGCATAGATACAACAACAAAAAAGAAAATTTCAGGCCAACATCCCTGATGAACATCAATGCAAAAATCCTCAATAAAATACTGCCAACCAAAACCAGCAGCACATCAAAAAGTTTATCTACCACAATCAAGTTGGCTTCATCTCTGGGATGCAAGGCTGGTTCAACATACACAAGTCAAAAAATGTAATCCATCACATAAATGGAACCAATGACAAAAATCACATGATTATTTCAATAGATGCAGAAAAAGCCTTTGATAAAATTCAACAGTTCTTCATGCTAAAAACACCCAATAAACTAGGTATTGAGGGAACATATCTCAATATAGTAGGAACTATTTATGGCAAACTCATATACAACAGCACACAGAGTAGATGAAAGCTGGAAGCATTCTTTTTTTTTTCTTTTCTTTTCTTTTTTGAGACAGAGTCTTGCTCTGTCGCCCAGGCTGGAGTGCAGTGGCACAATCTCAGCTCACTGCAAGCTCTGCCTCCTGGGGTACACCATTCTCCTGCCTCAGCCTCCCGAGTATCTGGGACTACAGGCGCCCACCACCTCCCCCAGCTAATTTTTTTTGTATTTTTTAGTAGAGATGGGGTTTTACCGTCTTAGCCAGGATGGTCTCAATCTCCTGACCTTGAGATCTGCCTGCCTCAGCCTCCCAAAGTGCTGGGATTACAGGCATGAGCCACTGCGCCCGGCTGCATTCCTTTTGAAAGCAGGTACATGACAAGGACTCTCAACAGTGCTATTCAACATAGTATTGGAAGTTCTGGACAGAGAAATCAGGCAAGAGAAAGAAATAAAGGTATCAAAATAGGAAGTCAGGAAGTTAAATTGTCCTTGTTTGCAGACAACATGATTTTGTATTTAGAAAACCCTATCATCTCAGTCCAAAAACTCCTTAGCTGATAAGCAACTGCAGCAAAGTCTCAGGGTACAAAATCAATGTACAAAAATCACAAGTATTCTTAAACACCAACAATAAACAAAGAGCCAAATCATGAGTGAACTTCCATTCGCAAAGAGAATGAAATATCTTAGAATACAACTTACAAGGGAGGTGAAGGACCTCTTCAAGAAGAATTGCAAAACACTGCTGGAGGAAATAAGGAAGGAAACAAAAAAAAAATGAGAAAAAAATCCGTGCTCATGGATAAGAAGAATCAATATCATGAAAATGGTCACAGTGCCCAAAGTATTCATAGATTCTATGCTATCCCCATCAAACTACCATTGACTTTCTACACTGAATTAGAAAACACTACTTTAAATTTCATATGGAACCAAAAAAGATCTCATATAGCCAAGACAATCCTAAGCAAAAAGGACAAAGCTAGAGGCATTATGCTACATGACTTCAAACTATATTACAAGGCTACAGTAATTGAAACAGCATGGTACTGGTACCAAAACAGATATATAGACCAACGGAGCAGAACAGAGGCCTCAGAAACAATACCACACAGCTACAGCCATCTGATCTTCAATAAACCTTTGACAAAAGCAAGCAATGGGGAAAGTATTTTCTATTTGATAAATTGTGCTGGTAAAACTGGTTAGCCATAGGAAGAAAACATAAACTGGATTCCTTCGTTACACTTTATACAAAAATTAACTCAAGATGGATTAAAGACTTAAACATAAAATGTAAAACCATAAAGACTCTAGAAGAAAACCTGGGCAATACCATTCAGGAAATATGCGTGGACAAAGACTTCATGACTGAAACACCAAAAGCAATGGCAACAAAAACCAAATTGACCAATTGGATCTTATTATACTAAAGCGCTTCTGCACAGCAAAAGAAACTACTATCAGAGTTTAAGGCAACCTCCAGAATTTGAGAAATTTTTGCAATCTATTTGTCTGACAAAAGTGCAATTTCCAAAATCTACAAGGAAATGAAACAAATTTACAAGAGAAAAACAAAAACTCCCATCAAAAATGGATGAAAGATATGAACAAGCACTTCTTAATAGAAGACATTTATGTGGCCAACAAACATATGAAAAACATTACTGGTTATTACAGAAATGCAAATCAAAACCACAATGAGATACCATCTCTCACCATTTAGAATGGTGTTTGTCAAAAACTCAGGAAAAACAACAGATGCTGGAGAGGATTTGGAGAAATACAAACTCTGTTACACTGTTGGTGGGAGTGGAAATTATTTCAGCCATTGTGGAGGACAGTGTGGCAATTTCTCAAGGATCCAGAAATACCATTTGACCCAGCAATCTCATCACTGGTTATATATCCAAATGATTATAAATCATTCTGCTATAAAGGCACACACACATGTATGTGTATTGCAGCATTATTCACAATAGCAAAGACTTGGAACCAACCCAAATGCCCACCAATGACAGACTGGTTTAAAAAATGTGACACATGTACACCATGGACTACTATGCAGTCATAGAAAAGAATAAGTTAATGTCCTTTGTAGGCACATGTATGAAGCTGGAAACCATTTTTCTCGACAAGCTATCACAAGAACAGAAAATGAAACACCACATGTTCTCACTCATAAGTGGGAATTGAACAATGAGAACACAAGGACACAGGGAGAGGAATATCACACACTGCGGCCTGTCAGGGGTTGTGGGGGCTAGGGAAAGGAGAGCATTAAGACAAATACCTAATGCATTTGGAGCTTAAAACCTAGATGATGGGTTGATAGTTGCAGCAAACCACCATGGCATATGCATCCCCATGTAACAAACCTGCAGATTCTGCACATGTATCCTAGAATTTAAAGTATAATGAATAAAAATAAATATATAAATAATTCAGTTTTATAACAAAACAAAAGTCACTCTAGTGTCTGAAGAGTGTGATTAAACGTAATTTTTTACATAACACATTTTAAGTATGCCAATAAGAGAGGATTATCCAATTAGAAAATGTCATCGGCAGGACCATTTTAACACCCAAGTGATGAATCTTGCCTCCTGTTTCAATTGTAGTACACAAGAAAAAATGCAAATTTAAGTAGTACTCTACTTAAGTACTGTGATTACAAAGTAATCAGAGAACCGAGTTCCATGCTGAAAATAACTCTGTTCCTCTATGAAGATAAAAGAAAATCTAGCACAATGTATCACATTGCTATGATAATGTATTTCTTCAGAGTGTATATATTTTCATAAAGGTAAATAGTAAAGGAGGTACATTTGGTAAAGACATAAACCATATTAGTGTCTTCTGCGTGTCATACCAACTGAAAACTTAGTAGCATAATGCTATACCCACATATTTAACTGCTGATCTTTTGGGCTGACACTTTGGCTCAGATGAGTGGTTTTTATTAGCTGAGTGGTTTATATTAGCTTAGTGGCTGAGCTTGCTTCAACATCTGCCCACTGACTGATGAACAACTGAGGTACCTGGTTTATGAAAGCCTCATCTGAAAAGGCAGGAACACCTGGGGCCTCTCCGCATGTGGTTTTTTAATTCTCCAGCCTGTCGTCAAGGCTATAATTCTAGTGGTTCCAAGATCAGCAGCAGAGTACAGGCCCAGTGTGCAGATACATTGCAAGTCTATGCTTGAGTCAACTTGCTCTAGAGCCCAAACAAGTCACCTAGCTAAGCCCAGCTGCAAGGGTACATATAAAGACAATGCTTAAAGGAGATAGTCAAAAAAGCACATTGCAAAATAAAATAAAATAAAATAAAATAAAGTAAAATAAAATAAAATAAAATAAAAAACACATGTATAAGGGAGGGAAGTTTCTGTGGCCAGTTTTACAATCTACTTTATAAAGGTGAAAGTCTTATCAAAAAGAGATGAGGTTGACATAGAAAATAAGGACTTCCAAAAACTCTTTTCTCTATGCAATCAGTAATAAAGTGATAGAGAAAATTGCTGGAAATAGCTTTTACAGAACTCTAGAAATTAGCCAAAGGCTTCTTGCAACCCCTTGGGAAATTTATTCAAGGAAAACAGCGGGATCTCAGTAAGAAGGAGGTGCTGGTTATCTTTTGAGCTTACCCTAATGCAAGCATACATTCTCCTGCTGAATGGTGGCTACAAAAACTACAGGCCACAGGTTCTCTACCAGGCAGCAGAGGGAGCAACATGTGGCTGGAGTTCTAGGAAATCTTCATTCCTAATGTTGGTGTGTTTTTCTGTGTTTGACCTGATATGGAGTTGCCTAGCACAAAGAAATCTTTTCCTAGAGGGAATGAAGCCCTGATGCTTACAGTATATGGATGAAAGTGGAAAACAATACTCAGTAAAAGAAACCTGACGTGAGGAAACACAATATCTAGGATCCATTTACATGAAATGTCCAGAACAGGCAAACCCATAGAAACAGAAAGGAGAGATAGCTGTTGCCAGGGGCTAAAGGGAGGAGGGACAAGGAGTAACTTCTCATGGGTAGAGAGTTTCTTTTTCCAGGGATAAAAATATTCTGAAATTAGGTGTTGGTGCTGGTTTCACAATTTTGTGATAGAAAACCACTGAATTGTCCAGGTTAAGATGCTAAATATTATGGGATGGGAATTCTGTCTCGTTTAAAAAATGAAATCCACTATTTCAATAAATTTTTTAAAAAATACAACGTAGGCTGGGCATGGTGGCTTATACCTGTAATCCTAACACTTTGGGAGGCTGAGGCAGGCAGATAGATTGAGCCTAGAAGTTCGAGACCAGTCTAGGCAATATGAAGAAATCCTGTCTCTCTCTAAAAAAAAAAAAAAAAAAAAAAAAAAAATAGAATAATTAGGCTGGACACATGAGTCTTACATGTAATCCCAGCATTTTGGGAGGCCGAGGCGAGTGGATCATGTGAGGTCAGGAGTTCAAGATCAGCCTGATCTACATGGAATAAAAATACAAAATGTAGCAAGCGCCTCTAATTCCAGCTACTCAGGAGGTGGAGGTTGCAGTCAGCCAAGACTGATCCACTGCACTCCAGTCTGGGCGACAGAACAAGAGTTCATCTCAAAAAAAGAAAAAAGAAAAATTTGGCAGGTGTGGTGTCATGCACCTGTAGTCCCAGCTACTCAGGAGGCTGAAGAAGGAAGATCACTTGAGCCTGAAATGTTGACCCTGGAGGAAACTGAGATTGTGCCACTGTACTCCAGGCTGGGAACAAAGGGAGACCCTGTCTCTAAAAAGAATAAATAAATTAATTTTAAAAAGCAAATTTCTTTTTGCCATCAGTTATTTAAAATGGACCCCCTAGAGTGACATTATTACAAAATTGTCCAACTTCTATGCCATCTTTAGGTTGGATTCCTGGGGTATTGACAGCACTTTCTTTAGTTTGCCTTGTTGAATGAGTTCCCATGTCTACATTCCAGCTACTCTTCCTGCTTTCAATGCTCCATTCTTTATCCGCCTAGTCACTTTCCCAAAATTATGCACCACAATTTATCTTAGAGGTCTCAGCTCCATCATCTTCTCTCTGTAAAACTTGTTTCCACATTGGAACCCATTACTGCTGCCGTTATATCTTTGGTAACAGGTAATCTCAACTAGATTTGTTTTAGACTGCCAACTCATTTAGAAAGGGACCAATTTCTATTCATTTTTGTATCCAAAGTGCGTAGCATGTTTCCTGGCTCCTTAGCAGGAATCTTTAATCTTCTCTGGGGACAGTGAAGGTTTTGTCCCCATGACTTCTGCAGCATTCAGTTCAGACCAGCACTCACTGCTCATTTTTCCTCCTCTGCCCAGATTGTAAAAGTAAGTTAAAAATGGAGTTGTCTCTCCTAAAGGAGTTGAAAACTTATTTCCACACAAAAACCTGGCCACGGACATTTATAGCAATCTTATTCACAATTGTTAATGCTTGGACGCAACAAAGATGTCTTTCAGTAGATGAATGGATAAACAAACTAGTACATCCAAACAAATGAGTATTATTCAAAGCCAAAAAAAAAAAAAAATTAATCGTCAGGCTCTAAGAAAGCATGGAGGAAGCACAAATGCATATTGCCAAATGAAAACAACCAATTTGAAAAGTCTTATACTGTAACTTTTAACTACAGGACATGTTGGGAAAGAGAAAACTATGAGAACAGTAAAAAACATCAGTGGGTGCCAGGGCAAAGAAGGAAGGATAAATAGGTGGAGCACAGAGGATTTTTAGGGTGGAACACAGTGAACCTACTCTGTGTAAAATTATGTAATGGTGGATCCATATCATAATACATTTGTCCAAACCCAGAGAATGTGCAACACGCAGAGTGAACCCTAATGTAGATGGTGGTGATGATGACATGTCAATGTAGGTTCATCAGTTGTAACAAATGCACTGATCTGGTGCATGAAGTTGATAATGGGGGAGGCTGTGTATGAGTTGGGGAAGGGATATAGAGGAAATGTCTACACTTTTCACACAGTTTCTCTATGAATGTAAAATTGATCTAAAATCGTATTAACTCTTACATACCTAAAAATAAGATTTTAACTCATAATACACATACACACCAAGTGGCGACACTTGAGCTGTAAGCTGGCCACCTAGATGGACTAATTCAGCTTTTCCTGGATTCTATGATATAGAGTATATTCTTCTATCCACAGTGTGCTTTTTGCATCTGACTTCAACCTGAATTCCAACAGACAGCCACCCCAAGTCCAGGGGACCTAACTCACTTTGATCATGTGAACAATATTCCACTATTTAAGCAATATAAGTGATGCTCCCATGCCTTGTGTAATGTAGTCATCCCCTGCTCCAAACCATTCCTTTGCTCAGAATTTCTTCCCAACTCTATCCTATCCAGCTGATATGGTTTGACTGTGTCTCCATTCAAATTTCATCTTGAATTGTAACTCCTACAAGTCCCATGTACCCTGGGAGGAATCTGGCAGGAAGTAATTGAATCACGGGGCAGATCTTTCCCATGCTGTTCTCATGATAGTGAATAAGACTCATGAGATCTGATGGTTTTAAAAATGGGAGTTTCCCTCCACAAGTTCTCTCTTTATGCCTGCCACCATCCATGTAAGATGTGACTTCCTTTTCCTTGCCTTTCACCTTCCCCCACGGTTGTGAGATCTCCCCAGGCACATGGAAATGTAAGTCCAATAAACCTCTTTCTTTTGTAAATTGCCCAGTCTTGGGTATGTCTTTATTAACAACATGAAAAGAAACTAATACAATAAATTAGTACCAGTAGGGAAGGATGCTGCTGAAAAGATATCCAAAAATGTGGAAATGACTTTGGAACTGGGCAGCAGGCAGAGATTGGAACAGTTTTGAAGGCTCAAAAGAAAACAGGAAAATGCCAGAGAGTGTGGAACTCCCTCAAGAGTTGTTGAGTGGCTTTGACCAAAATGCCGATAATGACATGCACAATGAAATCTAGGTTGAGGTGGTCCCAGGTGCAGGGGAGGAACTTATTATGAACTGGAGCAAAGTTGACCTTTGTGATGTTTTAGCAAAAGACTGGCAGCATTTTGCCTCTGTCCCAAAGATTTGAGGAACTTAGAACTTGAGAGAGGTGATTTAGGATATCTGGCAGGAGAAATTTCTAAGTAGCAAAGCATTCAAGATCTGACTTGGGTGCTGTTAAAGGCATTCAGTTTTATAAGGAAAGCAGAGCATAAAAATTCAGAAAATTTGCAGCCTGACAATATAATAGAAAATAAAATCCCATTTTGTGAGGAGAAATTCAAGGCAACTGCAGAAATTTTCATAAATAAAGAGGACCTGAATGTTCATCCTCAAGAAAATGGGAAAAGTATCTCCAGGGCATGTCAGAGGTCTTCATGGCAGCCACTCCCATCACAGGCCTGAAGGCCTAGGAGGAAGTAGTGGTTCTGTGGACTAAGCCCAGGGCCCCCATGCTGTGTGCAGCCTGGGGACTTGGTGGCCTTTGTCCCAGATGTTCCAGCCATGCCTGAAAGGGGACAACATAGAACTCCAGCCGTGGCTTTAGAAGGTGGAAGCCCCAAGCCTTAGCAACTCGATGTTGAACTTGTGAGTGCACAGAAGTCAAGAACTGAGGTTTAGCAATCTCTGCCTAGATTTCAAAAGAAGTATGGAAACACTGGGACACTCAGGCAGAAGGTTTCTGTAGGACTGGTACCCTCATGGAGAATATCTGCTAGGGCAGTGAAGGAGGCAAAAGTGGGGTCACAGCCTTCACACAGAGTCTCTCCTGGGGCACTGCCTGCTGGAGCTTTGGGAAGAGGGCCACTGTCCTCCAGACCCCAGAATAGTAGATCTACTGACAGCTTGCAGTGTGTTCCTGGAAAAGTCACAGACACTCAATGCTAGCCTGTGAAAGCAGCCAGGAGAGTGGCTGTACCCTGTAAAACCACAAGGGCAGAGCTTCTCAAGACTATGGGAACCTACCTCTTGCATCAGCAGGACCTGGATGTGAGATATGGAGTCAAGGGAGTTCATTTTGGTGCTTTAAGATTTGCCCTGCTGGATTTCAGACTTGTGTGGGGCCTATAGTTTCTTTGTTTGACCAATTTCTTCCATTTGGAATGACTGTTTACCCAATACCTGCATTACCATTGTATCTAGGAAGTAACTTACTTGCTTTTAATTTTACAGGCCCCTAGGGGGAATGGACTGGCCTTGTCTCAGATGAGACTTTGGACTGTAGACTTTTGAGTTAATATTGAAATGAGTTGAGAGTTTAGGGGACTGTTGGGAGGGCATGATTGGTTTTGAAACGTGAGGACATGAGATTTGGAGGTGTCAGGGGTGGAATAATATGCATTGGCTCTCTCCCCACTCAAAATTCACCTTGAATTGCAACTCCCACAGTTCCTATGTGTCATGAAAGGAACCTGGTGGGAGGTAATTGAATGGTGGAGTCAGGTCCTTTTCATACTATTCTCATGATAATGAATAAATCTCATGATATTTGATGGTTTTAAAAATGGGAGTTTCTGTGCACAAGCACTCTCTCTTTGCCTCCTGACAACGATGTAAGACATGACTTGCTCCTCCTTGCCTTCTGCCATGATTGTGAGGCCTCCTCAGCCATGTGGAAGTGTAAGTCCATTTACCTCTTTTTCTTCCCAGTATTGGGCATGTATTTATCAGCAGCTTGAAAACAGACTAATATATCAGCAATCTCAGCTCTAACAGCCTCAGATGTAGAGATTTCTGATCAGTCTTCTTTGGGGGCTCCTTCTCAACCAGGCTCTGAATAATTAACCTCATTCTTAAATTTTCAACACAAACTTTAATTATCTCCAACTTGGCTTGATAGTTTAAGCTCATCTGAGAATTTTCCCCACTGCTCGTAGTTATACTTGTCCATTTGAATGGAAATTAATCCCCTATATTCATTCTTACTAGCTCCAGTAACTCTGTTTGCCCCCATTTCTACATGGGTATTTGTCAGAAACTCCTTATGTATTTTAACTAAAATGCAATGAATTCTGCAAAGCATTCTAGATAACATTAATAAAAAATTGAGTTGCCAACGTGATCTCTCAAAGAAGCATGCATTTTGAACTCTCTCTTTTCTAAGGTACAGATCACTCCACACACCATTACTGAGCTCAGCTACCATTCTGAATTACCTGCATAAAAATGACTATCTTTTAAGAAGTTATTCCATAAGAATCATCATGGCCTAAATGTTTATATCCAATATATTTGTGTAATTTTTCATTGACCTAAAAATGTCACTTTATAAATGAATATTTTAATGTAATGAACATTTGCATGCACTTCTTTTTTAGAGGTCAATGTCTTATCTTTCTTTAGACTATCCTGAAATAAGCAATATAGCTCATGGAATTTCCTATGTTAGCAGATTGCAAGTTTTCCACATGTTCTAGACCCCAAGTGATACACTGGTATATTTGGAAAGGTATATTTCTAGTAGCAAAAAAATGAAAATGCAGACATACCTAGTTCTGGGAATAAAAATACTGGAGCCACAAGGGAAAATGTGATGTTTTTCTTGGAGATGGTACAGGCTTAAAATAACTTTAACCCATGTTGGAGGATAATCATATGAACAGAGTCTTGGCCTAATTAAAATTATTTCTCCCAAAAGTTATATAACATAGGTTTCAGTTATTCAAGTCATCAGATACTTGGTGGTTTGTCAATGATAAATAAACTTTAGCTATATAATTAAGTCCTTAAAAAGAACAAAATAATTTGTGTGTGTTTGCTCTCATTCCTCATTCAAGTTGATTATTTCCTTGTCATCTGAACTATTTGGCATTTTGCAAACAGTTTTCCCAAAGCTTCGTGTCTGAAGAAGGTGTAGATTTTCCAAGGTGAAGTGTAGAATAAATGTGAGCTATTTTATTGATGCTGGCAATCAGGAATTAAATAGTTAGTTGTTACTGACTTACTACACTGCTAGACATGCCACAGAGGAATTCAGCTCTATATAGATTCTTAAATGAAATAATTTGATCATTTTGATGACTCAAAATGCAGTCAAGTTTCTTAGTCATATGTCATGTTATTAACTTATGTAAGCATTTACACAAATTAGTATTTAGTTTTAAATGCATTTTTGAATATATGGAGTTTGATGGATCTGTTTCAGAACCAACCTTTACTTTCATGGGTTTATTTTTATTCTATTGTCATTTCTTCATTTGAACACAGTTTATTGGTGCTCTTTAGTCTTCACCTCTTTAATACTAGTGCTTTCTTCTGTTAAATCCCATGGGCAAGAGGACCACCGGTATTGACCTTCAGAGGAACCTGTGAACTCTGGCTGAGGTCCCACAGGGTTTGGTTTGGAAATGACCATGTATCAGTCAGCTGTTTCCATAATAATGCTACATAACAAGCTAGCATCTAACGCAGTACATACGAATACACATTTATTCTTATGCTCATTTTTTCTGGGGGTCATCTGTTGTGGTTTTACTCCATCTGTTATATTGAGGTCCAAACTTGGAGGCAGAGGACAGAGCACCCGGTGGGAAACAAACTGCTTTGCAGAAGTAACACAAGCTGTCTTTCAGATTTAAGCCTATAAGTGTCATTTCTGTCTACATTTGGTTTGTCAGACCATACAGCAGTGAAGTATACTCTCATGGAGCTTGAGGGAGACTATACTAGTTTTTTATTGCTGTGTAATAAATTACCACAAACTTAGCAGTCTAAAACCATACCATTTATTATCTCAGCTCCATGAGCCAGAAATGCAAGGGAGCTTAGCTGGTATCTCAGCTTCTGGTATTACCAGAATGGAATTTATGAATTATCTGGAACTTCTGGTCTCACCTGGAGTTGGAGGTTCTCTGCCAAGATCAATAATTATTGGAAGAATTATTTTTCTTCTCACACTCCTCACATGAGTTCATCCATCTTTTTTTCATTTAAGAAAGGATCTCACTGTGTCACCCATACTGGAGTGCAGTGGTGTGATCATGGCTCACTGCAGCCTAGACCTCCCTGTGCTCAGGTGATCCTCCCATCTCAGCCTCCCAAGTAGCTGGGACTACAGGTGTCCACGACCATGCCAGGCTAATGATTTTTTTTTTCTTTTCTTTTTTTTCTTTTTGCATTTTTTTGTAGAAATGGGTTTTTTTTTCCATGTTGCCCAGGCTGGTCTTAGACTCCTTGGATCAAATAATCCTCAGCCCCTCAAAGTGGTGAGATTACAAACATGAGTCACCACAACAGACCAGGTTCTTTCAGCTTTAAAGCAGCAATGGTGGGTCAAGTACTTCCCACACTTCAAATCTCTCAGATATTATCCTCATTCTTTTTTACTTCTAAAGCTCATGTTATTACATGAATCCATCAGGTAATTCAGGATAATCTCCAATTAAGTAGGAATCTTCTTAAGTGAGCTTAAATAATCTTATTCAGTCAGAAGGTAAGTTCAACTCATTCAGCTGGTTATTCCACTTATAACTGGGAAGGTACATTCAACTGATTACTAACCTTAATTCCATCTGCAGAGTCTCTTTTACTATGTGACCTACTTGTATCCACAGAAACATCACCAGGAGGTGAAACAAAGTCATGATGATGAAAATTCTTCCTACTCCAGAAGCAGAAACAAATATTTGCTGAACAATCTCCTAGCCCTACTGTGACCTAAAACACCACCATGACCTCACCAGTCCATGTTACCAACTTTGGGAAATGAGGTTATTTCAACTTTTTAAAATATCTTATTGGTTAGCACCCTGGGAAACATAGTGAGACCCTGTCTCTACAAAACTATTCAAAAGTTAGCCAGGTGTGGTGGCATACGCCCATAGTCCTAGCTGTTCAGGAGATGTAGAGGGGAGGATCACTTGCGCATAGGAGTTTGAGACTTCAGTTACCTATGATCATACAACTGCACCGTGTCTTGGGTGACAGAGAGAGACTCTGTCTCTACAAAATAAAATACAATATACAAAATGAAATATTTCATTGGTTAGAATGTAGTCATACCACCAAGCCAAAGACGAGCCTGGGAAATGCAGTCTTTAGCAGACTAGCTACTTGCTCAGATATATAAAAAAAATTATAATCATGAAAGAAACGCAGAATAGATGTTGGCTTAACACTGCAGGCAGTAAAGGCTGCCGGTGTTAAGCTAATATCTGTTGTAATGACTTACTTATATTCTGGTATGTCATCAGCCTTGTTTATATTAGATCATTTTATTCTTATATGATAGCCATGAGGGAGTGACAGTTTTCTCAATTAACAACTGAGAAAAACCTGTGACACGTGAGGGTATTAGCGCTCAGTGGGTGGCTAAAGTAGCGAAGAAATTCCAGGCAGAAGGTGGAAGTGGAGATGAGGAAGACAGGGTGAAATATTATTCTACAGTTTAGCAATTGCAATTCCTTTAGTGTTCTTGTGACTATGTCTGTGCATGTGTCTGAATTTGTGTGTGTTTATGTATCAGTGTATACGAGTATGCTTTTGTATGTATTAATTATGAGGGCTGAAAATGAGAGCTATGGTTCAAGAGACTAGCAATGTAAGGTTTTCAGAAGGGGCTAAAATGTTTCTCAGAAATTAAACTTGGGAGCTCTTTCTATGTTGCATCTTTGGTGCCTACAGAACCTATATGAAACATCTGGGTGAAAGGTGATATGCACAAAAGGCATGGTGGCTTACCCCTGTAATCCCAGCACATTTGGATGTCAAGGTGGGAGGGTGGCTTGAGCCCATGAGTTTCAGACCAGCAATGCAGTAAGATCTTGTCTCAACAAAAAATTTTTTTTAAAAAATTATATAGCTGGGTACAGTGGTGCATGCCTGTAATTCCAACTACTTGAGAGGCTGAGGAGGAAGGATCAGCTGAGCCTTTGAATTTAAGGCTTCAGTGAGCCATCATAATGCCACTGCACTCCAGCTTGGGCAACAAAGTGAAACTCTTTAAAAAAAAAGGTATGGTTAATTAAAACAAGTCATTCAATATATCACTGCCTGGACAAGGGATAACCAAAACTATCTTATCTGAAAGCAAAAATAAATACTTTCTTTTGTATGTTATGTAAAACTGCAGAAATACTTCCTCATGTTTCTGCAATTTGTGCTCCTGTAATTCAAAGAGGAAAAGTAAAGAACATGCAAGGAGTTTTCTTTCCAGAATTGAAAGAATTCGTTTTGCAAAGCGCTCATGTCTCTTCTGGGATGAATAAGGATGATAGAACCCTTCTGCAGAGGGGCTTAGCCCTGTTTCTACCCTTTTTTTGCCACCTTCATTTGCTTGGAATGTCTTTGGAAGTGCCTCCAGAATCATGTCACAAGGCAAAAGTTAGTCACATTAGGACTATAAATGAATTGGAGGAGTAGCAGATGTAATAAACTGGTTGCTGTCTTGAGATATGACATCTGTACCAACCAATATATCTCAGAGGAAAGATGGCTGTTCCTCCTTTCTCCTTATTTACTCTGAGGCACTGTATAAAATGCTCTACCATCAAATAAGTGATGGTAGAACAGAAAGTAGAGGTGCTATAAATTTCATGCTTGACAGCTTGCACTAGATGTATTTCAGTGTAATAAATCGACCTAGAACTCTTTTCTAGAATGACCCTTGTTGAAGCCCCTATTTAGAAGCTGTGTTCACTTCTGAATGAGGTGATGAGAAGCTTGGAATAGGATTAGATAATGGATTTATGTGAAGGATAATAAGATGTGTAGGGCCTGTGGGGTTTGCTGTGAGTGCAGGAGCTGGGTCAGTTCAGTTTCTTGCAAGCAATTTTAAATTGGGAACTTCAGAAGCAGAGTCACATATATGGGAGAGTGCAAACCGAAACAGTGTGATTCTGCAAAGATATGGCTTCATTTCTAGTTCCTTGGGTGCTAAGTTCTTTCTGGTTTCCTTTCTCTGGATTTCCTGAAGTTTCCATGGACTCTCATAATAACATGCTCTTCTTGCCCAACGTGGATTTCCTCAAGAGGATATCGGATTTTACAAGAAAATCAAAAACAAAAACAACATTCATTCTTTACACAAAAGTTAGTTAATATGCACTGACTGTTTACTAGGTACCAGGCAGTATTCTAAAAGTTTTATGGATATTGACTCTGTTATTTCTCAAAGGGCATTATTAGGTATTTTAGCTACATTTTAAAATGTATAAACTTAGGCCAGGAAAGGCATATTCTTCAGTGAGACTCGGATACCACAACCTTAGCCTCTATATTATGCCGCCAGTCAGAGAGATTCATGGGAAAGGGTTAAGTTATATATTATACTGAAGGAAGTGTGAATTCTATACCTGGTATATTTTATGTATTAGTTGGTTTATTTATAATATAAGGATCTCCACTTTCCTGAAACACCCACTGGACTGCTAGTACATTAAAATATAAGTGGACCCCAAGCCAAGGATTTCAGTTAATTCAACTGTTTACTGCTGTTGGATATTCCTGAAGAGAGGGTGGATCTAGAGCAAAAAAAAAGAGAAAGCTGTGAGTATGAGGAAACAATGATGATGACAACAGCTACAACAATAATGTAAGGAACAGTATAAAGTGACCAAGGAAAATTGCTCAATAGACTGTAACTGGACAGGAGTGATTTTGAATGAGTTAAGTGAAGAAGAAGAGTAAAAGGTGAGAGGAGAACTCAATCCTCTCACCAGGGGCCAAAGCCTCAATCACATTCTTACCTCCATACTTCTCCAAGTCTTCCTTCCCTGGGCAAGATCTGCCTCACTCTCTCGTCTCACACTGAGGCAGAGGACATAGTCTTTGAAGCTTCACAAACCTACATTTAAAACTCCATGTCTGGGCTGGATGCAGTGGCACACACCTGTAATCTAGCATTTTGGAAGGCCAAAGAGAGGGCATCACTCAAGGCCAGGAGTTCAAGCCTGCAGTGAGCTAGGATTGCAGCACTGCACTATAGCCTGGGTAACAAAGCAAGACCCTGTTTCTAAAAATATATATGAAAAAATTAAAAATTCCATGGCTGGCAGTTTTGTGATTTTGTTCTCAGTTTCTCTTTGGTAATAAGGATGTATGGACATTGGTTACCTCGGAGCATCATACTGTAATATAATGAATACATGCACATATATAAAAGTGTTTGCAGTATCTATAATGTATGCCTAGTACTAATTTTTCAACATTCATTGGTAATCCACCTATACAGGTGTCACGGAATACTTGGAGTGTTGTTTTACCAGCCAGAAGCATCTGGGGCTGATGGGATCTTCTGCTTGGGTATTGCTTGCATGCACTGGGCTTATTCCACCAACTCAGCCAGGCAGGTTGCACTTGGCTCATGTTACCAGCCCAGATCCCATGCATGCCAAGTGTGAGCCAAGCACAGAGTGATGAAGGGCCTGTGGGTGAAAGAGCACAGGGTCCAGCTATTGCACACAGGCAGGCATGCTGGCTCAGACTTGGAAAGGGGTAGGGCTCTCAAGTGTTTCCAGCTCACATTGCTCAATGGAGTGCACAGTCCTGGCCATGCTTACTCCACTGTAGACAGCTTCATAGCAGTGGCAACTCCAGACAGGACACTGTTGCCATTACAAGTACCCTTAGCCCATGCTGAGATGTTCTTTTCATCCATATAATGCATATTTTATTTTATTCCATGCAACAGCTGTTTATACAGTGTTCACTATTTTTGAGTCTCTAGTCCTTTGTGCTGTTTCTCTCTCTGGACTTCTACTGGACTTAGAACATGGAATTTCCTTAGCTAACTCATTTTCAGGTTTTCTATCTGTTTCCTCAAATATTCTCCATGTTATTATGTTTTATTTTATTTATTTGTTATTTATTTGTTTGTGTGTTTTTGAGACAGTGTCTCACTCTGTCACCCAAGCTGGAATGCAGTAGTGCAATCATAGCTTACTGCAACCCTGAACTCCCGGGCTCAAGTGATCCTCCTACTTCAGTATCCCTGGTAGCTGGGACTGCAGGTGTACACCACCACCTCCAGCTAACTTTTCTGATTTTCAACAGAGAAAAGATCTCACTATGTTGCCCAGAGTTGTCTTGAACTCCTGAGCTCAGCAATTCGCCCACCTTGGCCTCCCAGAGTGTTAGGATTAAAGGTATGAGAAACAGCCCCTGGCCATTTATTTCTGTCTCAGCAGACTTCTTTGCAAGTCTTACCTGTTGTGCTGGGCTGTCAAACTCTTGAACTCATCCACTGTCCTCTCTTTATGAACTTTTTCCATCTGAAATTTTCTTTTGTAACATCAACCCCTTCTTCTCCAACGTCCCTTCCCACCCCGTGTCCCTCTTCTCAGGAAGATTTCCTTCAAATCTCCTTCCATGATACACTAATGCTTCATTACATTCTTAGTCACACTCGAGTTTTTGGCACATCTTCCCACAATAGTGCATGCCATTGATTTGACTTCTACCTTTCCAGCTTGCCCTTCAACCATTGAACATGCCCTCTCAAACAGTTTTCCATTTGGAGCTCTTTTTTCCAAATTCTCTAGTAGTCTTCCAGTTACCTACTTAACTGGCCTCTATTCATGTTCCTTCTAATGGAATGCTCAGTGCTATTTGACACGCTAACCCATGTTTCTTTCTTCCATCTCCCCATTTTAAAAAAGTTTTAGATTCAGTGGGCACATGTGGAGGTTTGTTACATGGGGATATTTTGTGGTGTTGGGGTTTAGACTTATAGTGAACTTATCATCCAAATAGTGAAAGCACCCAATAGGTTATTTTTATCCCTTGTCCCCTTTTTGGAGTCCCCATTGTCAATTGTGCCATTTTAATGTCCATGTGTACCCATAGTTTAGCTACCACTTTTTTGTTTCTGTTCTTTGAGATGGTGTTTTGCTCTATTTCCCTACCTGGAATGCAATGGCGTGATCTTGGTTCACCTCTATCTCCACCTCCTGAGTGCAAGCGAGTCTGCTGCTTTAGCCTCCCAAGTAGCTGCAGGAATGTGAAACCATGCCCAGCTAATTTCTGAATTTTTAGTAGAGACAGGGTTTCACCATGTTGTCCAGGCTCATCTTGAAATCTTGACCTCAAGTAATCCACCCAGTTTGGCCTTCCAAAGTGCAAGTGATTACAGGCATGAGCTACTACACTTGGCCAGGTTAGTTCCCACTTCTAAGTAAGAACAAGTGGCATTTGACTTTCTATTTCTTCATTAATGCACTTAGAATAATGACCTCCATCCACATCCATGTTGCTGAAAAGGACATGATTCATTCCTTTTTTATGGCTGCACAGTATTCCATGGTGTGTATGTACCACTTTTTCCTTATCCAACCCACTACTGAAGATGCTTAGGTTAATTCCATGACTTTGATAATGTCAATAGTGTTGCAGTAAACATGTGCACACAGGTGTCTTTTGTATAAAATGATTTGTCTTCCTTTGGGCAGATACTCAGTAGCTGGTCAGTATTTCTTGTTGGGTCTAGAACACTACACATTCTAAGATATCTTCTCATCTCATGAGATCATTCATTTTCCTTTGCGGAATTATCTGTTTCCCCACTATGTTTCCATTATCTCATCTCTGCTGCCTTTTTATTAAATATAGGGATTGTTCCTTTCCTGTTCCTGCTTCCTTTATATTAAGTTTAGGGATTTCTCCTTTGACATTTGTCTTCCCTGAGTGATACTGTCTCCTGATTGTAACTGTTTTCGTAAAAATGACTTCCAATTCCTTTCTCTCCACTTGCTTCCACCTTTACCTAAAGTTTCCCTCAGTATTATAAATTCCTTGCTAGACAATTTAACCCAACACATTCCAAACAATATGAATTAGCCTTTCCTTTCTCTGAGGGGAGAAAAACAGATACATTCCCCCTCTTTCTTTTGGTTCATTGTATTACCATCTTTCAATTCATTTAGCCTGAAAATGTGGAAGTCACTTTTTATTTCCTTCTCAATGTTTCATTCAATTTTTATTGAGTTGGGTTCATTTTACTTTGGAAATATCTCTTGAACTTGTAATATTTTATTGTTTCCAATTGGCAGTCACTTAGTTCAGGGTCTTGTCATCTCTGATCGAGATTATTTCTGATTGATCATTCTTCGTACAGCTTCCTACTCACGCTATTCTGTTCTACAGACAAAAGCAAGAACCATATTTCTCGACACTCATCCTCCAACTTTATCTTTTCATCTTCATTAGCTCTTCTCTCTGTATTTCTTAAACTGTGGCTATATCAGATAACTTGCCATTTCCTCTTTTTGTTTGTGGCCATCTGTTGCCTCATGTTAGCAGATGCTGCTCTGTGGAATGACTATCCTTCTCCACTACAAGTCTGTAGTAGTTTTCTGTGGGTCCCATAACAAATTACCACAAATGTAACAGCTTAAAATATCACATTTTTATTATCTCACAGTGAGGTGAGTGAGAAGATGAGACAGTCTTGCCTTGTTTTTCTGCTGGAATCTCTCAGATGGGTGGAATCAAGGTGGTCAGTGACCTCACCTCTTATCTGGAGACTCTGAAGGGAGCCCACTTTCCAGATCACTCAGGTGTTTGGAAGATTTAGCTATCAGACTGAGATCCCCTTTTCTCACTGGCTGTCAACCAGGAGCAATTCTCAGCAACTTACATCTACCCACATTCCTTGTCATGATGTCTACCCTATCTCCAAACAAGCAACAGTGCAATGAATCTTTCCCCTGCTTGGAATCTCTCTCTGATTATTCCTCTACCACATATTCCACTTCAGCAGGAGAAATTTCTCTACCATTTAGGGTGCATGTGACTAGATAGGGTCCACCACACTATGTCAGGATTATGTCCATCTCTTTTTTTTTATTTTTTATTATACTTTAAGTTCCAGGGTACATGTGCATAACGTGCAGGTTTGTTACATATGTATACTTGTGCCATGTTGGTGTGCTGCACCCATCAACTCATCAGCACCCATCAACTCGTCATTTACATCAGGTATAACTCCCAATGCAATCACTAAGCCCTCCCCCCTCCCTATGATAGGCCCCCGTGTGTGATGTTCCCCTTCCTGACTCCAAGTGATCTCATTGTTCAGTTCCCACCTATGAGTGAGAATATGCAGTGTTTGGTTTTCTGTTCTTGCGATAGTTTGCTGAGAATGATGGTTTCCAGCTGCATCCATGTCCCCCAAAGGACACAAACTCATCCTTTTTTATGGCTGCATAGTATTCCATGGTGTATATGTGCCACATTTTCTTAATCCAGTCCGTCACTGATGGACATTTGGGTTGATTCCAAGTCTTTGCTATTGTGAATAGTGCTGCAATAAACATACGTGTGCATGTGTCTTTATAGCGGCATGATTTATAATCCTTTGGGTATATACCCAGTAATGGGATGGCTGGGTCATATGGTACGTCTAGTTCCAGATCCTTGAGGAATCGCCATACTATTTTCCATAATGGTTGAACTAGTTTACAATCCCACCAACAGTGTAAAAGTGTTCCTATTTCTCCACATCCTCTTCAGCACCTGTTGTTTCCTGACTTTTTAATGATTGCCATTCTAACTGGTGTGAGATGGTATCTCATTGTGGTTTTGATTTGCATTTCTCTGATGGCCAGTGACGATGAGCATTTTTTCATGTGTCTGTTGGCTGTATGAATGGCTTCTTTTGAGAAGTGTCTGTTCATATCCTTTGCCCACCTTTTGATGGGGTTGTTTGTTTTTTTCTTGTAAATTTGTTTGAGTTCTTTGTAGGTTCTGGATATTAGCCCTTTGTCAGATGAGTAGATGGCAAAAATTTTCTCCCATTCTGTAGGTTGCCTGTTCACTCTGATGGTAGTCTCTTTCGCTGTGCATAAGCTCTTTAGTTTATTGAGATCCCATTTGTCAATTCTGGCTTTTGCTGCCGTTGCTTTTGGTGTTTTAGACATGAAGTCCTTGCCCATGCCTATGTCCTGAATGGTACTACCTAGGTTTTCTTCCAGGGTTTCTATGGTATTATGTCTAACATTTAAGTCTCTAATCCATCTGGAATTAATTTTCGTATAAGGAGTAAGGAAAGGATCCAGTTTCAGCTTTCTACTTCTGGCCAGCCCATTTTCCCAGCACCATTTATTAAATTGGGAATCTTTTCCCCATTTCTTCTTTTTCACAGGTTTGTCAAAGATCAGATGGCTGTAGATGTGTGATATTATTTCTGAGGACTCTGTTCTGTTCCATTGGTCTATATCTCTTTTTTGGTACCAGTACCATGCTGTTTTGGTTACTGTAGCCTTGCAGTATAGTTTGAAATCAGGTAGCGTGGTGCTTCTAGCTTTGTTCTTTTGACTTAGGATTGTCTTGGCAATGCAGGCTCTTTTTTGCTATTAATGACAAACCCACAGCCAATATCATACTGAATGAGCAAAAACTGGAAGCATTTCCTTTGAAAACTGGTGCAAGACAGGATGCCCTCTCTCACCACTCCTATTCAACATAGTGTTGGAAGTTCTGGTTAGGGCAATCAGGCAAGAGAAAATAAAGGGTATTCAGTTAGGAAAAGAGGTCAAATTGTCCCTGTTTGCAGATGACATGATTGTATATTTAGAAATCCCCATCATCTCAGCCCAAAATCTCCTTAAGTTGATTAGCAAGTTCAGCAAAGTCTCAGGATACAAAATCAATGTACAAAAATCAGAAGCATTCTTATACACCAGTAACAGACAAACAGAGAGCCAAATCAGGAATGAACTTCCATTCACAATTGCTTCAAAGAGAATAAAATACCTAGGAATCCAACTTACAAGGGATATAAAGGACCTCTTCAAGGAGAACTACAAACAATTGCTCAGTGAAATAAAAGAGGACATAAACAAATGGAAGAACATACCATGCTCATGGATAGGAAGAATCAATATTTTGAAAATGGCCATACTGCCCAAGGTAATTTATAGATTCAATGCCATCCCCAACAAGCTACAAAAGAGTTTCTTCACAGAATTGGAAAAAACTGCTTTCAAGTGCATATGGAACCAAGATAACTTCTTAGTGAGTGATAGGCATTAAAGGAGCTATCTGGAGTCTCTTAGCTGGGGGCCTTATCTCCCTGGATAGCAATTCAGAGATAAAAAAAACTACAGGTGTATTCTGAAGCTAAGAATTCTTTCTTATGGTACCTTCCATGCCCTTTTCCTAGTCTCTTTATAATCTCCTCCAATTTTGGATAATCTCAAGTTTATTCATCAATTTTTCAAGAAAAATTTCTTTAAAAAGGAGATTTATTATTTATTGTAGGCTCACTCTTTAAGTCATGCACATAGGAATCTACGTTTTCTATCCATCAAAGTGAGCTGGGTTGTAGAAAGAGGAATGGAAAGAAAAAGTATACCTGGTTGTGCTAATAAATTTCAAGCACTTGCCTGTTTTTGCGTTTTGTTTTCCCATGGTGGGAATCCAGAAGCCTTTCTAAAGTGATATGAGAAGACATGATATTGAGAAAATTCCTCAAACATCAGTGTGAGAGGGTTGACTAAGCCTAAGAAGACAGATATTACCTGTTATGAATAGAAGTTCTATGTTTCGCTAATAAGAAATAAGGAGGAAAGATGAAAAGGAAGAAGTGAGGGGAAAGAAAATGCCATAGGAATTGAAGAATACATTAAGACATTCTTTTTCCTGTATTTTATATTTCTCACGTGTAATTTCATTGCATTTAATTCTTCTATTATCTTAAGCATACACAAAGTCTGTGATCTATTGGAATTGTCTATGAAAAGTTTGTCTTCTAATTAAGGTAAATTTGTTTTCTCAGTTGAAAATGAAGGCAATTTTCTTTCAGTCTCTCTCATAAGAGTCTGGAACAAATCAACATGTTTAACAAATACAATAAATGTGCCATAAGCCAATCGGGTATATGTTTGCTCACATTTTCCCAAAGGCAGATGTTCAAAAATAAGCACCATTCTTCATGGAATTTCCACTGGGTAAGAGCTTGACAAATGAAATAAATCCAAGTGCTGATAAGTGAAAAAAATGTTTCTTATAATGGGGAAGCTATATAAGCTGTATACACATATGCATGTATACATATATTAATCCACAAGATTTTATTAAGGTAGTATATTGGCATTGCTTTGCTGTTATTCTAGAGTATTGCAAAATGTAATGGATTCCTCATATGGCATGTAGCTCACATATTTTTGGTAAAACAAACAGGGATGGCTATGATAATTCTTCCTCTAACCTGTTCTTATGACAGTAATAATTGTTGAGTGAGTGAAAGAACGATTGAATGAGTAACTCCCATGTGAAATCAACTAGGCTTAGAGGGATTGGGAAGAAAAGTTGACCCAAATATGACTGATATCCTCAACTTGCAACTTGCAACTAAATGACAGCAATTGAAGACAGTTATATCATATTAAAATGGAATTATGGAGAAAAATATAACTTAAGGTGTGATCAAAAAAGTTTAGTGGAAGAGAGAAAATTTGACCCACAGTGTGGGGATCAAGAAGCTAGGAATCATAAAAGGAAAAGAGAATAATGGAAAAAAGATGCTGTAAATTCACAAAAGAAAGAATTGCAAATAGAAGATCAGGTCACAGCAAGTGGAAATTGACTATATTATACAAATGCAGAAAATGTTCCCTCAAAATAAATTACATGAAAACTTTGGAAATTCCCATTAACCCCAGTGTGGTGGGCAGAAGAATTCCTCTTCTGGACATAAAGATGTCCATGTTTTAATACCTAGAATCTTTGAATATGTTATTTTATGTGATCAATGGGACTGTGACTCTGCTGATGTAGTGAAGGCAAGGAACTTGAGAGGTAAAGATTATCTTGAATTATTCAGGTGGACTTAATATAGTCACAAGGGTCTCTATAATTGAAAGATGAAGGTTTAGGCACTTGGAAGTCATTTCAGTCTTATTACTGCAAGAAGAGTAATCAATACATGTATGTGTTGTTTTAAGCCCAATTTTGTGATAATTTGTTACAGCAGCAAGAGGAAATTGATACAATGAACCAATCTCCTGGAAAGGTAAGTGTTGTCTTCTCAAATTCTTTTTTTTTTTTTTTTCTGAGTATCTTCACTCAGCATAATAAACATTCTTGGTAGCTCAAGCGCATTAAAAGCTGTATACTGATTCACACTGACATACCTGAGAAACCTAGCAGAGTGGTGTTTAAGGTATTTAAAATGTTGAGTATAGCCTCACCCTTTGAATTGAACCTTCACGTGACCTGTGCCTCCCATTGCTACAGCATCCAAGTAAAATGATTCAAATGCTTTTCACACCCTAAGAGTAAAATCATCAGCTCACATATTTGAAGGAAGATCCACCATTTATCATCTTCATTCTGGGGAAATAAACATGTGCACACTATTTTTGTCCAGAAGTTTGGCTGTCAGCAAAGCCTCCCAATGAGTTTTAAAACATATGGGGGGAGGAGCGGAGCAAGATGGCCGAATAGGAACAGCTCCAGTCTCCAGCTCCCACCGCGAGCGACACAGAAGACAGGTGATTTCTGCATTATCAACTGAGGTACTGAGTTCATCTCCCTGGGGAGTGCCAGAAAATTGGTGCTGGACAGCTGTTGCAGCCCGACCCGCGACCTGAAGCAGGGCGAGGCATTACCTCACCTGGGAAGCGCAAGGGGGAAGGGAATCCCTTTTCCTAGCCAGGGGAACTGAGACACACAACACCTGGAAAATCAGGTAACTCCCACCCCAATACTGCACTTTAAGACAATGGGCACACCAGGAGATCATATCCCACACCTGGCCGGGAGAGTCCCACGCCCACGGAGCCTTCCTCATTGCTAGCACAGCAGTCTGCCATCTAACCGCAAGGCAGCAGCGAGGATGGGAGAGGGGCTCCCACCATTTCTGAGGCTTAAGTAGGTAAACAAAGCCCTGGGAAGATCGAACTGGGTGGAGCTCATGGCAGCTCAAGGAGGCCTGCTAGTCTCTGTAGACTCCACCACTGGGGAAAGGGCACAGCTAAACAACAACAACAACAACAAAAAGCAGCTGAAACCTTTGCAGACACAAGCAACTCTGTCTGACAGCTTTGAAGAGAGCGGTGGATTTCTCAACATGGAGGTTGAAATCTGAGAATGGACAGACTGCCTGCTCAAGTGGGTCCCTTACCCCTGAGTAGCCTAACTGGGAGACATCCTGCACTAGGGGCAGATCGACACCCCACACCTCACACGGTAGAGTACACCCCTGAGAGGAAGCTTCCAAAACAAGAATCAGACAGGTACACTCGCTGTTCAGCAGTATTCTATCTTCTGCAGCCTCTGCTGCTGATACCCAGGCAAACAGGGTCTGGAGTGGACATCAAGCAATCTCCCACAGACCTACAGCTGAGGATCTTCACTGTTAGAAGGAAAACTAACAAACAGGAAGGACACCCACACCAAAACCCCATAAGTACGTCACCATCATCAAAGACCAGAGGCAGATAAAACCGCATGATGGGGAAAAAGCAGGGCAGAAAAGCTGGAAATTCAAAAAATAAGAGCGCTTCTCCCCCACCAAAGGAACACAGCTCATTGTCAGCAACGGATCAAAGCTGGATGGAGAATGACTTTGACAAGATGAGAGAAGAAGGCTCCAGTCCATCAAACTTCTCAGAGCTAAAGGAGGAATTACGTATCCAGGGCAAAGAAACTAAAAATCTTGAAAAAAGAGTGGAAGAATTGATAACCAGAATAACTGAGGCAGAGAAGGCCATAAACGAACGGACAGAGATGAAAACCATGACACGAGAAATACGTGACAAATGCACAAGCTTCAGTAACCGACTCGATCATCTGGAAGAAAGAGTATCAGTGATTCAGGATCAAATGAATGAAATGAAGGGAGAAGAGAAATCTAAAGAAAAAAGATGAAAAAGAAATCAACAAAGCCTGCAAGAAGTATGGGATTATGTAAAAAGATCAAATCTACGTCTGATTGGGGTGCCGGAAAGTGAGGGGGAAAATGGAACCAAGTTGGAAAACACTCTTCAGGATATCATCCAGGAGAACTTCCCCAACCTAGGAGGGCAGGCCAACATTCAAATCCAGGAAATACAGAGAATGCCACAGAGATACTCCTCGAGAAGAGCAACTCCAAGACACATAATTGCCAGATTCACCAAAGTTGAAATGAAGGAAAAAATCTTAAGGGCAGCCAGAGAGAAAGGTCGGGTGACCCACAAAGGGAAGCCCATCAGACTAACAGCAGATCTCTCAGCAGAAACTCTACAAGCCAGAAGAGAGTGGGGGCCAATATTCAACATTCTTAAAGAAGAATTTTCAACTGAGAATTTCATATCCAGCCAAACTAAGTTTCATAAGTGAAGGAGAAATAAAATCCTTTACAGACAAGCAAATGCTTAGAGATTTTGTCAACACCAGGCGTGTCTTGCAAGAGACCCTGAAGGAAGCACTAAACATGGAAAGGAACAACCGGTACCAGCCATTGCAAAAACATGCCAAAATGTAAAGACCATTTAGGCTAGGAAGAAACTGCATCAACCAATGAGCAAAATAACCGGTTAAAATCATAATGGCAGGATCAAGTTCACAGATAACAATATTAACCATAAATGTAAATGGACTAAATGGTCCAATTGAAAGACACAGACTGGCAAACTGGATAAAGAGTCAAGACCCATCAGTCTGCTGTATTCAGGAGACCCATCTCACACGCAGATACATACATAGGCTCAAAATAAAGGGATGGAGGAAGATTTACCAAGCAAATGGAGAACAAAAAAAAGCAGGGGTTGCAATACTAGTCTCTGATAAAACAGACTTTAAACCATCAAAGATCAAAAGAGACAAAGAAGGCCATTACAGAATGGTAAAGGGATCAATTCAACAGAAAGAGCTAACTATCCTAAATATATATGCACCCAATACAGGAGCACCCAGATTCATCAAGCAAGTCCTTAGAGACTTACAAAGAGACTTAGACTCGCATACAATAATAATGGGAGACTTCAACACTCCACTGTCAACATTAGACAGATCAACGAGACAGAAAGTTAACAAGGATATCCAGGAATTGAACTCATCTCTGCAGCAAGCAGACCTAATAGACATCTATAGAACTCTCCACCCCAAATCAACAGAATATACATTCTTCTCAGCACCACAGCACACTTATTCCAAAATTGACCACATAATTGGAAGTAAAGCACTCCTCAGCAAATGTACAAGAACAGAAATCATAACAAACTGTCTCTCAGACCACAGTACAATCAAATTAGAACTCAGGACTAAGAAACTCAATCAAAACTGCTCAACCACATGGAAAATGAATAACCTGCTCCTGAATGACTATTGGGTACACAACGAAAGGAAGGCAGAAATAAAGATGTTCTTTGAAACCAATGAGAACAAAGATACAACAAACTAGAATCTCTTGTACAAATTTAAAACAGTGTGTGAGGGAAATTTATAGCACTAAATGCCCAGAAGAGAAAGCTGGAAAGATCTAAAATTGACACTCTAACACACAGTTAAAAGAACTAGAGAAGCAAGAGAAAACATATTCAAAAACTAGCAGAAGGCAAGAAATAACTAAGATCAGAACAGAATTGAAGGAGATAGACACACAAAAAAACCCTCCAAAAATAAACAATGAATCTGGGAGTTGGTTTTTTGAAAAGATCAACAAAATTGATAGACTGCTAGCAAGACTAATAAAGAAGAAAAGAGAGAAGAATCAAATAGATGCAATAAAAAATGATAAAGAGGATATCACCACCGACCCCACAGAAATACAAACTACCATCAGAGAATAGTATAAACACCTCTATGCAAATAAACTAGAAAATCTAGAAGAAATGGATAATTTCCTGGACACTTAAACTCTCCCAAGAATAAACCAGGAAATAGCTGAATTCCTGAATAGACCAATAGCAGGCTCTGAAATTGAGGCAATAATTAATAGTCTACCAACCAAAAAAAGTCCAGGACCAGAAGGATTCACAGCTGAATTCTACCAGAGGTACAAGGAGGAGTTGGTACCATTCCTTCTGAAACTATTCCAAACAATAGAAAAAGAGGGAATCCTCCCTAACTCATTTTATGAGGCCAACATCAACCTGATACCAAAGCCTGGCAGAGACACAACAAAAAAAGAGAATTTTAGACCAATATCCCTGATGAACATCGATGCAAAAATCCTCAATAAATTACCGGCAAACCGGATTCAGCAGCACATCAAAAAGCTTATCCAGCATGATCAAGTGGGCTTCATCCCTGGGATGCAAGGCTGGTTCAACATATGCAAATCGATAAACGTAATCCAGCATATAAACAGAACCAAAGACAAAAACCACATGATTATCTCAATAGATGCAGAAAAGACCTTTGAAAAAATTCAACAGCCTTTCATGCTGAAAACTAAAATAAATTTGGTATTGATGAAACTTATCTCAAAATCATAAGAGCTATTTAGGACAAACCCACAGCCAATATCATATTGAATGGGCACAAACTGGAAAAATTCCCTTTGAAAACTGGCACAAGACAGGGATGACCACTCTCACCACTCCCATTCAAAATAGTGTTGGAAGTTCTGGCTAGGGCAATCAGGCAAGAGAAAGAAATCAAGGGTATTCAGTTAGGAAAAGAAGAAGTCAAACTGTCCCTGTTTGCAGATGACATGATTGTATATTTAGAAAACCCCATTGTCTCAGCCCAAAATCTCCTTAAGCTGATAAGCAACTTCAGCAAAGTCTCAGGATACAAAATTAATGTGCAAAAATCACAAGCATTCTTATACACCAGTAACAGACAAACAGAAAGCCAAATCAGGAAGGAAATTCCATTCACAATTGCTTTAAAGAGAATAAAATACCTAGGAAGCCAACTTACAAGGGATGTAAAGGACCTCTTCAAGGAGAACTACAAACCATTGCTCAGTGAAATAAAAGGACATAAACAAATGGAAGAATATACCATGCTCATGGATAGGAAGAATCAATATCGTGAAAATGGCCATACTGCCCAAAGTAATTTATAGATTCAATGCCTTCCACATCAAACTACCAATGACTTTCTTCACAGAATTACAAAAGACTGCTTTAAAGTTCATATGGAACCAAAAAAGAGCCTGCAGCTCCAAGAGAATCCTAAGTCAAAAGAACAAAGCTTGAGACATCACGCTACCTGACTTCAAACTATACTACAAGGCTACAGTAAACAAAACAGCATGGTACTGGTACCAAAACAGAGATATAGACCAATGGAACAGAACCGAGTCCTCAGAAATAATACCACACATCTACAGCCATCTGATCTTTGATAAACCTGAGAAAAACAAGAAGTGGGGAAAGGATTCCCTATTTAATAAATGGTGCTGGGATAATTGGCTAGCCATAAGTAGAAAGCTGAAACTGGATCCTTTCCTTACTCCTTATATGAAAATTTTTTCCAGATGGATTAGAGACTTAAATATTAGACCTAATACCATAAAAACCCTAGAAGAAAACCTAGGTAATACCATTCAGGACAGAGTCATGGGCAAGGAATTCATGTCTAAAACACCAAAAGCAATGGCAACAAAAGCCAAAATTGACAAATGGGATCCTATTAAACTAAAGAGCTTCTGCACAGCAAGAGAAACTACCATCAGAGTGAACAGGCAACCTACAAATTGGGAGAAAATTTTTGCAATCTACTCATCAGACAAAGGGCTAATATCCAGAACCTACAAAGAACTCAAACAAATTTACAAGAAAAAAAAAAAAAACCATCAAAAAGTTGGCAAAGAATATGAATAGACATTTCTCAAAACAGGACATTCATACAGCCAACAGACACATAAAAAATGCTCATCATCACTGGGCATCAGAGAAATGCAAATCAAAACCACAATGAGATACCATCTCACACCAGTTAGAATGACAATCATTAAAAAGTCAGGAAACAACAGGTGCTGGAGAGGATGTGGAGAAATAGAAACACTTTTACACTGTTGGTGGGATTGTAAACTAGTTCAACCATTATGGAAAACAGTATGGCGATTCCTCAAGGATCTAGAACTAGAAGTACCATATGACCCAGCCATCCCATTACTGGGTATATACCCAAAGGATTATAAATCATGCTGCTATAAAGACACATGCACACGTATGTTTATTGCGGCACTATTCACAATAGCAAAGACTTGGAATCAACCCAAATGTCCATCAGTGACAGACTGGATTAAGAAAATGTGGCACATATACACCATGGAATACTATGCAGCCATAAAAATGGATGAGTTTGTGTCCTTTGTAGGGACATGGATGCAGCTGGAAACCATCATTCTCAGCAAACTATCGCAAGAACAGAAAACCAAACACTGCATATTCTCACTCATAGGTGGGAACTGAACAATGAGATCACTTGGATTCAGGAAGGGGAACATCACACACCGGGGCCTATAATGGGGAGGGGTTGGGGAGGGAGGGATTGCATTGGGAGTTATACCTGATGTAAATGACGAGTTGATGGGTGCAGCACAGCAACATGGCACAAGTATACCTATGTAACAAACCTGCACGTTATGCACATGTACCCTAGAACTTAAAGTATAATAAAACAAACAAACAAATAAACAAAAAAGCATATGGGAGGAAACTGTCTGAAATTCACTACTTCTTTACATTGCGTCTGTAAACTTTTACCTTGCCAAGCTTTCCCTTCCTCTTTTCACGAGAAACTAATGAGTTTTTTCCACAGAAACATAATAGATATTACCTCAAATGACAGCATGTATTTTCCATTTTTTATAAGCTATTTTTTGACCACAGTATGTATTTTCTTGTCTTTCTGCAGCTTCCATGATGAACAATGACTCTGTTAGATCATCATCAATAATTGACCTTTTCTGAGTTGTATAAAAACCTCACTATCAAATGGATAACCTTCAAGGATGCACCAGAAAACATGGATTACATACTGAAGGTTTTCTTTTTTCTTTGCTTTTTAAAAGTGAAACATACAGAGTTCAGTTTTTTGGTGGCTTGACTATGGAAACATCACAGATTCCTTATATTTCTGTGAAATAACTGAGGTTCAACCTTCTTGATCATGGGGCATAAATCAAACCCTAAAATCCAGACAGTCTTATTTTAATTCACTTTAGAGTCCAAAAGAGATGAGTTTCTTTTGATCTAACAGACTTCCTATTTCCAAGCCCAAAAAGAGATTTTGTCCAGTCCTATGTGAGTTTTAATAAGTGCTAAAATTGGTATTATTTCACTTTTCATAATTGTCCACAAAGACAATCAACGTAGGAAACAGGTGAGTGATGCAAAACATCAGCAGGTCTCCACATGATGAAATGTGTTTACCTAGCTTTCATTTGTTCACATATTCAATCAATATGATTTAAAATTAAAGACTTAAAGACCTCAAACATGAACTTTCTTCTTTTTCCTTTTTTTAGAGTGGCAGGTCCCACTCTGTCACTGAGAGTGGAGTATAGTGGCATGATCACAGGTCACGGTAGCCTCAAACTCCTGGGCTCAGGCAATCCTTTGTGAGTAGGTGCTGAGCACCATGCTCAACTATTTTATTTTTTTAAGAGATCAGGTTTTACCATGTTGCAAGGCTGGTCCCAAACTTTTGAGTCAAGCAGTCCTCCCACCTGGCATTCCAAAGTACTAGATTTACAAGTGTGGGCTCTTGAACCCAGCCACAAACCTGAAGTTTCCAAGAAAACAATAACAAAAGGTCATGTATTTTTTTGGTTAAATAGTGATAAAAGAAAGACTGAGTAGGACAATATAGAATAATATCAAGTGCAACTGAGAGATCCAATGTGAAAGGAAAGGCAGTAAGAAGAGATGCTTTTCATAGTCTATTAAATGCCTGCAAAGGCCCTAGATAATTGGTAGGAGTTTTATGTAAACGACAAGTGAGAAGTCAGAATTGGGGTGGGAGAATTTATGTTGGATAATATCCTAGTATGAGTGGTAAGAACTTACAGGCAAGAACGGGTCCAGGAATAAATGGAATAAAATATTCATTTCTAGAAAAGCCCAGTAGAAAATAAAGTATCAGGTTAATACATTTCACAGCAGCACGATGAAGTTTGAACTAATCTGTTATAAGGGAGAACTAGAAAGGCAAAGTTGTTTGGGCAAAACAGTGAGAGAACAAGAGTCAGTTTAACAAATCACATGACATTTTATGATGAGAGAGAATAACAGTGAAATATGGCTTTCAATCTTGTATCCAACCATCTTTGAATATACGATGTGATTGGTCTTTTTAAAAATATTTTTTGTTATCCAGTCCCATGATGTGCAGTCTTTCTGTGTTGTGGTTGGTGATTTTAAGAGGGAAGTGTTTCCTTGAGAAACAAGAAGTGTCCAATGGATGTGCTAACATCACAGAGGACTTTTGTTTGACTTCAGATAACAAGGCTCCCAGAGCGCTAGAGGAAAAAAGATGTGCACATCCTGCCCATGTATCCCAGAACTTAAAGTATAATAATGTCCAGAATGTGCTGGAGGAGGGAGCATATCCTCTTTGGGCAGGGTCTGTGAGAAATTTTGATAGGATGCCTCATAAATTCACCAGACTAGATCCTGGCTGAAGTTGTACATCTAGCAGCAGAGAGGAAACTTTAACACCGTATATTATTTGCTCCAATCCTCTCATCATAGGAGGAGGGAGAACCAGCTGAAGGCTCCATACAGCAATCTGTCCTCTTCATTTGTCTACTTGAAAAATTGAGCAATGGCTGTGATTATGAACTAGAAAAGAGCTTAGGCTGATCTTTTCAAAGTGATTATACATAGTTTTTTGTTGGTCTTTCACTATGCAACTGAAACTACCCTCTACTCCTAGCACACTCCCAGTGATATGAATGACTACTTACTATTCCAAGTAGTAATACACATTCTGATTTTTGACTCAGGCTGTCTAAACTTCCATATGAGATCTTTCCTTTGTTGTCCTTGCAATTTTGGGAGGTTCCTGAACTACTCTTTAGGATTATTTGTTCTCATCTCTGAAACAGGGTGGATGGAATGATACCTCTCATTGACTTGTTGGGAGAATCAGAATGAAATGGTATGTGAAGAATGATTTACACAGTGTCTGGTGTTAGTAATAGGCACTAACCTGTGCTGATCATGATGGTTATGATACATTAACGAATTTTAATACTTTGAGCTCTGCTGATAGTTAGGGATAATCTAGGAACTCCTGGAGTGACTATACATGGTTCTCTAATGCAGGTGTAGAGGTCTCCTTATGATCCTCAATCATTCACTTGCTTCTTTAGAGCTTCAACTGAGTTTTCTCCTTCCTCCTTCTTCATCTTGCTTTGTGCCATGGAAGGATGACTAATGTGGGCCGTGTCTGTGGATCCTGTGTCTCTGGCTTCAGCATGGTTTGGGCAATGATAAGCCATGTTGTTATAGGAACAACAGGCTTATAAACCCACTACACAGTAATGCACCAATACACCAAAGCAGCAGGATTTACAGCAGAGAAATATTTTAATAATCACAGGGTGCTAAGTGAAGGGACTGGGGGGACATTCAAATCAATCTCCCCCAGGAGATCTTGGCTGAAGCTTTTAAGGGGATCGTGGAAATCAAGGCGCTAGAACATTGGGGTCATTCACTGGTCAGTATAAGGGGGATGAAGTAATCAGGATGTGCCAACAGCATTCTTTGGTGAGTCAACTCCTTTCAGGGTCCTTTAGACCAGCTGGCATCAGTCATTATAATTTTTTTTTTTTTTTTTTTTTTTTTTTGGTATGCAGAACCTGAAAGAACATCTCAAAGGGAGAACTTCACTTTTCACAATGCTTAAGTTGTTATTTATAAAGCAGTTATGGGAAGCTATATTCTAGGCTCAGGCCAAAGATACCAAACCAATGTGAAGATCAGAGAGCTAGCTGATCTAGGGATTAATGCTGAATATTCTGCAAGCTTGCTATAGTTTTGTTTCTACCCCTCTGTTTTTCTTTGATCAATTTTTAAAGTTATGGGGACGGTATCACTGGTGGGAAATTCAAGGAAGGGTGGAGAATAAAGATAGGTGCCTCTTCCTCCAGTGTGGTCCTTGTGAGGATGTCCAGGGCTGAGATGACCTCAACAGAGAAGACACCTAGTGTGTTCTAAAGGCTTCCAGAGGCTAACTGCTTTCCTTTCAGGTGTCAGGAGGCTGATCCTCACCAAGAAAGACTTCCTGCATGGTTTATGGCCTCCCTACACACATGTCTAATTAATAAAACAACAGCATAATACTTTCACAGAAAATCCTAATTTGAATATGCCCTTTGCTTCTCTATAGGGCACTCTTTTCCTAGTATGCCGTGTAGGCAGACACACTTCTGAGGTTATGCATTCCTGAATTATTTACAGAATGTGGATTTGTGAATGCTAGCCTTTCAGGAGAAAATGTACCAACGACTTGGTGCAGATAAGTGTATGAGATCTGTCGCACAGTAGGGTGACTACAGTTAATAGTAATGAGTTGTATATTTCAAAATTGCTGAGAGTAAATGTCAAATGGCCTTGACACAGAAAAGTGAGTATGTGAGGTGATAGATAGGTTAATACACTTGATTTAATTATTCCATATTATAAACATATATGAAAACCATATTATACTTCATAAATATATATAATTATAACATGAACCAAAACTTTAAAAAGTAAATAATTTAGTTAATTGAATAAAAGGCTTTGTAATATGAAAGCACCAGGAAATGTTGAGGTCTGGCCACAGAATCATTTTACTGAGTTGTGTTTTAAAGTTACACATCAGGTTCATGCTCCGTAAGTATTGTTTTTGTTTTAGTTTTTTGAGTTGCATTCTGTTGTCCAGACTTGAGTGCAATGGTGCAATCTCCAATAACTGCAACCTCCATCTCCTAGGTTCAAGCAATTCTCCTGTCTCAGTCACATGAGTGGCTGGGATTACAGGCATCCATCACCATTCTCGGCTGATTTGTGAGACAGGGTTTCACCATGTTGGCCAAGTGGGTCACCAACTCCTGACCTCAAGTGATCCAGCCACCTTGGCCTTCTAAAGTGCTGGGATCACAGGCAGGAGCCACTACACCCACCCAAGTATGGTTTTTGAATATGAACATAGTCAGCAACTCCTGACTTTATTATTTACTATTACTTTTTTTTTAGGAGACAAGGTCTCTCTGTCTGTCATCCACTGGAGTACAGTAGTGCAGTGATGGTGCACTGCATCCTCCACTGGTCTCAAGTGATCCTGTTACATTTGCCTTCAAATTAGCTGGGATCACAGGTATGCACCACTACACCTGACTAATTTTTTTTCTATTTTCTGTAGAGCTGAGATCTCACTATGTTACTCAGGCTGGTTTCAAACTCCTAAACTGAATAAATTTTCCTGTCTGGGCCTCCTAAAGAGCGGTGATTACAAGTGTCAGCCACCACATCTAACCTAGCATCCCTCACTTTAAATAAATACATATCAAATGCATAGTAACAGTCTTGATACCATATGTATAGTCATAAGTCATTTGACTATAAATGTTTTTTATTTGCATAGATAGTTCATACTCAAAATTTACCACTAATTCCAATTTATGATAGTAAGTTGTATGTGTGGCCACAGAAGTATAGCAAACACACTGTTTCTGTATTTAGGTTTGCCATTTATTTATTTATTTATTTTACTTTAAGTTCTGGAATATACATGCCTAATGTGCAGGTTTGTTACACAGGTATACGTGCGTCATTGTGGTTTGCTGCACCCATCAAGCCATCATTTACATTGGGTATTTCTCCTAATACTATCCCTCCCCTACGCCCCCAACCCCGAAAGTCTCCAGTGTGTGATGTTTCCCTCCCTGTGTCCATGTGTTTTCATTGCTCAACTCCTCTTATGAGTGAGAACATGTGGTGTTTGGTTTTCTGTTCCTGTGTTAGTTTGCTGAAAATGATGGTTCCCAACTTCGTCTATGTTGCTGCAAAGGACATGAAGTTCTCAAATTTTTATGGCTACATAGTATTCCATGCTGTATAGGTGCCAAATTTTCTTTGTCCAGTTTATCATTGATGGGAATTTGGGTTGGCTTCAAGTCCTTGCTATTATGAACAGTGCTGCAGTAAAAATATGTGTGCATGTGTCTTCATGGTAGAATGATTTATAATTCTTTGGGCATATATTCAGTAATGGGATTGCTGGGTCAAATGGTATTTGCGGTTCTAGATCCTTGTGAATCATCACACTGTCTTCCACAGTGGTCAACTAATTTATACTCCCACTAACAGTGTAAAAACTTTCCTATTTATCCACATCCTCTCCAGCATCTGTTGTTTCCTGACTTTTTAATGATCGCCATTGTAACATGTGTGAGATGGTATCTCATTATGCTTTTGATCGACATTTCTCTGATGACCAGTGAAGATGAGCTTTTCTTCATATGTCTGTTGGCTGCATAAATGTCTTCTTTTGAGAGGTGTCTGTCCTTATCCTTTGTCCAATTTCTGATGGGGTTGTTTTTTTCTTGTAAGTTTGTTTAAATTTCTTGTAGATTCTAGATATTAGTCATTTGTCAGATGGATAGATGGCAATAATTTTCTCCCATTCTATAAGTTTACTATTCACTCTGATGGTAATTGCTTTAGCTGTGTAGAAGCTCTTTAGTTTAATTAGATTTCATTTGCCAATTTTGGCTTTGTTGCCATTGCTTTTGGTGTTTTTGTTTTTAGTTTTTGACTATGCCTATGTCCTGAAGGGTATTGCCTAAGTTTTCTTCTAGGGTTTTTATGTTTTAACATTTTATGCTTAAGTCTTTAATCCATCATGGGTTAATTTTTGTATAAGGATTAAGGAAGGGGTCTAATTTTAGTTTTCTGCATATGGCTAGCAAGTTTTCCCAACATCATTTATTTAATAGGGAATTCTTTCCTCATTCCTTGTTATTTTCAGGTTTGTCAAATAACAGATGGTTGTAGATGTGTGGTATTATTTCTGGAACCGCTATTCTTTTCCATTGGTCTCTTTATCTGTTTTGGTACCAGTACCAGGCTGTTTTGGTTATCATATGCTTGTAGTATAGTTTGAAGTTAGATAGCATAATGACTCCAGTTTTGTTCTTTTTTTTTTAAGGATTGTCTTGGGTATATGGGCTCCTTTTTAGCTTCTATATGAAATGTAAATTAGTTTTTTTCTAGTTCTGTTAAGAAAGTCAGTGTTCTCTTGATGGGGATAGCATTACATTTATAAATGACTTTAGGTAGCATGGCCATTTTCATGATATTGATATTGCCTACACATGAGCATGGAATGTTTTTCCGTTTGTTTGTGTCCTTTCTTATTTCCTTAAACAGTGCTTTGTAGTTCTCCTGGAAGAGGTCCTTCACCTCCCTTGTAAGTTGTATTCCTAGCTATTTCATTCTCTTTGTAGCACTTGTGAATGGGAGTGAACTCATGATTCAGCTCTCTGTCCACTATTAGTGTATAGAAGCACTTGTGATTTTTGCACATTGATTTTGTATCCTGAAACTTTGCTGATGTTGCTTATCAGGTTAAGAAGATTTGGGGCTGAGATGATGGAGGTTTCTAAATATACAATCATGTCATCTACAAACAGAGGCAATTTGATTTCCTGTTTTCCTATTTGAATACCTTTTATTTCTTTCTCTTGCCTGATTGCTCTGGCCAGAACTTACAATACTAAGTTAAACAGGAGTGGTTAGAGAGATCATTCTTCTCATATGCCAGTTTTAAAAGGGAGTGCTTTAGTTTTTGCCCATTCAGTATGATTTTGGCTGTAGGTTTGTCATAAAAAGTCTTATTATTTTGAGGTACATTCCATCTATACCTAGTTTATTGAATGTTTTTAGCATGAAAGAGTGTTGAATTTTATCAAAGGCCTTTTCTGCATCCATTGAAATAATCATGTGGTTTTTGTCATTGGTTCTGTTTATGTGATGGATTATGTTTGTTGATTTGTGTATGTTGAACCTGCATTTCATCCCAGGGATGAAGGCAACTAGGTTGTAATGGATAAGCTTTTTGATTTGCTGCTGGATTCAGTTTACCAGTATTTTGTTGAGAATTTTTGCTTTGATGTTCATCAACAATATTGACCTGAAATTTTCTCTTCTAATGTGTCTCTGCCAGGTTTTGGTATCAGGATAATGCTGGCCTCATAAAGTGAGTTAGGGGAGATTTCCATTGTCTATTTCTTGGAATAGTTTCAAGAGGAATGGTCCTAGTTACTCTTTGTACCTCTGATAATATTTTGCTGTTAATACGTATGGAACTGGGTTTTTTGTTTGTTTGTTTGTCTTATAGGCTATTATTTACTGCCTCAGTTTCAGAACTTGCTATTGGTTCACTCAGGGATTTGACTTCTTCCTGGTTTAGTCTTCAGAGGGTGTATGTGTCCAGGAATTTATCCATTTCTTCTAGATTTTTTAGTTTATTTGTGCAGAGCTGCTTTTAGTATTCTCTGATGGTATTTCTGTGGGATTAGTGGTGACATCTCCTTTATCATTTATTAGTGTATCTATTTGATTCTTCTTCTTTCTTTTTGTCTTTATTAGTCTTGTTAGTGGTCTATTTTATTAATCCTTCCAAAAAAAACCAGCTCTTGGATTCATTGATTTATTGAATGGATTTTTGTGTCTCTATCTACTTTAGCTGATCTTAGTTAATTCTTGTCTTCTGCTAGGTTTTGAATTTTCTTGCATTGCTTCTCTAGTTCTTATATTTGTGATGTTAGAGTATAGATTTTAGATCTTTCCTACTTTCTCCTGTAGCATTATAATTCTATAAATTTCCCTCTAAATGCTGCTTTAGCTATGGCTAAGAGATTCTGGTACATTGTGACTTTGTTCTCATTTGTTTCAAATAACTTATTTCTGCCTTAATTTCATTATTTATCCAGTGGTCATTCAGGAGCAGGTTGTTCAGTTTCCATGTGCTTGTGGGGTTTTGAGTGAGTTTATTGATCCTGAGTTGTAATTTGATTGCACTGTGGTCTGAGAGACTGTTTGTTATTATTTCCTTTAACTGCATTTGCTACGGAGTGTTTTACTCCCAATTATGTGGTCAATTTTAGAATAAGTGCGATGTGTTACTGAGAAGAATGGTTGGTGAGTTCTGTCAATATCTATTAGGTTTTCTTCATCCAGAGCTCAAGTCCTGAATATCCCTGTTAATTTTCTGTCTCATTGTTCTGTCTAATTTTGACAGATGGGTGTTATTGTCTTCCATTATTATTGCATGGGAGTCAAAGTCTCTTTGTAGGTCTCTAAGAACTTGCTGTATGTATCTGGGTTCCCCTGTATTGGGTGCATACATATTTAAGATAGTTAGCTCTTTTTGTTGCATTGATCCCTTTGTCATTATTTAATGCCCTTCTTTCTTTTTATTGATCTTTGTTGGCTTAAAGTCTGTTATATCAGAGACTAGGATTGCACCCTCTGCTTTTTTTTGGCTGTCCATTTGCTTGGTATATATTTCTCCCTCCCTTTATTTTAAGCCTATATATGTCTTTGCACATGAGATGGGTCTCTTGAATACAGCACACCACTGGATCTTGACTCTATTTAATTTGTCAGTGTGTGTCTTTTAATTGAGACATTTAGCCCATTTACATTTAAGGTTAATATTACTATGTGTGAATTTGTCTCAGTCATTACGATGCTAGCTGGTTATTTTGCCATATAGTTGGTGCAATTTCTTCATAGTTTCAATGATCTTTACATTTTGGTATGTTTTTGCTGTGGCTGGTACCCGTTTTTACTTTCCATAGTTATTACTTCCCTCAGGAGCTCTTGTAAGGCAGGTCTGGTGGTGACAAAAATCTCTCAACATTTGCTTGTCTGAAAAGGATTTTAGGTTTCCTTCTCTTATGAAGCTGAATTTGGCTGGATATGAAATTCTAGGTTGAAAATTATTTTCCTGTTGAATATTGCCCTCCAGACTTTTGACTTGTAAGGTTTCTGCTGAGAGATCTGCTGTTGGTCTGAAGGGCTTCCCATTGTGGGTAACCTAACCTTTCTTTTGGCTGCCCTTAACACTTTTCCCTTCATTTTGAGAGGTGAAGCCAGCTGGGCTTCTGCGTTGGGTGGGGACTTGGAGAACATTTCTGTCTAGCTAACAGATTGTAAATGCACCAATCAGCACTCTGTGTCTAGCTAAATGTTTGTACTTTTAGCTAGACAGTGTCAACACTTTGTCAAGATGGACCAGTCAGCACTCTGTAAAACAGACCAATCAGCACTCTGTAAAATGGACCAATCAGCTCTCTGTAAAATAAACCCATCAGCAGGATGTGGGTGGGATCAAATAAGGGAATAAAAGCTGGCTACTGGGGAACCAGCAGCCACAACCCGCTGGGGTCCCTTTCCATGCTGTGGAAGCTTTGTTCTTTTGCTCTTTGTAATAAATCTTGCTGCTACTCACTCTTTGGGTCCACACTGCCTTTAAGAGCTGTAACATTCACCGTGAAGGTCTGTAGCTTCACTCCTGAAGCCAGCCAGACCATGAACCCACCAGAAGGAATGAACAACTCTGGATGCGGTGACTATATGGGCTGTAACACTAACCTTGAGGGTCCACAGCTTCATTCTTGAAGTCAGCGAGACAAAGAACCCACTGGAAGGAACCAATTCTGGACACAATTTCAACCTTGGTGAATCTGATGATTTTGTGTCTTTGGGGTGCTCTTCTTGAGGAGTATCTCTATGGTGTTCTCTATTTCCTGAATTTGAATGCTGGCCTGTCTTGCTAAGTTGGGGAAAGTCTCCTGGATAATATCCAAAGAGTGTTTTTCAACTTGGTTCCATTCTCCCCATCACTTTCTGGTTCACCAATCAAACATATGTTTTGTCTTTTCACATAGTTCCATATTTCTTGGAGGCTTTCCTCATTTCTTTTTATTCTTTTTCAAGATTAGGTTTGTTATTTAGTTCAGAACATTTTGCTTTAAAATTTTACACAAATGGAATAAAAGACATTCTTTAATTTATCTCAGCAACTGCAAGGAAAACCACACATTATTTCTGGGTTTTAAACACCACCATGACCACTACTGTATTGGTTTTCATTATAGAGAATAATTATTGATGGTGACCCTTCTGCTGGAGATAAAAGTTGTCTTCTGGTTATTTCATCATAGCCCATGATGTTAGATTTCAGTTTGGATGCTGGAATGATTGCCGAAGGGTCACTCATTCTAGCATGAGGGACAAGAGAGTAGCAGTGCTGCCTTCTATGTCTAAACTGAAGCTGACTTCAGGGGTCTCCTTTGAAATACTTTCTGTTAGTTCTGTTGGTCTATGGAAGAATTTGCTCACATGGGTCTTTCCAGAGAACTCAGATACATCGCTATAGTTCATTGACAGGAAACTATCTCTGATGCAGTGAGTCTCCCAGGGCAATTTCAGGACACAATAGTCTATTCTGAATTTATTGCTCCCTTAACCCTCTACCAGTTTGTTGAAACATCTGCCTTCCCCTCAGAGTTGGACATATTAAAAAACCTAGTGATAACACTGGAGAAAACCTCTGGAAATGCAGAAAATCAAGTGTCACATGCATGCAGTCATCAACAGAACCAGCCATCCACCTCCAGTTTGATGCATCCAAGAGCACTGTATGTGGTTTTTGCATATATTTAATAATATTTTGTCCAATATTTATTGAGGATCCACCAATGGTAGGAAATGCCTTGGAGACAGCAGCTTTGATATTCTGCAGTTGTATTTAAGCATAACATAAAATATAAATGGTAGATTCCATGTTAAAAGCGCTCCTTAAGTTCTATAAGACATTTTATCTAAAGAAATAGAATGCAGACAATATTAGATGAGGAAGTTTATATGGGTGATGAGAGGCTTGGTTAGCTCTTCCTTGTGGTATGTGAAAGAATTCCACCTAAATTAATACTGTTAAATGGATTTTCCTTTCCATTAACAGACAACTGTAAATGCACCCTTAATAATCAAGGCATTCAAAAGTCTAAGACTCCCCTTACTTCTTGGTTGAAAAGGCTAATAAATGCTCTGTATTAATATTTAGAATAAAAGGTGGAATTTGTATATTTCTCTTGTCATTAATATAGCAAAAATAAACATTTACATTCTTTATGAATCTATTTATCAGCCCAGTTTTAACTACTGAACTTGACTATAAGTTAATGTCTTTTAATATGTAGTATGCCAGGGTGGATTTCAAAGCTTCTCATTCCTTAGAAAAGAGTGTTTGTGAAGGAGTGGTGGGAATGGGTGATGTCTTAATTATCTTTTGTTGCACAACAAACAGCCACAAAGTTAGCAACTTAAATCAACATCCTTTCTTTTCTTTTCTTTTCTTTTCTTTAACCATTTCCATGAGTTGGGAACCTGGGTGCAACTTAACTAAGTAATGAACTCAGAATATCTCAAGGCTTCAGTCAAGGTGTCACTGAGCTGTGCTCTCATCTGAAGACTTGGCTGGAGAAGAATCTGATTTCAATCCCCATTGAGTTGTTGGTAGAAATCATTTCCTGGTGACTGAAAAATTCATGGCAACTTGTGCCTTCAAAGCCAGAGACTGAGAAGAGAGTGAGAGGGGAAAACAGAAAGGAGGAGAGAGAGACAAAGGAAAGGTTCTGCTGCTTGGAGATGCTGACTGCAGGGTAGTTCTAGGCCCTATTTCATTTTATTTTATTTTATTTTTTATATTTTTGAGACAGAGTGTCACTCTGTTGCCCAGGCTGGAGTGCAGTGACACAACCACAGCTCACTGCAGTCTTGACTTCCTGTCTCAGCCTCCTGAGTAGCTGGGATTAAAGGTGTGTGCCAACAAACCCAGCGAATTTTTGTATTATTATTATTATTATTTTTTTTTTTTGTAGAGATGAGGTTTCACTACATTGCCCAGGCCCGTTTCAGACTCCTAGGCTTAAGCAATCTACCCACCTGGCTCTACCTCGCAAAATTCTGGAATTAAAGATGTGAGTTACCATATCTGGCCAGTTCAGGATAACACAAAGGCAGAGGGAGGGAGGCAGAAAGTGGAAGGCACTATTTCTTTGAAGACATCTGTGGAATCATGAAAACTTGAGCTTTGGACAGGATGGTCTTAAGGGGCATAGGAGTAGATTTTAGGGTTAAGCCCAGGCTCACTAGGGTCTGATAAGATTGAGATCTCCAAGCATTCCATACCCAGGTAGGAGCAAAATGGTGATAGAATAAATATTTCCACATCCTCAAGCCCTAAAAGACTACAACTTACTTTGATGCAAAGTAGAAAGAGGTTAAATTACATTTAATACTTCCCCAAAATCTGTAAGGCAGTATTGGTCAATTCAGCACAGTTAATCTCAATAGACAAATAACAGACTCAATCAAAATTGTCATCAGAGAAATACATTAAGGGCTTGTATAATAAGAAGACACGTCTTGAATTGTAGTTTTTAAATTTCCACATATCAGAGGAGAGACCCAGGGGGAAGTAACTGATTCATGAGGCTGGGTCTTTTCAATGCTGTTCTTGTGATAATGAATAACTCTCATAAGATCTGTGGGTTTTATAAAAGAGAATTCCCCCGTACATCCTCTCTCTCTCTCTCTCTCTCTCTCTCTCTCTCTCTCTCTCTCACCTGCTGCCACATAAGATATGACTTTGCTCCTTTTTTTTTTTTTTTTTTTTTTTTTTGTCTTCCATCATGATCATCCGGCCTTTCCACCCATGTGGAACTGTGAGTCCACTAAACTTCTTTTGCTTTATGAACTAACCAGTCTCGGGTATATCTTTATTAGTGGCATGAGAACAGAGCCCCCTAAAATGTTATAATCTAAAAGACATTGATAGAATACAATCTCTATTATGATTTCAGGCATGTAAAATTAAATATCATTTTATAGATATACAAGGAAAATGGAATACAAATAACGATGACTGTTGAATGATATGCTCTTCCTTACCATAAACTATTTAAGTCTCAGGTTCACATTCCAGTACAGATATAACCCACTGGAAGACATATTACTGAGATTAAAATTTATTCTTTCCATTGTCTTGCAAAAATAAAGAAGGAATTGAACTCAATTGTACCTTGAACATTTAACCACAAATATTAATAGCAACTTTGATTTTAACAGATAGTGATCCATCTAGAAATATGAACACTGATAACGTGAAGATGGGCACAGTGGCTCATGCCTATAATCTCAGAACTTTGGGAGGACAAGGAGGAAGGATCACCTGAACCCAGGAGTTAGAGATCAGCCTGGACAACATAGTGAGACCTCATCTCTAAAAAAACAAACAAAACAAAATGGAAAAACACATAAGCATGGTGGCACATGCCTGTGAGTTCCAAATACTTTAGAGACTGAGGTGGAAGAATTGTTTGTGTAAGGAGTTTGAGGCTGCAGTGAGCCATGATAGTGCCACTGCACTCCAGCCTGGGTGACAGTGAGACCCTGTCTCTGGGAAAAATACACACACACACAACATGAATTATGGAAAAATAAAATAAAATGAGAGGTTGCCTGAGGAGTTGAAGGGAGTCTTTGGAGATCTGTGATCATCCACCAAGATAAAGTGTGTTATCAACAGCATTCAACGAACTTTGAGGAAGCATCAACTTAAACAGTGTTTGATGATGGAGAGAAAACCAAAGTGTGAGATATAGGAAAAGAGTTAAGAGTGTCAAGGATGACAGCAACGCACATGCTATCTAAAGGAGATAAGAGATAGGGTGTGCAAATCCAGGAAAGAGAGATAAGACGTTGGAATGGTTGGTTACATCTTCAGCAGGAAAACCAGGAAAACTTCTATTCAACACCCTGAAGGTGAGGAGGGAAATTCCATTCCTCAGGCACAGGACATCTTTCTGTATCTCTTGGACCAGTTTGAGGAGCAAGCCATTAGGACACTCTCCTACAGTGAGGGGTGATGCTGCGATATTGCGGATGCAGCCATGTGGATGACTGATTTGCTCCCCTCTTGCTGGCCAGGAGCAACCATATGTATGGACACTAATGAGGCACAAAATGTGATTGTTTTCTGTATGCACCGGGGCAAAAAAAGTTCTGGTATTCATGCTCTCACACCATGTTATGGGTATGATACTGGGAAATTTATAAGTTGAGGAAGAGACAAGAAGGGGAAAAAAGAAAACCTCAAAAAACAAACAAAAAACAAAGAATGGAGATGCCATTACAACTATTTAGAAAATTAAAGACATGTAGTTTTGAAAGTGAAGACTCTTTGTATACTAGGAACTCTCTCATGTGTCCTAAGAAGGTAGCTGCTCCTTGAAACTTATTCTGCTTAATTAATTGATCATATTTTACCTTGTATTTTTCACATTTTCCTTAGCTTCTAACCTGTCATCTTCTTGTGCTTGAGGTACAGAGTGGAAGTTCGGTAAAGTTATTGAAGTAAATATGGTTGGCAGAATTTTGGCCTTCATGAGTTCTGGCCCTTCGTGTTCCTTCCATGGTTATGTGATGTTGTGCAGTAAAAGAGAGTATACAGATATCATTAAGGTTATCATCAACTGACCTTAAAGGAGGAAGATTTTTCTGGTTTACCAGAGTGGGACCAATGTAATCAGGAGTCCTCAACAGCTGAGAATTGTGCTGGCTCAGGAGGAAGAGATGTAGCAGCAGAGATGTCCTACTGAGACTTCAGTCCTAGAATGACAAGCAACAAACACAATTCTTCACCACCTAAATGAATCTGGAAGCGTATTCTCCCCCAGAGCCTCCAGATGAGAACCCAGACTGCTTAACATCTTAATTTTAGCCTTGTGAGACATCCCATGAGCAGAGTAACCTGCCAAGCCCACTCAATATTCTGACTTATACAAGGATGAGATGATAAATTATCATCATCTTCAGTTGCCCATTTCATGGAGGTTTATTACAACAGCAATAGAATATGAATATTGAGGCAAGGCACAGTGGTACATGCCTATAATCCCAACACTGGGGAGACTGAGGTGGGCAGATTACTTGAGGTCATGTGTTGGAGATGAGCCTGGCCAACATTGTGAAATTCCTTCTCTACTAAAAATACAAAAATTAGCTGGGCATGATAGTGGGTGTCTGTAATCCCAGCTACTCAGGAGGCTGAGGGAGGAGAATCACTTGAACCTGGGAGGTGTATGTTCCAGTGAGTTGAGATTGTGCCATTACACTACAGCCTGGGTTACATAGTGAAATTTTCTCAAAGAAAAAAAAATATGAAGATGGTGGGCACAAGAAAGTGCAGGACTTGTGATAGAATTTTGGAGGTTGCCTGCACAGGTGGATAACATATTGAAGTAGGAGAGGGAACACATGATTTCAGTGGAGCAAGTAAATGTGAAGAAAGAAAAGGAGCCTTGTGAGGAAAAGAAGCAAGCCAGGATTCCAGCCGGTATTCTCCTTCCATGGAAGGAGAAAAGGATAAAAAAAAAGGTGGAGGGGAAAAAGAGGTAGAGAGAGTTGCAGAGGGACAGCGGATGTGTGTATTTGCAGGTCTCCTGTAAGCTTTGAGAGCCTGGTTTGTCAGGTAGCACTAAGGTAAAGAAGATTCAAGTGTGAGCTATTGTGTAGGAACTGAGATGTAAAGATAGGCAGGTCAGGTTCCACCTTTCTTTCCTTTAGAATGGTGTGAAAGTTCAAATACAGAGTGAATGGCACATCTGAGGCAGCCAGGGAAAGGGGACTTTTTTTGAGAATAAGAGAAGCTTCCGTCTCAATGTAGACTGTGGGAAAACATCTGCAAACTGGGCTGTAAAGATGCAAGAAAGAGTGGAGTGAATGGGTAGAGAAAGACAGTGGAGGAAGCCTGGGAAGGGATCAAGACATTCTGCTGTTGTTTCTTCTAGCTCATTTATTCTGTGTCAGTACATGACTAAGCAGACTATGGCCTGATCCACCATCTGCTTTACAAGGCTGATATCAAATTAATCCTTTTATTATTTTTTTTTTTCTTTTATTGAGACAGGGCCTTACTCTGTTTTCTAGGCTGGAGTGCAGTGGTGTGATCTTAGCCCACTGCAGCCTGTACCTCCTGAGCTCAAGCAATCCTCCCACCTCAGCCTCACAAGTAGCTGTAACTACAGGCATGCACCATCAAGCCTAGTGAATTTTTTAAGTTTTTTTGTAGACTCCAGATCTCACTATATTGCTCAGGCTGGTCTTGAACTCCTGGACTGAAGCAATCCTCTAGCTTCAGCCAATCAAAGTGCTGAGATTACAGACGTGAGTTACAGTGCCCAATCCCTTTAGTCTTAAACAGTTATCTTCAAGCAATTAAATTGACCTTGTTTTACCACATATTGACCACACCTCCTTTGCTTGCAAACCTCTGGGTCAAGACTCTCAGTCCTTCTTTCTAAGATTCCTTCTTCATTGCTATCACTCTGGTTTCTCTTTGTGTTCTGCCCAGATAACCCCTCCACATCTCATTCACACCCATGCATGCTATTCAAATATGTCAACAGCATTTGGAGACTTTTGTGCTTACTACTTTCTCTGTGTTAGAGGAAAGACACATTGCTCAGCCTTTATTTTCTTCAATTCTCTTCTCAAACATCACCTTATTAGAGCAGCTTTCCTTAAATGCTCTTTATACAATGGCAATCCCAAATTCCAGCTGAGGCCTTATTGTTCATTCTCTAATATCTATCTGCCTATCTATCTATGTATGTATCTAGCTATGTATGTATGTATGTATGTATGTATGTATGTATGTATGTATGTACGTACGTATCATCTATCTGTGATCTGTATCTATCTACTATCTGCATATCATCTATCACCTATCTTATTATCTATCATCTATCTACCCAATATCCCACCATCCTGTCCTATTTGTTCTATCTATCTATCTATCTATCTATCTATCTATCTATCTATCTATCTATCTATCTATCTATCTTCTATCATCTATCTATCCATCTTCTATCATATATCCATCCATCCATTTTATCTGTCCTGTTTCCTTCCTTTCTTCCTATCTATCCATCTTATCTGTCCTATTTTCTTCCTTCCTCTTCCCTCCCTCCCTCCCTCCCTCTGTCCCTCCCTCTCTCTTTCTTTCTCCTCTTTCTTTCTTTCCTTTCCTTTTCTTTCTTTCTTTCCTTTCTTTCTTTCTTTCTTTCTTTCTTTCTTTCTTTCTTTCTTTCTTTCTTTCTTTCTTTCTTTTTCTTTCTTTCTTTGTTTCTTTCTTTCTCTTTCTTTCTTTCTTTCTTTCTTTCTTTCTTTCTTTCTTTCTTTCTTTCTTTCTTTCTTTCTTTCTTTCCTTCTTTCTCTTTCTTTCTTTCTTTCTTTCTTTCTTTCTTTCTTTCTTTCTTTCTTTCTTTCTTTCTTTCTTCTTTCTTTCTTTCTTTTCATTTCTTTCTTTTTCTTTTTTTCTCATCTATCGTGTTATCTATTTATCTTCTATTTATATATCATCTATCATATCTATCTACCTATCTTCTGTTTATCAACGTGTATCTTATCTATCTATTTATCTTCCATTTATTGATCACCTATCTTGTCTATCTTCTATGTTAAATATGAATACATGAGAGTAGGACTTTTTCATGTTCTCAGTGGCTAGAATAGTGCATAGCATATAGTAGACATTAAAAAATGTGTGTTGTAGAGTGAATGACTTTTATTGGTCTGCCCAGCATGGATTCCTGGAAATATCATGAATTCAGAGAGAAAGTACATAAAACTGTTAATCTTCTGTGTGCCAAGTTCCTATCATAATGCATAGATGCTGATATGGTCTGAATGTTTGTATCCTCCTAAAATTCCTATGTTGAAACCCTCATCTCCAGGGTGATGGCATTAGGAGGTGGGGCTTTTGGAGTTAATAAGCTCATAAGGGCACAGTCCTCCTGGATGGGATTAATGTCCTTATAAAAGGGACTCCAGAGAGCTCTCTCATTCCTTCCACCATGTGAGGACACAGAGAGAAGGAGCTATCTAAAAACCAGGAAGTGAGTCATCACCAGACAGTAAATCTGTCATGCATTGGTCAAGGACTTCCAGCCTCCAGAACTGTGTAAAATACATTTCTGTTTTTTATAAGACACACAGATTATAGTATTTTGTTGCATCAGCCTGAAAAACTCACTTTTTCATATTTTCATCTTTGCTTTTACAGCAAAACTGAGTTTATACATAATTGAGAATAACACAATATCAACTACCAATCTTGTAACAAGTTTTATTCTTACCAAACCGTTTTTATTATTGTTTTTGAAACTATGCTCCCCCATCTCCCTTGAGTGTTGGTAATTATTAGATGTCAAATAGTTAACACACTTACATAATATTTAAGATATATGTATTATAGAATAATATTTTCTTATTCATTTTCTATCAACAAAGTGGAGAAAAGCTAAGGATAACATAATTTTATTCACTCAATGAATGTATAAGGTCAAAACATGAAATATGCTTACCTCTTGAAATATACCACTTTGCTTAGAATAGCTTCAGAAGGAATGGCACCAGCTCTTCTTTGTACCTCTGGTAGAATTTGGCTGTAAATCCATCTGGTCCTGGATTTTTTGGGTTGGTAGGGGATTAGTTATGGCCTCAATTTAGAACCTATTATTGGTCTATTCAGAGATTCAACTCTTTCCTGGTTTAGTCTTGGGAGGTTGTATGTGTCCAGGAGTTTATCTATTTCTTCTGGATTTTCTAATATATTTGCATAGAGGTGTTTATAGTATTCTCTGATGGTAGTTTGTATTTCTGTGAGATTGGTGGTGTTATTCCTTGTATCATTTTTATTGTGTCCATTAGATTATTCTGTCTTTTCTTCTTTATGAGTCTCGTTAGCAGTCTATTTTGTTGATTTTTTCAAAAATCCAGCTCCTGGCTTTGATTTCTTGAAGGACTTTTGTGTCTCTATCCCCTTCAGTTCTGCTCTGATCTTAGTTATTTTTTGCCTTCCGCTAGCCCTTGAATTTGTTTGCTCTTGCTTCTCTAGTTCTTTTATTTGTGGTATTAGTGTGTTGATTTTATATCTTTCCTGCTTTCTCTTGTGGGCATTTACTGCTATGCATTTCCCTCTACACACTGCTTTAAATGTGTCCCAGAGATTCCATTATATTGTGTATTTGTTCTCATTGGTTTCAAATAACTTATTTATTTATGCCTTAACTTAATTATTTATCCAGCAGTCATTCAGGAGCAGGTTGATCAGTTTCCACGTAGTTGTGCAGTTTTGAATTAGTTTCTTAATCCTGAGTTCTAATTTGACTGTACTGTAGTCTGAGACAGTTTGTTGTGATTTCTGTTCCTTTACATTTGCTGTAGAGTCTTTTACTTCCAATTATGTGGACAATTTTAGAATCAATGTGATGTGGTGTTGAGAAGAATGTATATTCTGTTGATTTGGGGTAGAGAGTTCTACAGATGTCTGTTAGGTCAACTTGGTCCAGAGTTGAGTTCAAGTCTTGGATATCTTTGTTAACCTTCTGTCTCATTGTTCTGTCTAATGTTGACAGTGGGGTGTGAAAATCTCTCACTATTATTGTGTGGGAGTCTATATCTCTGTGTAAGTCTCTAAGGACTTCTTTATGAATCTGGGTGTTCCTGTGTTGGTTGCCTATATATTCAGGATAGCTAGCTATTCTTGTAAAATTAATCCCTTTACCATTACATAATGGCCTTCTTTAGGAATCTTAGTAGTCCTTCTTAGGAATCCTCCCTAACTCATTTTAGGAGGCTAGCATCATCCTGATACCAAATCCTGGAAGAGACACAACAACAACAACAAAATTTTAGGCCAATATTCCTGATGAACATTGATGTGAAAATCCTCAATAAAATACTGGCAAACCAAATCCAGCAGCACATTAAAAAGCTTATCCACCACATTCAAGTCAGTTTCATCCTTGGGATGCAAGGCTGGCTCAACATACACAAATCAATAAATGTAAACCATCACATAAACAGAACGAAGGACAAAAACCAATAATTATTTCAATAGATGCAGAAAAGGCTTTGACAAAATTCAAAAGCCCTTCATGCTAAAAATTCTCAATAAACTAGTGTTGATGGGACGTATCTCAAAATAGTAGAGTTATTTATGACAAATCCACAGCCAGTATCATACTGAATGCACAAAAACTGGAAGCATTCTTTTTGAAAACCAGCAAAAGACAAGGATGCACCCTCTCACCACTCCTATTCAATATAGTGTTTGAAGTTCTGGCCAGGGCAATTAGGCAAGAGGAAGAAATAAAGGGTATTCAATTAGGAAAAGAGGATGTCACACTGGCTGTGTTTGCAGATGACATGATTATGTATTTAGAAAACCACATTGTCTCAGCCCAAAATCTCCTTAAGCTGATAAGAAACTTCAGCAAAGTCTCAGGATACAAAGTCAGCGTGTAAAAATCACAAGCATTTTCATACACCAATTATAGAGAAACAGAGAGCCAAATGATGAGTGAATTCTTATTCACAATTACTACAAAGAGAATAAAATACCTAGGAATCCAACTTACAAGTGATGTGAAGTCTCTTCAAGGAGAACTACAATCCACTGCTTAATAAAATAAAAGAGGACACAAATAAATGGAGGAACATTCCATGCTCACAGATAGGAAGAATCAATATCGTGAAAATGGCCATAATAGCCAAGGTAATTTATAGAGTCTATGCTATCCATCAAGCTACCAATGACTTTCTTCACAGAACTGGAAAAAAGCTACCTTAAAGTTCATATGGAACCAAAAAAAGACCCTGCATACACAAGATAATCATAAGCAAAATGGACAAATCTGTGGGTATCACACCACCTGACTTCAAACTATACTGCAAGGCTACAGTAACCAAAATAGTATGGTGCTGGCACCAAAACAGATATGTAGACCAATCTAAGAAAATGGAGGCCTCAGAAATAATACCACACATCTACAACCATCTGATCTTTGAGAAATCTGACAAACTCAAGAAATGAGGGAAAGGATTCACTTTTTAATAAGTGGTGCTGGAAAACTGGCTAGCCATATGTAGAAAGCTGAAACTGGATCCTTTCATATAACTTATGCAAAAATTCATTTTAGGAGGCTAACCCTAACCCTAACCCTAACCCTAACCCTAATGGATTAAGGACTTAAATTTAAGACATAAAACTATGAAAATCCTAGAAGAAAACCTATGTAATACCATTCAGGAAATAGGTGTGGGCAAAGGCTTCATGACTAAACACCAAAAACAATGGCAACAAAATCCAAAATACACAAATGTGATCTAATTCAACTAAAGAGCTTCTGCACAGCAAAAGAAATTATCATCAGAGTGAACAGGTAACCTACCGAATGGGAGAAAATTTTTGGAATCTATGCATCTGACAAAGGGCTAATATCCAGAATCTACAAAGAACTTAAACAAATTTACAAGAAAAATACAAACAACCTCCTCAAAATTGGGCAAGGAATATGAACAGTCACTCTTCTAAAGAAGACATTTATGTAGCTAACAGACATGTGAAAAATGCTCATCATCATTGGTCATTTTTCTTAAGAAGACATTTATGTAGCTAACAGACATATGAAAAACCCTCATTATCACTGGTCATCAGAGAAATGCAAATCAAAACCACAATGAGATACCATGTCATGCCAGTTAGAATGGCAATTATTAAAAGGTCAGGAAACAACAAATGTTGGAGAGGTTGTGGAGACATCAGGAGACTTTTACACTGTTGGTGTGATTTTAAATTTGTTAAACCATTTTGGAAGACAGTGTGGCAATTCCTCAAGGACCTAGAACTAGAAATACCATTTGACTCAGCAATCCCATTACTGAATATATACCCAAAGGATTATAAATAATACTACTATAAAAGATGCATGCACACCTACATTTACTGTGGTATTATCCACAGTAGCAGTCTTGGAACCAATCTAAATGTCCATCAATGATAGACTGGATTAAGAAATCATGGCATATGTACACCATGGAATACTATGCAGCCATAAAAAAGGGTGAGTTCATGTCCTTTGCGGGGACATGGATGAAACTGAAAACCTTGCGGGGACATGGATGAAACTGAAAACCATCATTCTCAGCAAACTATCACAAGGAAAGAAAACCAAACATCACGTGTTCTCACTTATAGGTGAGAGTTGAACAATGAGAACACATAGACACAGCACGGGGAATATCACACACTAGGGCCTATTGAGGGATGTGGGGCTAGGGGAGGGATAGCATTAGGACAAACACCTAATATGAATGATGAGTTGATAGGTGCAGCAAACCAACATGGCACAAGTATAACTATGTAATGAAGCTGAATGTTCTGCACATGTACCCTAGAACTTAAATTATTATAATAAAAAAAGAGAAATATACCACTTTGCAAATAAAGGGAAGGTCTTATGCATTCACTATATCCATTGAAAACCTGTAAGAGCAAAGTAAAAGCTTCTTAAATTCTTAGGGCAACAAGATTAATTAGTACTAAGAAAGATAATTGAGTAGCATTAATTTGCATATTCAATCATCAATATCCTTTTTAATCTTATAAAAGTGTAATTTACATAACATTAATCATAGAACATATATTTCAGAAATGCCTAAAATTAAGAAAAAAATCAAACAAACCCAGACGTGATGGAAGGACATAAACATATTGACAGAAGAAAAGCTTTTCATGTTTTATTTATTTATTTATTTTAAACAGCAGCTCAGTATGTCGTCCAAGTTGGAATGCAGTAGCATGATCTTGGCTCACTGAAACCTCTGCCTCCCAGGTTCCTGCCTCAACCTCCCCAGTAGTTGGGGTTACAAGCATGCACCACCACTCCTGGCTAATTTTTGTATTTTTAGTAGAGAAGGGGTTTCACTATGTTGGCCAGGCTGATCTGAAACTCCTGACTTCAAGTAGTCACCCAACTCAGCCTTCCAAACTGCTGGTTTTACAGGCATGAGCAAACACACCCAACCTGAATATTTTCAAATGTATGCTATTTTCATAACCTGTTTTGTTGATGGAAAAGATTCTGTTAATGTGAAATTAACAGGGAATTTCCTGGGAATCAAATTTACTTTAACAGGTATCTTGGCATTTTCCATTCCAAACTCTTCTCCATGAATGCTAATCCAGGCTGGGTAGGCCAGCCACTGTTCTGGAGAAGTTAGACCAAGATCAGAAGCTAGAGAGTATTTAACACGTATAAATACTCTGCCTTAAAATCCTCTTTTTCATCCCGTAAGCCTCTCCTCTTCTTGAATTCTGTAACAATATACCTTCCGTCAGCTGCTAGTGTCTATGATCCTCTGAATCCAGCCATTTCTTCCTCTCTTAAACTTTGCCAATGCTTTAAGCCTTGAATGGTACAATTCCCCCTTGACAACTGCTCCAGGGAATTAGTGGGCCTGTTAATAACCAATCTTCCACTTCTCTAATCTGGGTCCTGTCATCCTCATAAAACTCTTTATGTTGTATTCCCACTCAGATCCTTGGTTTTAGCAGGAGCGGTATTCTCAGCTTTATTTTTTACCTCTGCAAGGTAAATATCAGCATGAATAAAAAACATTTTGTTTTCATTCACTGACATGCTAAGTAGGCAATTTACCTATTAACTAGTTTTTCAAGCATCTTGATTGTAAAAGATTAAACAGAAATATTGTCTTGGTCTGGCTTCTCAAGAGGTATGTTATCTAGAGTCAAACACAGATAGATATGTGGAAAAAAAGCAAATTGACCACACCTTAAAGAATAAGTCTGATGACTAATCCAGGTGGTTTTGGGAATCACTGACTAAAAAAAAAAAAAAACTGCCTTTCATAGCTTTAGGATATTCATTTGATATGAAATTATCATATATATCATATATCACTAAATGAAATTATCATTTAGTGTAAACTACCTGCTGATTTTTTTTATAGTGAACCTATTGAGTGTTGCTTAAATCTTCACATCTAAAAATAGCCACCAGGAGTTATTAAACTGCAGTTATCATAAAGACAACCATACTGTGGTGCAGTTCATGTTCTAAATGATTTAAAGACATGAACAGGTACACATTATATAGCTTATTGAGAGCTACAATGGATGCATTTAATAAGTCTATTACTGAAATGTGTGCTTTTCAGTGGTCATGAGTAGAATGCATAGTCATTGCAGAAATATAAATAATACAAAAATCAAAAATACCAATATGCATAATTTGTATTCATTAATATATACCATTAAAGAAGTGATGCAGGGAGGGTGGAGCAAGATGGCCGAATAGGAACAGCGCCAGTCTCCAACTCCCAGTGCGAGTGACACAGAAGACCGGTGATTTCTGCATTTTCAACTGAGGTACTGGGTTCATCTCACTGGGGAGTGCCTGACAATCAGTGCTGGTCAGCTGCTGCAGCCCGATCAGTGAGAGCTGAAGCAGGGCGAGGCATCACCTCACCTGGGAAGCGCAAGGGGGAAGGGAATCCCTTTTCCTAGCCAGGGGAACTGAGACACACAACACCTGGAAAATCAGGTAACTCTCACCCCAATACTGTTCTCTATGAAGGATCTTAGTAAAAGGGGCACACCAGGAGACTATATCCCACACCTGGCCTAGAGGGTCCCATGCCCACGGAGCCTCCCTCATTGCTAGCACAGCAGTCTGCGAACTCGCAGCAAGGCAGCAGGGAGGCTGAGGGAGGGGCGCCCGCCACTGCTGAAGCTTAAGTAGATAAACAAAGGGGCTGGGAAGCTAGAACTGGGTGGAGCTCACAGCAGCTCAAGGAGTCTGGCCTGTCTCTGTAGACTCCACCTCTGGGGACAGGGCAGAGCTAAACAACAACAACAACAACAAAAAGCAGCTGAAACCTCTGTAGATGCAAATGACTCTGTCTGACAGCTTTGAAGTGAGCAGTGGATTTCCCAACACGGAGGTTGAGATCTGAGAACCGAAAGACTACCTGTTCAAGTGGGTGCCTGACCCCTGAGTAGCATAACTGGGAGACATCCCCCACTAGGGGCAGACCGACACCGCACACCTCACACAGTGGAGTACAACCCTGAGAGGAAGCTTCCATAGCAAGAATCAGACAGGTACACTTGCTGTTCAGCAATATTCTATCTTCTGCAGCCTTTGCTGCTGATACCCAGGCAAACAGGGTCTGGAGTGGAAGTCAAGCAATCTCCAACAGACCTACAGCTGAGAGTCCTCACAGTAAGAAGGAAAACTAACAAACAAGAAAGACACCCACACAAAAACCCCATCAGTACGTCCCCATCACCAAAGAGCAGAGGCAGATAAAATCACAAAGATGGGGAAAAAGCAGGGCAGAAAAGCTGGAAATTCAAAAAATAAGAGCACATCACCCCCTGCAAAGGAACACAGCTCATCGCCAGCAATGGATCAAAGCTGGGAAGAGAATAACTTTGATGAGATGAGAGAAGAAGGCTCCAGTCGATCAACCTTCTCACAGCTAAAGGAGGAATTACGTACCCAGCGCAAAGAAACTAAAAATCTTGAAAACAAACCGGAAGAATTGATAACGAGAATAATTAATGCAGAGAAGGCCATAAATGAAAGGACAGAGATGAAAACCATGACATGAGAAATACGTGACAAATGCACAAGCTTCAGTAACTGACTCGATCAACTGGAAGAAAGAGTATCAGCGATTGAGGATCAAATGAATGAAATGAAGCGAGAAGAGAAATCTAAAGAAAAAAGAAAAAGAAATGAACAAAGCCTGCAAGAAGTATGGGATTATGTAAAAAGACCAAATCTACGTCTGATTGGGGTGCCTGAAAGTGAGGGGGAAAATGGAACCAAGTTGGAAAACACTCTTCAGGATATCATCCAGGAGAACTTCCCCAACCTAGTAGGGCAGGCCAACATTCAAATCCAGGAAATACACAGAACGCCACAAAGATACTCCTCGAGAAGAGCAACTCCAAGACACATAATTGCCAGATTCACCAAAGTTGAAATGAAGGAAAAAATCTTAAGGACAGCCAGAGAGAAAGGTCAGGTTACCCACAAAGGGAAGCCCATCTGACTAACAGCAGATCTCTCGGCAGAAACTCTGCAAGCCAGAAGAGAGTGGGGGCCAGTATTCAACATTCTTAAAGAAAAGAATTTTCAACTGAGAATTTCATATCCAGCCAAACTAAGTTTCATAAGTGAAGGAGAAATAAAATCCTTTACAGATAAGCAAATGCTTAGAGATTTTGTCACCACCAGGCCTGTCTTACAAGAGACCCTGAAGGAAGCACTAAACATGGAAAGGAACAACCGGTACCAGCCATTGCAAAAACATGCCAAAATATAAAGACCATTTAGGCTAGGAAGAAACTGCATCAACCAACGAGCAAAATAAACAGTTAATATCATAATGGCAGGATCAAGTTCACACATAACCATATTAACCTTAAATGCAAATGGACTAAATGCTCCAATTAAAAGACACAGACTGGCAAACTGGATAAAGAGTCAAGACCCATCAGTCTGCTGTATTCAGGAGACGCATCTCACATGAAGAGACATACAGGGACTCAAAATAAAGGGATGGAGGAAGGTCTACCAAGCAAATGGAGAACAAAAACAAGCAGGGGTTGCAATACTAGTCCCTGATAAAACAGATTTTAAACCATCAAAGATCAAAAGAGACAAAGAAGGCCATTACAGAATGGTAAAGGGATCAATTCAACAGGAAGAAGTAACTATCCTAAATATATATGCACCCAATACAGGAGCACACAGATTCATAAAGCAAGTCCTGAAAGACTTACAAAGAGACTTAGACTCTCATACAATAATAATGGGAGACTTCAACACTCCACTGTCAACATTAGAGAGATCAATGAGACAGAAAGTTAACAAGGATATCCAGGAATTGAACTCATCTCTGCAGCAAGCAGACCTAATAGATATCTACAGAACTCTCCAGTCCAAATCAACAGAATATACATCCTCCTCAACACCACATCACACTTATTCCAAAATTGACCACATAATTGGAAGTAAAGCACTCCTCAGCAAATGTACAAGAACAGAAATTATAACAAACTGTCTCTCAGACCACAGTGAAATCAAACTAGAACTCAGGACTAAGGAACTCAATCGAAACTGCTCAACTACATGGAAACTGAACAACCTGCTCCTGAATGACTACTGGGTACATAATGAAATGAAGGCAGAAATAAAGATGTTCTTTGAAACCAATGAGAAAAAAGATACAACATACCAGAATCTCTGGGACACATTTAAAGCAGTGTGTAGAGGGAAATTTATAGCACTAAATGCCCACAAGAGAAAGCTGGAAAAATCTAAAATTGACACTCTAACATCACAATTAAAAGAACTAGAGAAGCAAGAGCAAACACATTCGAAAGCTAGCAGAAGGCAAGAAATAACTAAGATCAGAGCAGAACTGAAGGAGATAGAGACACAAAAACCCTCCAAAAAATCAATGAATCCAGGAGTTGATTTTTTGAAAAGATCAATAAAATTGATAGACCATTAGCAAGACTAATAAAGAAGAAAAGAGAGAAAATCAAATACATGCAATAAAATTGATTAAAGGGATATCACCACTGACCCCACATAAATAGAAACTACCATCAGAGAATGCTATAAACACCTCTACGCAAATAAACTAGAAAATCTAGAAAAAAATGTATAATTTCCTGGACACTTACACTCTCCCAAGACTAAACCAGGAAATAGCTGAATTCCTGAATAGACCAATAGCAGGCTCTGAAATTGAGGCAATAATTAATAGCCTACCAACCAAAAAAAGTCCAGGATCAGATGGATTCACAGCTGAATTCTTCCAGAGGTACAAGGAGGAGCTTGTACCATTCCTTCTGAAACTATTCCAATCAATAGAAAAAGAGGGAATCCTCCCTAACTCATTTTATGCGGCCAACATCATCCTGATACCAAAGCCTGGCAGAGACATAACAAAAAAAGAGAATTTTAGAGCAATATCCCTGATGAACATCGATGCAAAAATCCTCAATAAAATACTGGCAAACTGGATCCAGCAGCACATCAGAAAGCTTATCCACCATGATCAAGTGGGCTTCATCCCTGGGATGCAAGGCTTGTTCAACATACGCAAGTCAATAAACGTAACCCAGCATATAAACAGAACCAAAGACAAAAACCACATGATTATCTCAATTGATGCAGAAAAGGCTTTTGACAAAATTTAATAGCCCTTCATGCTAAAAACGCTCAATAAATTCGGTATTGATGGAACGTATCTCAAAATCATAAGAGCTATTTATGACAAACCCACAGCCAATATCATACTGAATGGGCAAAAACTGGAAAAATTCCCTGTGAAAACTGGCACAAGACAGGGATGCCCTCTCTCACCACTCCCATTCAACATAGTGTTGGAAGTTCTGGCTAGGGGAATCAGGCAAGAGAAAGAAATCAAGGGTATTCAGTTAGGAAAAGAAGAAGTCAAATTGTCCCTGTTTGCAGATGACATGATTGTATATTTAGAAAACCCCATTGTCTCAGCCCAAAATCTCCTTAAGCTGATAAGCAACTTCAGCAAAGTCTCAGGATACAAAATTAATGTGCAAAAATCACAAGCATTCTTATACACCAGTAATAGACAAACAGAGAGTCGAATCATGAATGAACTTCCATTCACAATTGCTTCAAAGAGCATGAAATACCTAGGAATCCAACTGACAAGGGACGTAAAGGACCTCTTCAAGGAGAACTACAAACTACTGCTCAGTGAAATAAAAGAGGACACAAACAAGTGGAAGAACATACCATGCTCATGGATAGGAAGAATCAATATCGTGAAAATGGCCATACTGCCCAAGGTAATTTATAGATTCAATGCCATTCCCATCAAGCTACCAATGACTTTCTTCACAGAATTGGAAAAAACTGCTTTAAAGTTTATATGGAACCAAGAAAGAGCCCGCGTTGCCAAGACAATCCTAAGTCAAAAGAACAAAGCTGGAGGCATCACGCTACCTGACTTCAAACAATACTACAAGACTACAGTAACCAAAGCAGCACGGTACTGGTACCAAAACAGAGATATAGACCAATGGAACAGAACAGAGTCCTCAGAAATAATACCACACATCTACAGCCATCTGATCTTTGACAAATCTGAGAAAAAGAAGAAATGGGGAAAGGATTCCCTATTTAATAAATGGTGCTGGGATAATTGGGTAGCCATAAGTAGAAAGCTGAAACTGGATCCTTTCCCTACTCCCTATACGAAAATTAATTCAAGATGGATTAGAGACTTAAATGTTAGACCGAATACCATAAAAACCCTAGAAGAAAACCTAGGTAGTACCATTCAGGACATAGGCATGGGCAAGGACTTCATGTCTAAAACACCAAAAGCAATGTCAACAAAAGCCAAAATTGACAAATGGGATCTAATTAAACTAAAGAGCTTCTACACAGCAAAAGAAACTACCATTAAAGTGAACAGGCAACCTACAGAATGGGAGAAAATTTTTTCAATCTAGTCACCTGACAAAGGGCTAATATCCAGAACCTACAAAGAACTCAAACAAATTTACAAGAAAAAAAAAAACAACCCCATCGAATAGTGGGCAAAGAATATGAACAGACAGTTCTCAAAAGAAGACATTCATACAGCCAACAGACACATGAAAAAATGCTCATCGTCACTGGCCATCAGAGAAATGCAAATCAAAACCACAATGAGATACCATCTCATACCACTTAGAATGGCAATCATTAAAAAGTCAGGAAAAAATAGGTGCTGGAGAGGATGTGGAGAAATAGGAACACTTTTACACTGTTGGTGGGATTGTAAACTAGTTCAACCATTATGGAAAACAGTATGGCGATTCCTCAAGGATCTAGAACTAGAAATACCATATGACCCAGCCATCCCATTACTGGGGATATACCCAAAGGATTGTAAATCATGCTGCTACAAAGACACATGCACACGTATGTTTATTGCAGCACTATTCACAATAGCAAAGACTTGGAATCAACCCAAATGTCCATCAGTGACAGACTGGATTAAGAAAATGTGGCACATATACACCATGGAATACTATGCAGCCATAAAAAAGGATGAGTTTGTGTCCTTTGTAGGGACATGGATGCAGCTGGAAACCATCATTCTCAGCAAATTATCACAAGAACAGAAAACGAAACACCGCATGTTCTCATTCATAGGTGGGAACTGAACAATGAGATCACTTGTAGTCAGGAAGGGGAACATCACACACGGGGGCCTATCATAGGGAGGGGAGAGGTGGGAGTGATTGCATTGGGAGTTATACCTGATGTAAATGATGAGTTGATGGGTGCTGACGAGTTGATGGGTGCAGCACGCCAACATGGCATAAGTATACATATGTAACAAACCTGCACGTTATCCACATGTACCCTAGAACTTAAAGTAGTAAAAAAAAAAAAAAAAAAAAAAAAAAAAAAAAGAAGTGATGCAGCTAATTTGAGAGTTGAAAATAGTTTCAGCTGTCTGATGACCGACTGACTGAATATATAAAGAACTTCTATAAGTCAATATCACAAAAATGTAGAAAAGCAAATAGAAAGATGAGAAGGAACAGGACTTTTCGAAAGTGACTATTTAGAAAACCAGTGGACATATTCAAAGCTTCTCAAACTTACCAGCCATCAGGGATATGCAAATTGAAACCACTGTGTGATACCACTACACTACCTTCAGAATTTGCTAAAATGAAAAAGATAAACAACATCAAATCTTGGTGAAGATATGGAAATAATAGAAATTTCATACATGTTGGGTGAAAGTCTAAATTGGTCATTTTGGAAAACTGTTGGGCAGTACTGAAATATTGTAGAATGTATTCATATTTTATGGGCCAACATTTCCAATCCTAAAAATCTGTACATTTGTTCACCATCAGCATGGAAAACAGTATTTTGGGCAGCACTATTTATAATCATCTCAAGTAGGACTCAAGCCCTAGCCACCATAAAAGTTGAACCATCTCTTTCAGCCATAGACTGAATAAGAAAACACTGAAGAAGTCTTGAATTTAAAGAAAAGTTTTTTGGATTAGATACTGAAGCATGAGTTGAATTTCATCCTTGATTTGGTCTCATTTTGCTTCCGCTCAGGTTAGCATGGTGCACATTTCTTTACCTTAACATGCCTCCAAGCACCCTGCATTTACCTGTATTTCTGCTCATTCATTGGTGTTATTTCCTGGTGTTCAACCAGTGCCCAGCACAGACTACATACCTATGGAACTACATACGTACTAATCAACCAGCAAGAAACAAATACATAAAATGATTTCTCAGACAGTGGAAGCATTTCCTGGTATTATTTTTTCCTTTGGCATTTACTAAAAGGGTCGTTTCAAATGTTTCAAGGAGATTTTATTATGAGTGAGTATCTGTTATGTGATGTCTCTAACACTTATGTTGGCTAATGATTTGGTTACTGAGAAAAGATGAATGGATTTTGAGAATGAGCCTTGAAGTTCTTTCATATCCTATTAAAAGATATTGCTAAACTGTGGTTGGTCATGTTGTCTCATGCCTGTAATTCTAGCACTTTGGGAGGCTGAGGTGGGCAGATCACTTGAGGTCTGGAGTTTGAGACCAGCCTGGCGAATATTATGAAACCCCATCTCTACTAAAATGACAAAAATAGCCAGGTGTGGTGACAGGTGCCTGTAGTCCCAGCTACTCAGAAGGCTGAAGCCTGAAAATTACTTGAACCCAGGAGACAGAGGTTACAGTGGTCCAAGATTGCACAACTGCACTCAGCCTGGGTGACAGAGCGGCACTGTGTCTGAAGAAAAAAAAAGAAAAAAAGACGTTGCTAACCTGTGGTGAGAGACTCCCCAGATAGTGAACTCTTTTTCTGTTGTTTCTGACCTCTGCTTACTTCTAAGAGGACCAAGATAAGTTTCACTTGCCTCTGAAAACTTTTGTTATGCTGCACAATTTGGTAAGAAAGCCAACCCTCCGAGGAGGTGGGGATGACACTGATTATTGCTTATTTAATAGTAATGCTGTAATAGTAATTTAAGAAAAATTTGACCTGTGTCCTCTGGAGATGTGTAATTCCTACCCCTGGCATAAATTGTCACTTTAAAAGAGAATCTTGGCATGAAATCTTTGAGTTTTATTGGAGGGTATTATCACAAAAATAGGGAATGATAATATACTCCTTGTAACTGACAGATCCCTTATCCTTGAAATTCTCAGTCTCTTCACCCATCTTCTTCTGTGATATGATAGGTAGAGTCTGTTGTCTTCCATCCTTGAAAATGCATTTCAAGAGATCACATGAAAGGGAAAACTCTTTGTTATTCTCTTTTTCTACTCTGAATAGAAAGCACAGAGAAGTAACTTTCTGGAAATTTTGAAATTAGGCAAGTGTGTGTTCAACAATATCAAATTATTACAATTCTGGGACATATACCATTAGGTTAATAATTCTATGATTTTTGATGAGGTCCCTAGCTGGAAAATATTAAAGAATTTTATTTTTAATCTTAATATCTGAGAGTTAGCTAACCTTCTTATTAAGAATTCTGAAAATAATTTCATAGACTGTGTTACAGAGCAGCAAGTTAATTGCTGTTTCTCTTTTGAAAATTTATCTTGCACATATTGCTTTCTATGAACGTGCTACATGTTTGGATTTCCTTTCATAGAAACACTGTAAGACTTCAGTTACTTAAAATGACCTTGCAGAAAAAAAGAGGCAGCAGAATAGTGACCTGCTTACAATGATAGTCTTCACACCTCAAATCACATGGATGAATATTGATTCCCCAAAGTAGAATTCCATAAAACCCTTAACCCTCTGACACCTATACTCTTGAAAAGATGCCATGCCAACAGGAATCCAGAAGACAACGGTGGCTTGCTTTTATTGCAATTTTATTTTTAACTTTAGCATAGCAATCAACTTCCCATCCACAATCCACTAGTGAGATAATTAGTGAGATGACTAATTAATGACTAACAATACATCTAACTGGGTGGAAGGGGAGAAAACAAAGGGTCAGCTCACTGGCTATGATCCAGAGCTTCACTTAAGACATGCATGGTCTCAGAGTCCCATCATTTGTCTTGAGAAAATGAAGTAACTTAGCTATTTTCACTAAGTAAATAGTGCCTGACGTAGAATTAGACCTCATGACTGTCTGACAAATATTTAATGCCTCTTGTAAGGGAATTGTAGGTAAAAATTAAAAATTTATCTGAAGCTATCCTTCCTATCTATCTGTCTGTCTGTCTATCTATCTATCTATCTATCTATCTATCTATCTATCTATCTATCTATCTATCTACCTATCATCTATCCATGCTATCATCTATCATCTAGTATCTATCATCTATCTATCTATCTATCTATCTATCTATCTATCTATCTATCTATCTATCTATCTAATCTATCATCTATTTTTCTATCCTATGTATAATCTATCTGTCCATCTGTCTGTCATCTATTAATCTATCCATCCTACCATCTATTTTTCTACTATATATCTATTATCTAGGTATCTATGTATCTATCTCTCTATCTATCATGTATCTATCTATCATCTATCATTATTATCGTCGTAAACTGTTTACCTATTTTCTATATACCCTTAATCATAGAAAAATTCAGACATAGTTGAATTTTTTGGAACTTTTCCCTTATTTCTATACTGTCTTCTTTGCCTACACCCCTCCCCCAGCCTCAAATCTGGACCATAAATTTGGTATTTAATCTTTATACATATTTTAAAATGTTAAAATTGTTGCTATATATTGGCTATTCAGAAACTACACATAGACATGTTTTGTATGATTTAAAGCTGTAATAATGTAAAGCACTTATGAAAATAAATGCAATTATATGGTGCATATCCTTCCGTTACTTGCCATTGCTGTTTCCTGGAATTTGTTAGATTTTTTTATGTTAATATATCTCTAGTTGACTCATTTGTTCTACTGTACATGTTTTCATTGTGTACTCTACAACACATGGTTTTACTTCTTTATGATGAAAACTTTGATTGTTTCCAGTTTTTTTGCTCTTATGAAAAATGCCTCAAGGACCGTCCCTGTACTTGTACCGTTGAACACAAATATGAGCACTTCTTCAATATGTATAATGAAGAATGAAGTTGCTGGCTCAGAGGGTAGGTATATTTACTTATTATTGCTTACTAAAATGGGGTTTGAAACAATTTACATTCTAACTGTTTAAAGTGAAACTTTAAAATATTTGCTGATCTGATTGTTATGATGTAATAATGTATTGTAATTATTATTATTATTATTATTATAATTTTGTAAAGACAGTGTCTCGCCATATTGTCCAGCCTGGTCTCTAACTCCTGACCTCAAGTGAACCTCCCACCTCCACCTCCCAGAAGTCACGTCTTGTTTTTATTTGCATTTCTCTGGTTACCAGTGCAGTCAAATATCATTTTATATGCTTATTAGTCATTTTGATTTTCTGAGAATTTCCTGTTCATGTTATTTGACCATTTTTTTCTGTAATAGATTTATAGAAATGTACACACACACACATTTTGAATACAAAATCTTTCATATTATATATATTTACATACATATATCACTGATAAACAACATTTGTCAGTTACATGCCCAAAAACCCTTATAACTACAGTGGTTTATATATTTTTTGTCTGTTTATTATTGTGTGTCAAAGTGGTGGCTAAACAATTTATTGAATAACTTTTAAGGCCATCAAAATATCAATCATTTTTCTGAGTGTGTGTGTGAGAGAGAGAGACAGAGAGAGACAGGGTGTCACCCTGTTGCTCAGGCTGCTGTGCAGTGGCATAATTATATGGTCATAGCTCACTGCAGCTTTGAAATGCTGGCCTCGGGCAATTCTCCTGCCTTAGCTTCCCAAGTATCTGGGACTACAGATGCACTCTGTGCCATGCCTGGACTACATTTGTGTTCTTTATGTCTAGTTAAGAAAACTTTTAGTGTCAAAGTCATCACAACCCTTTAATCTAGTTTACTCACGTGCAATTAATTATATATATTTTTTCAAAATAGCTTTCCTGTAAAGCCATCTGCTTCTGAATGCTAATAGTTATCAAGTCAGGCATTTAGGCATTTAGGCTGCAAGAAGTGTTATCATAGAGTTAGGGAGGATTCCCCCTTTTTCTTTGTTTGAAATAGTTTCAGGAAAAAAAAATGGTACCACCTCCCCTTTCTACCTCTTGTGGAATTCAGCGGTGAATCTATCTGTTTCAGAGCTTCTTTGTGTTTTTGGTTGGTAAGCTATTAATTATTGCCTCAGTTTCAGAATTGGTTATTGGTCTATTTAGGGATTCGACTTCTTCTTGGTTTGGTTCTGGGAGGGTGTATATGTCCAGGAATTTATCCATGACTTCTAGTTTTTCTACATTAATTGGATAGAGGTGTTTATAGTATTCTCTGATAGTAGTTTGTATTTCTGTGGGATCAGTGGTGATATCCCCTTTATCTTTTCCATTGTGTCATTTGATTCTTTTCTTTTTTCTTCCTTATTAGTCTGGCCAAAGGTCTATCTATTTAGTTAATCTTTTCAAAAAACTAGCTCCTGGATTCATTGATTTTTTGAAGGATTGTTCCCATCTCTATCTTCTTCAGTTCTGCTCTGATCTTATTTATTGTCTTTTCCTCGTTTTTCATTTGCTGTTCCTTCTCTAGCTCTTTTGTGATGTTAGGGTGTCGATTTTAGATCTTTCCCACTTTCTCCTGTGGACATTTAGGGCTATAAATTTCCCTCTAAACACTACTTTAGCTCTCTCTCAGAGATTCTGGTATGTTGTGTCTTTGTTCTCATTTGTTTCAAATAATTGATTTATTTCTGCTTTAATTTCATCATTTATCCAGTAGTCATTCAGGAGCAGGTTGTTCAGTTTCCATGTACTTGTGGAGTTTTGAGTGAGTTTATTAATCCTGAGTTGTAATTTGATTGCACTGTGGTCTGAGGGACTTTTATGATTTCCCTTTATTGCATTTGCTTTTTTAAAATTACATTTATGTGGTCAATTTCAGAACAAGTGCTATGTGATGCTGAGAAGAACATATATTCTGTTGATTTGCGGTGGAGACTTCTCTAGATGTCTGTTAGATCCACTTGGTCCAGAGCTGAGTTCAAGTCCTTAATATCCTTGTTAATTTTCTGTCTTGTTGATCTGTCTAATACTGACAGAGGGGTGTTAAAGTCTCCCACCATTATTTTGTGGGAGTCTATGTCCCTTTGTATGTCTCTAAGCACTTGTTTTATGAATCTGCTCCTGTATTGAGTGCATTTTTATTTAGTATAGTTCGCTCTTCTCGTTGTAATGATCCCATTACAGTTATTTTATGCCCTTCTTTTTCTTTTTTTTTTTTTTTGATTTTTGTTGGTTTAAAATTTTTTAAGAGATAAAAGGATTGCAATCTCTACTTTTATGCTGTTCATTTGTTTAGCAAATATTCCTCCATCCCTTTATATTGAACCTGTGTGTGCCTTTGTATATGAGATGGGTGTCTTGAATACAGCACATGAATGGGTCTTGGCTTTCTATACCATTTGCCAATCTGTGTCTTCTAATTGGGACAGTTAGCCCATTTACATTTAAGGTTTTTTTTAAAAAATTATCCTTTAAGTTCTAGGGTATATGTGCACAACATGCAGGTTTGTTACATATGTATACGTGCGCCATGCTGGTGTGTTGCACCCATCAACTCGTCATTTACATTAGGTATATTTCCTAATGCTATCCCTCCTCCCTTCCCCCTCCCCACAAGAGGCCCTGGTGTGTGATGTTCCCCATCCTGTGTCCAAGTGATCTCATTGTTTACTTCCCATCTATGAATGAGAACATGCGTAATTATTATGTGTACATTTTATCCTGTCATCATGAAGCTGGCTGGTCATTTTGCCCGTTAGTTGATGCAATTTCTTCATAGTGTTGATGGTATTTACAATTCGGTATGTTTTTACAGTGGCTGGTAGCAGTTTATACTATCCATACTTATACTTCCTTCATGAGCTCTTGTAACATAGGTCTTGTGGTGACAAAATCTCTCAATATTTGCTTGTCTGGAAAGGATTTTCTTTCACCTTCACTGATGCAGCTTAGTTTAGCTGGATAAGAAATTCTGCGTTGAAAATTCTTTTCTCTAACAATGTTGAATATTGGCCCCCTCTCTCTTGCACAGTTTCTGCAGACAGATCTGCTGTTTGATGGGCTTCCCTTTGTGGATAACCCAACCTTTCTCTCTGGCTGTCCTTAACATGTTTTTTTCCTTCATTTCAACCTTGGTGAACCTGATGATTATGTGTCTTGGGGTTGCTCTCCTCAATAAGTACCTTTGTGGTATTCTTTCTTTTTCCTGAATTTAAATGCTGGCCTATCTTCCTAGGTCGGGGAAGTTCTCCTGGATAACATCCTGAAGTGTGTTTTCCAACTTGGTTTCATTCTCCCTGTCACATTCAGATATACCAATCAAAGGTAGTTTCAGCATTTTCACATAGTCCCATATTTTTTGAAGGCTTTGTTTGTTCCTTTTTATTAGTTTTTCTCTAATTCTGTTCTCACACTTTATTTCCTTAAGTTGATCTTCAATCTCCGATATCCTTTCTTCTGCTAGATTGATTTAGCTATTAATACTTATGTATGGTTGACGAAGTTCTTGTGCTATGTTCGTCATCTCTGTCAGTTCATTTATGTTCTTCTCTAAACTAGTTATTCTAGTTAGAAATTCCTCTAACCTTTTTCAAGGTTCTTAGCTTCCTTGCATTGGGTTAGAACACACTCCTTTAGCTCGGAGGAGTTTGTTATTATCCACCTTCTGAAGCCTACTTCTGTCAATTCGTCAAACTCATTCTCCATCCAGTTTTGTTCCCTTGCTGGCAAGGAGTTGTGATCCTTTGGAGGAGAAGAGGCATTCAGCTTTTTGGGATTTTCAGATCTTTTGCACTGGTTTTTCTTCACCTTGGTGGATTTATCTACTTTTGTGTTTGATGTTGGTGACCTTTGAATGGGGTTTTTGTGTGGACATCCTTTTTGTTGATGATGATGCTATTCCTTTGTTTGTTAGTTTTACTCCCAAGAGTCAGACCCCTGAGCTGCAAGTCTGCTGGAGTTCGCTGGAGGTCCATTTCAGACTCTGTTTTCCTGAGTATCACCAGGGGACCCTACAGAACAGCAAAGATTGCTGCCTGTTCCTTCCTCTGGAAGCTTTGACCCAGAGGGGCACCTGCCATATGCCAGCCAGAGCTCTCCTGTATTAGGTGTCTGCCAACACTGCTGGGAGTTTTCTCCCTGTCAGGAGGCACAGAGGGCAGGGACCAACTTGAGGAAACAGTCTGTCCCTTAGCAAATCTCAAGCGCTGTACTAGGAGATATGCTGCTCTCTTCAGAGCCAATATGCAGGAACATTTAAGTCTGCTGAAACGGTATCCACAGCTGCCCCTTTCCCCAGCTGCTCTGTCCCAGAGAGATGGGAGTTTTATTTATGAGCTCCTGACTGTGGCTGCTGCCTTCCTTTCAGAGATGCCCTGACCTGAAAGGAGGAATCTAGAGAGGCAGTCTGGCTACAGCAGTTTTTCTAAGCTTCATTTGGCTCCTCCCAGTTCAGACTTCAGAAGGCTTTGTTTACACTGTGAGGGGAAAACTGCTACTCAAGTCTCAGTAATGGCGGACGCCCTTACCCCCATGAAGCTCAACGTTCCAGGTCGACTTCAGACTGTTGTGCCGGCAGTGAGAATTTCAAGTCAGTGAATCTTAGCTTGCTTGGCTCTGTGGCTGCTAACCTAGATGGCTTGGTTCCTTAGCTTCTGCCCCCTTTCCAGGAGAGTAAACCATTCTGTCTCACTGGTATTCCAGTCACCACTGGGGTATGAAAAAAAAATCCTGCAACTAACTGAGTGTCTGCCCAAATGGCCACCCACTTTTATGCTTGAAACCCAGGACCCTGATGTTGCAGGCACCCAAGGGAATCTCCTGATCTGCAGGTGGTCAAGACAGTGGGAAAAGAGTATTGTCTGGGCCAGAATGCATGGTTCCTCATGGCACATTTCTTTCATGGGTTCCCTTGGCCAGGGGAGGGAGTACCCCAACCCCTTGTGCTTCTCAGAGGAGGCAATGCCTTACCCTGCTTTGACTTATCTTTTATGGGCTATTCCCACTTTCTAACAAGGCCCAATGAGATGAACCAGGTATCTCTGTTGGAAATTCAGAAATCACCCACCTTCTGTGTTGATCTTGCTGGGAGCTGCAGAGCAGAACTGTTCCTATTTAGCCATCCTGCTAGCCACCCCTAATTAATAATTTGTATTAAGCATGTCTGTGGGAGAAAAATAAAGGTAGCTAAGCCATTCTTTGAAAATGACTAAATGATAAGTAAGAAATAAGAAACTAAGACACTGTAAAGCAAACAAAATTAACAGATGCTTAAAATTTAGAATATATATTTTTAAAAGCATTCTCACTAGGGCAAGAAGTGGAATTTTCCCTGGAACTTTTGTAAAAATTGATGTATGCACTGTGGTCAAAGTGTATTTAAATAATACTATTTATTTTTTTAATGTGGCATCAGTGAGTTTAATGAAAAGTTTGAGTCTTAGTAGCAGGTTAGGAACTACCATTACACAGGTGGTTGTTGGCCACCATTCATTTGTCCACAAAACAGGATAATCTTTGAGGGATGCTAACAATGATGATAAGGTTTTGATGAAGGTCGAGTTCACCTCAGGTGTATCACAGCAGGATGTGTCTTTGTATGTATGCATAAATTGAGTGAGAGTTTTTCTACAGGTCAGACTCTGGGGGTTCACAGGAAGGACTTGGAGACTCTTAAGTTTTCTGGGACAAGAAAGAGAAATCTGAAAGGATGGAATAAGTGGCATGTGCACCTGAGTGAGATGTGGCAGGTGTTCACTGTCTAAAGACAAAAGCTACCCAGCTTCAGTCCACAGTTGCTAAATGGAAATGCTGGTCATGTGTCACCAGGCCATCTACTTTCCAAGAAAGTATACCTGATTCTTTCCTGATCTTGATATCGTAACCCCTCACGTGTGCTGAGTACAATTATCTAAGACCATTGCCTTCTTTCCATTATTTACTTTATGTCTTTCCAAACCACAGACCAACATTGAGTCACCCCAAAATGATGTGAAATTATTTGAGTGTCTCTATCCACAGTTTCCTTGGTCTTGACTTAACCAAATAAATTCCAGAAACCCTGTACAAGACAGGGAAGGCAACCAAGGTTGCAGAGAGTATGCTCAGAAGGTATTGGTGACTTTTTTTTAATTTGTTTTGTTTATGAAGAAATGAATGTTATCTTCTTAGCAAAGGCACTTATATTTGCAAACAATAGAAACTTCTCTCAAACAAGCTGAACCAAATAAGAAGAATTTATTACAAGGACACTGTAGCATTCTTCAGAAACTCAGGGTAAGATATACAACTTGTTCTTTTGAGGATGAAATAAGATTCTGCAAGCTTACTAGCAAACAGACATTAGCTTTCTTCCTTTCCCCATATGTCACTGTAGGAAAAAAACACATGTACTTCAATGAAAAACTATGCTGTGTTAGTCCATTCTCACAATGCTATGAAGAAATGCCTGAGACTGGGTGGTTTATAAAGAAAAGAGGTTTAGTTGTCTCACAGTTCCTCATGGCTGGGGAGGCCTCAGTAAACTTAAATTCATAGCAGAAGGGGAAGCAAACATGTTCTTCTTTACATGGCAGCAGAAGAAAGAAGTGCTGTGAAAAAGAAAACAATCCTCATGTAAAACAAGCAGAACTCATGAAAACTCATTCACTATCATGAGAAGAGTGTGGATGGAGTTAAGCACCGCCATGATTCCATAGCCTCCCACTGGGTCCCTCCCACGACACATGGTGCTTAAGGAAACTACAATTCAAGATGAGGTTTGGCTGGGGATACAGCTAAATCACATCATATGCATTGGCTCTTACACTCTTTTCCAGGGTGTAGCACTCTATCCTTGTTCATTGACTTTGAACTATTTTGTAACTCTTTGTAAATTGGAGGGAACTGATATGTAAACTCTCTCTGTTCTATAGAGTTTCAATGATTCTCAAAAATGTCTACAGTTTTGCCTTCTTTTGCATTTCAGTTGATTTACTGTATATGAATTTGTGCATTTTTTCCCTTTGAACCAGTTATAATATCTGCCCAGTTTTCTCATTGATTAATGAATAAAATAAAATTGTTTACATGTGTTCCTTTTTTGTACCTGTATAAAAGTCATGCTTTTATCTATTTTTCTTAAAAGCATCTCTTTTTGCCTAGCTTTTACTAATTCTGAATGCACAGAGATACATGGCGGTTACTTCATTCCACGATGACTTTGCAAGACCTTGCTTCAAAAGAACAGTGCTTCTAAATCTCAATTACAATTTTCTCCTAGAGAAAAACATGTTTGTAAGTGTCTAGCTGGCATCATTCAACACTTGCCGCAATTGGGCATGACCAGAGGGTGATGCCTACATTATGATTATGTTTGGTAACACAGCACAGAATGTTGATATGTGGCAGAAGTTCTCAAGAGTGTATATGTTGTATTTTCTTTTTCTTTTTTTCTTTTTTTTTTTCCCTGCAAAGGAGATTATCTAATTCTTTATTATGGCTGCATAGTAGCCCATGGTGGGTATGTATCACATTTTCTTTTTTTTTTTTTTAATTTATTTACTATTATTATACTTTAAGTTGTAGGGTACATGTGCATAACGTGCAGGTTTGTTACATATGTATACTTGTGCCATGTTGCTGTGCTGCACCCATCAACTCGTCATTTACATCAGGTATAACTCCCAATGCAATCCCTCCCCCCTCCCCCCTCCCTATGAGAGGCCCCGGTGTGTGATGTTCCCCTTCCTGAGTCCGAGTGATCTCATTGTTCAGTTCCCACCTATGAGTGAGAACATGCGGTGTTTGGTTTTCTGTTCTGGTGATAGTTTGCTAAGAATGATGGATTCCAGCTGCATCCAAGTCCCTACAAAGGACTCAAATTCATCCTTTTTTATGGCTGCATAGTATTCCATGGTGTATATGTGCCACATTTTCTTAATCCAATCTGTCACTGATGGACATTTGGGTTGATTCCAAGTCTTTGCTATTGTGAATAGTGCTGCAATAAACATACGTGTGCATGTGTCTTTATAGCAGCATAATTTATAATCCTTTCGGTATATACCCAGTAATGGGATGGCTGGGTCGTATGGTACTTCTAGTTCCAGATCCTTGAGGAATCGCCACACTGTTTTCCATAATGGTTGAACTAGTTTACAATCCCACCAACAGTGTAAAAGTGTTCCTATTTCTCCACATCCTCTCCAGCACCTGTTGTTTCCTGACTTTTGAATGATTGCCATTCTAACTGGTGTGAGATGGTATCTCATTGTGGTTTTGATTTGCGTTTCTCTGATGGCCAGTGACGATGAGCATTTTTTCATGTGTCTGTTGGCTGTATGAATGTCTTCTTTTGAGAACTGTCTGTTCATATCCTTTGCCCACTTTTTGATGGGGTTGTTTGTTTTTTTCTTGTAAATTTGTTTGAGTTCTTTGTAGGTTCTGGATATTAGCCCTTTGTCAGATGAGTAGATTGCAAAAATTTTCTCCCATTCTGTAGGTTGCCTGTTCACTCTGATGGTAGTTTCTTTTGATGTGCAGAAGCTCTTTAGTTTAATGAGATCCCATTTGTCAATTTTGGCTTTTGCTGCCCTTGCTTTTGGTGTTTTAGACATGAAGTCTTTGCCCATGCCTATGTCCTGAATTGTATTACCTAGGTTTTCCTCTAGGATTTCTATGGTATTAGGTCTAACATTTAAGTCTCTAATCCATCTTGAATTAATTTTCATATAAGGAGTAAAGAAAGGATCCAGTTTCAGCTTTCTACTTATGGCTAGCCAATTTTCCCAGCACCATTTATTAAATAGGGAATCCTTTCTCCATTCCTTGTTTCTCTCAGGTTTGTCAAAGATCAAATGGCTGTAGATGTGTGGTATTATTTCTGAGGACTCTGTTCTGTTCCATTGGTCTATATCTCTGTTTTGGTACCAGTACCATGCTGTTTTGGTTACTGTAGCCTTGTAGTATACTTTGAAGTCAGGTAGCGTGATGCCTCCAGCTTTGTTCTTTTGACTTAGGATTGTCTTGGCAACGCGGGGTGTTTTTTGGTTCCATATGAACTTTAAAGCAGTATTTTCCAATTCTGTGAAGAAAGTCATTGGTAGCTTGATGGGAATGGCATTGAATCTATAAATTTCCTTGGGCAGTATGGCCATTTTCACGATATTGATTTTTCCTATCCATGAGCATGGTATGTTCTTCCATTTGTTTGTGTCCTCTTTTATTTCACTGAGCAGTGGTTTGTAGTTCTCCTTGAAGAGGTCCTTTACATCCCTTGTCAGTTGGATTCCTAGGTATTTTATTCTCTTTGAAGCAATTGTGAATGGAAGTTCATTCCTGATTTGGCTCTCTGTTTGTCTGTTACTGGTGTATAAGAATGCTTGTGATTTTTGCAATTAATTTTGTATCCTGAGACTTTGCTGAAGTTGCTTATCAGCTTAAGGAGATTTTGGGCTGAGACAATGGGGTTTTCTAAATATACAATCATGTCATCTGCAAACAGGGACAATTTGACTTCTTCTTTTCCTAACTGAATACCCTTGATTTCTTTCTCTTGCCTGATTGCCCTAGACAGAACTTCCAACACTATGTTGAATAGGAGTGGTGAGAGAGGGCATCCCTGTCTTGTGCCAGTTTTCAAAGGCAATTTTTCCAGTTTGTGCCCATTCAGTATGATATTGGCTGTGGGTTTGTCATAATAGCTCTTATTATTTTGAGGTACGTTCCATCAATACCGAATTTATTGAGCGTTTTTAGCATGAAGAGATGTTGAATTTTGTCAAAAGCCTTTTCTGCATCTATTGAGATAATCATGTGGTTCTTGTCTTTGGTTCTGTTTATATGCTGGATTATGTTTTTTGATTTGCGAATATTGAACCAGCCTTGCATCCCAGGGATGAAGCCCACTTGATCATGGTGGATAAGCTTTTTGATGTGTTGCTGAATCCGGTTTGCCAGTATTTTATTGAGGATTTTTGCATCGATGTTCATCAGGGATATTGCTCTAAAATTCTCTTTTATTGTTGTGTCTCTGCCAGGCTTTGGTATCAGGATGATGTTGGCCTCATAAAATGAGTTAGGGAGGATTCCCTCTTTTTCTATTGATTGGAATAGTTTCAGAAGGAATGGTACCAACTCCTCCTTGTACCTCTGGTAGAATTCAGCTGTGAATCCATGTGGTCCTGGACTTTTTTTGCTTGGTACGCTATTAATTGTTGCCTCAATTTCAGAGCCTGCTCTTGGTCTATTTAGGGATTCAACTTCTTCCTGGTTTAGTCTTGGAAAAGTGTAAGTGTCCAGGAAATTATCCATTTCTTCTAGATTTTCCAGTTTATTTGCGTAGAGGTGTTTATAGTATTCTCTGATGGTAGTTTGTATTTCTGTGGGGTCAGTGGTGATATCCCCTTTATCATTTTTAATTGCGTCGATTTGATTCTTCTCTCTTTTCTTCTTTATTAGTCTTGCTAGTGGTCTGTCAATTTTGTTGATCTTTTAAAAAAACCAACTCCTGGATTCATTGATTTTTTGGAGGGTTTTTTGTGTCTCTATCTCCTTCAGTTCTGCTCTGATCTTAGTTATTTCTTGCCTTCTGCTAGCTTTCGAATGTGTTTGCTCTTGTTTCTCTAGTTCTTTTAATTGCGATTTTAGAGTGTCAATTTTTGATCTTTCCTGCTTTCTCTTGTGGGCATTTAGTGCTATAATTTCCCTCTACACACTGCTTTAAATATGTCCCAGAGATTCTGGTATGTTGTATCTTTGTTCTCATTGGTTTCAAAGAACATCTTTATTTCTGCCTTCATTTCGTTATGTACCCAGTAGTCATTCAGGAGCAGGTGGTTCAGTTTCCATGTAGTTGAGCGGCTTTGATTGAGTTTCTTAGTCCTGAGTTCTAGTTTGATTGCACTGTGGTCTGAGAGACAGTTTGTTATAATTTCTGTTCTTGTACATTTGCTGAGGAATGCTTTACTTCCAATTATGTGGTCAATTTTGGAGTAAGTCTGATGTGGTGCTGAGAAGAATGTATATTCTGTTGATTTGGGGTGGAGAGTTCTATAGACGTCTATTATGTCTGCTTGCTGCAGAGATGAGTTCAATTCCTGGATATCCTTGTTAACTTTCTGTCTCGTTGATCTGTCTAATGTTGACAGTGGAGTGTTGAAGTCTCCCATTATTATTGTATGGGAGTCTACGTCTCTTTGTAAGTCTCTAAGGTCTTGATTTATGAATCTGGGTGCTCCTGTAGTGGGTGCATATATATTTAGGATAGTTAGCTCTTCCTGTTGAATTGATCCTTTTACCATTATGTAATGGCCTTCTTTGTCTCTTTTGATCTTTGATGGTTTAAAGTCTGTTTTATCAGAGACTAGTATTGCAACCCCTGCTTTTTTTTGTTCTCCATTTGCTTGGTAAATCTTCCTCCATCCCTTTATTTTGAGCCTATGTATGTCTCTGCGTGTGAGATGGGTCTCCTGAATACAGCAGACTGATGGGTCTTGACTCTTTATCCAGTTTACCAGCCTGTGTCTTTTAATTGGAGCATTTAGTCCATTTACATTTAAGGTTAAGATTGTTATGTGTGAACTTGATCCTGCCATTATGATATTAACTGGTTATTTTGCTCGTTAGTTGATGCAGTTTCTTCCTAGCCTCCATGGTCTTTACATTTTGGCATGTTTTTGCAATGGCTGGTACCGGTTGTTCCTTTCCATGTTTAGTGCTTCCTTCAGGGTCTCTTGTAAGGCAGGCCTAGTGGTGACAAAATCTCTAAGCATTTGCTTATCTGTAAAGGATTTTATTTCTCCTTCACTTATGAAACTTAGTTTGGCTGGATATGAAATTCTGGGTTGAAAATTGTTTTCTTTAAGAATGTTGAATATTGGCCCACACTTTCTTCTGGCTTTAGAGTTTCTGCTGAGAGATCTGCTGTTAGTCTGATGGGCTTCCCTTTGTGGGTAACCTGACCTTTCTCTCTGGCTGTCCTTAAGATTTTTTCCTTCATTTCAACTTTGGTGAATCTGGCAATTATGTGTCTTGGAGTTGCTCTTCTCGAGGAGTATCTTTGTGGCGTTCTGTGTATTTCCTGGATTTGAATGTTGGCCTGCCCTACTAGGTTGGGGAAGTTCTCCTGGATGATATCCTGAAGAGTGTTTTCCAACTTGGTTCCATTTTACCCCCTCACTTTCAGGCACCCCAATCAGACGCAGATTTGGTCTTTTTACATAATCCCATACTTCTTGCAGGTTTTGTTCATTTCTTTTTCTTCTTTTTTCTTTTGGTTTCTCTTCTCGCTTCATTTCATTCATTTGATCATCATTCGCTGATACTCTTTCTTCCAGTTGATCGAGTCGGTTACTGAAGCATGTGTATTTGTCATGTATTTCTCGTGTCATGGTTTTCATCTCTTTCATTTCGTTTAGGACCTTCTCTGCATTAATTACTCTAGCCATCAATTCTTCCACTTTTTTTTCAAGATTTTTCGTTTCTTTGCGCTGGGTACGTAATTCCTCCTTTAGGTCTGAGAAGTTTGATGGTCTGAAGCCTTCTTCTCTCATCTCGTCAAAGTCATTCTCCGTCTAGCTTTGATCTGTTGCTGGCGATGAGCTGCGCTCCTTTGCCGGGGGAGATGCACTCTTATTTTTTGAATTTCCAGCTGTTCTGCCCTGCTTTTTTCCCATCTTTGTGGTTTTATCTGCCTCTGGTCTTTGATGATGGTGACGTACTGATGGGGTTTTGGTGTAGGTGTCCTTCCTGTTTGATAGTTTTCCTTGTAACAGTCAGGACCCTCAGCTGTAGGTCTGTTGGAGATTGCTTGAGGTCCACTCCAGACCCTGTTTGCCTGGGTATCAGCAGCAGAGGCTGCAGAAGATAGAATATTTCTGAACAGCGAGTGTACCTGTCTGATTCTTGCTTTGGAAGCTTCCTCTCAGGGGTGTACTCCTCCCTGTGAGGTGTGGGGTGTCAGACTGCCCCTACTGTGGGATGTCTCCCAGTTAGGCTACTCAGGGGTCAGGGACCCACTTGAGCAGGGAGTCTGTCCCTTCTCAGATCTCAACCTCCGTGTTGGGAGATCCACTGCTCTCTTCAAAGCTGTCAGAGTCCTTTGCGTCTGCAGAGGTGTCTGCTGCGTTTGTTTAGTTTACTGTGCCCTGTCCCCAGAGGTGGAGTCTACAGAGACAGGCAGGTTTCCTTGAGCTGCTGTGAGCTCCACCCAGTTCAAGCTTCCCAGCAGCTTTGTTTTCCTACTTAAGCCTCAGCAATGGCGGGCGCCCCTCCCCCAGCCTCGCTGCTGCCTTGCCGGTAGATCACAGACTGCTGTGCTAGCAATGAGGGAGGCTCCGTGGGTGTGGGACTCTCCCGGCCAGGTGTGGGATATGATCTCCTGGTGTGCCTGTTTGCTTAAAGCGCAGTATTGTGGTGGGAGTTACCCGATTTTCCAGGTGTTGTGTGTCTCAGTTCCCCTGGCTAGGAAAAGGGACTCCCTTCCCCCTTGCACTTCCCAGGTGAGGCAATGCCTCGCCCTGCTTCAGCTCTCGCTGGTCGTGCTGCAGCAGCTGACAAGCACCGATGGTCCGGCACTCCCCAGTGAGATGAACCTAGTACCTCAGTTGAAAATGCAGAAATCACCAGTCTTCTGTGTCGCTCGCGCTGGGAGTTGGAGACTGGAGCTCTTCCTATTCGGCCATCTTGCTCCGCCCCATATGTTGTTTTTTCGTGTGTGTGTGCATGAGCTTTTAGTGATTGAGAGTGGTTCTTCTTCACAGTAGATATTTAAACATAAGTTGATTGTGACAAATGTGAAGGCTGTAAAAACAGAATTGGGATATTGATGGGGCCAAAGGGGACTTCAAATAGGAACAAAAAGCACACATCCTTCACCTCATAAAGCATTATTAAATTACGTCTGTTATATAAACCCATTGTTAGAAGCTCCTGTGTATATGAAGGGAATACAGAAGAGGTACGTGAATCACTGTCATGCAAATTAGTGGCCAGGTGCAGTGACTCATGCCTGTGATCCCAGCAGTTTGGGAGGCTGAGGCAAGAGGAATGCTTGAGGCTAGGAGTTTGAAATCATCCTGGGAAATATAGCAAGAACTTGCCTCTATAACAAATTTTTAAAAATTAGCCAGGTGTTCGTGGCTCTGCCTGTAGCCTTTGCTACTTGGGAGGCTGAGGTGGGAGAATTGCTTAAGTCAACAGTTTGAGGTGACAGTGAGTTATGATTGCATCACAGTACTTCAGTGTAGGTGACAGAGTGAGAACCTGTCTCAAAAAAAAAAAAAAAAAAAAAAAAGAAAGTTAATATGTGAAAAGTCCTGTGAAGAATTCCAGGTCTATGGGAGTTTGGAATAAAGGTCTATGGGAGTTTGGCAGAAGAGAATATGACTTCCTAATTGAGGGAATTAAATTTGGCTTCATAGTATAAGTAGCATTCAATGAAAATTGTCAATAAGGACCCAGGTCAGAACATGTGGGACAAGGTTGCGGTGGTTGGGATAGTAGGGGTCAGAAGGGTTTTACATGCTCTATGTGGCAGGACAGTCAAAGCCAAGGTTCAGAATGTTCAGAAGCAAAGAATTATTGGGTGGAAGCAAAGAGGTATAACTGGTTTGAACACGTTGACACAGGAGTAAAGCTGTGTGAAGAGATATTCATTTTGGGGGTGAGGACTAATTTACCTACTCTAATAGAATCCTTCTGAAGGCTCACAGATGGAGTTTGGGATTGGATTTTCTGAATCCCTCAATGAAAGATGCAAACATCAGAATCCAACTCAAGTTAATTTTATCAAATAAAAACAGGTATATTCTAAGGACAAAGGGGCTCCCATGGCAGCAAAGGGAAGTTGGACCTCCTACAAGACAAGAATCAGAAAGTTTCTGGAAGGTCTGATTTACATTATTAATGTAGGTGCGACATTGTGCAGCCATGGGGCAATAAAGGTAAGATAAGACTTGATTTACAAAGAGCCAAGTATCTTTTAAATTTATGACATCATATTTTCATCCAAGGAAGCTTCAAATCTGTGAATCTGATATCTAAGATGTTATAAAGCAGGTTGAGGTGAATTTTAGGAGAAACATTTGAAATTTCTTACAGCTCCAGACCTGCTTTCTTTGAACTTAAAGGATTTCTTTTGCTTAGGGTTTGGCATGATAAAAAATATTGTGTATTTCTATTAGTTGTTTTTATCCTTTTGGCATTACAAAACCATTTATTTTTTAATGTATTTCTTTATGATTGCAGAAATTGAGATGGCTGAATGAGAGATTCCTCTCCAATCTGAGAGACAATGTGATGGTTTTGTTCATATAGAAGCGTCTTACCATGAATTCTCAATCCCAAGGGCATGGAAGATTGAAAAGTTCTCTAGCAGAAAAAAATCTAGCAAAATTTCTATTATTCATTGGAAAGGTAGAAAACAACAAATGGAATTCACAGGTAGATGCAGCATCATTGCTAAACTTTCACAGGATAAGCCAGCAAAGACCGTGTATTTGATTTAAATCAATTTGTTTAATTGAAAGTCACATGGTGTGGTTATAAATGATGAATACAATGCCCAAGGAGATGGGAGAGACAGGAGTCAGGGCTGGGAAGAATTGGACAGATAGTTAAAAGAAGTTTGACAGAGTCACTTTCTAACATTATAATATTTTTACTTCAAGTAGATATCTGTGGTGGTGAAATGTATGTAGTTCCCAAAAGTATGTGCTGGAAGAAATAAGTACAAAAAATGCAAGAGTTTATGAATATTGTGAACCATAATTCAAATTCCTTGATTTCACAAAATCAGTACTGTATTGTATTATTTTATTTCCTTTCATGGAAGCACATGTCCTCTTCAAATATATGTAGAATGTATATATATAATGAATATATTTATTAAGTCAAGAGACAATCTGTTAGAAGTAAATATCATCTAAAAGAAGAAACAATCAAACAAATGAATCAGGAAAGAAAATTAGTGTTTATTTCTTCTTTTCTTTCGGAAGGTAGAGCAGTAAAAAAATTACCAAGGTTTGAAACAACTTGAAAGCATATTTAAAGTGAATATTCTATGTTGAATTAATTAAAAACACATTGGTTACTGAATAAAACTGGCAACGAGAGATGAAAATACATGCAATGGAAACAATTCATATTTATTGCAGTCTTTTAACCTTATAATTATTGACTTTCTATACTAATACTGATGTATTCATCATTTGATTTATAGCTAATATTATCCTTCTAAGATGGCAACTCAACTCTTGATATTTTCAGCTCATCACCAGATTTTGTATTCTATCATTCAGGAGCTATATTTTCCATGCTCATAAATGCTTGTATGTAGCAATATTTAATATTTTGGAAAATCATTATTTTAACATTATTTTAAACATATAGAAGAGTTGCAAAAATATAACACAGAACTCTTATAAACATTTTACATAGACTGACAAATTGTTTGCATTGTATCCCATTTACTCTCTTTTCTAATCGTCTGTTTCTCTTTTTCCTCTCTCTTGACTATTTGAGAGTAAATTATATGCAATGATCTTTTATTCTTAAACATTTCAATGTATCTTTCTTAGAAAGAACAAAGACATTCTACTACATAACTAAAGTATAATGATCAACATCAATAAATTTGACACTGGAAGTCCTAGGCAGAGCAATCAGGCAAAAGAAAGAAGTAAAAGGCATCCGAACAGGAAAACCATTGAAATTACCTCCCTTCATTGATAATTCTGTAACTAGAAAACCCTAAAGAGTCCAACAAAAGGCTACTGGAAGTGCTAAATAACTTTAATAAAGATTCAAGATACAAAAGCTATATGCAAAAGTCACTGGCATTTGTCTACACCAATAATGTTCAAGTTGAGAGAAAAATCAAGAATGAAATCCCAGGTACAATAGCCACAGAGATGATAAAAGTAGACACTGCAGATTACTAGAGGGTGAAGGGTAAGTGTTCAAAAACTGCTGGGTATTATGTAAAAAACCTGCACTTTTACCCCCTGAATAAAATACAAGTGGAAATTATCTTTCAAAATGTTGACCTGGATAAATTCCTATTATCTAATCCATATTCTATATTTAAATTTGGTCAATTTCCTCAATATTTTGTATATAAATATACATATATTCCCATCATAGACCTAATCTAAGATGACGCATTCCATTTAGCTTTTCTTTAATCTGAAACAGTTCCTCAGCCAATTATTTCATAGACTAGTACCAAAAGACATACGGTGACAAATATTTACTTTTGATATTCAGTTGATTCCTCATTCAACTGGTGGAGCACAGATATTGTAGAACATGAAGTTACAGAATCAACTTGAAAATGATCACAAATTTTCTGTGGTCTGTGTCCTCAAGGAGAGATTCGCAAATGTTAGGTAGTGTGTTGATTTAGTTTTAGTCTTCCACTAGGGTCTTCATCCAGAATGTCTGAAATCTAATTATATTCACATCAACTCTAAGGTTCATAGTACTATGATAAATATAGCCTCAATAGTAAATATTATGAAAATGAACATAATTTGGAGGTGGAAACAATTATGATTTAGATTTCCATAGATGCAAAGCTATGTAATTTCATGCACTTGGATACTTACTCTGTGGACATAATTTGTATGGTCATTCAGGTACTGTCCCACCTTAGTCCAATATAGAAAACTCAGTTAACTAAGGTTTCTGAACCAACAGCACAGCAGAGACTCTGAAAACCAAACCCTGGTGACTAGGTAATTTATAAGGGAAAGACATTTAATTGACTCACAGTTCTGCATAGCTGGGGAGGCCTCACAATTATGCCAGAAGGTGAAGGAGGAGAAAAGTCGTGTCTTACAGGATGGCATGCAAGGGAGCATGTACAGGGAAATGCTATTGACAAAACAATCAGGTCTTGTGAGACATATTCACTATAATGACAACAGCATGAGAAAGGCCTGCTCCCATGATTCAGTATTCTCCCACTGGGTACCTGCCATGACATGTGGGAATCATGGGAGCAAAAATTCAAGATGAGATTTGAGTGGGGACACAGCCAAACCATTACTGCCCAGATCTCACCAGATCTCATGTTGAATTGTAATCACTAGTGTTGGAGGTGGGGCCTGATAGGAGGTGATTGGATTATGAATGGTTTAGTACCATCTCCTTTGGAACCATGTAGTGAGTGAGTTCTCATGAGAACTGGTTGTTGAAAAGTGTGTGGCACCTCCCTTCTTCCTCCTGCTTTGGCTATGTGAAGTGCTGGCTCCTCCTTTGCCTTCTACTATAATTGTAAGTTCCTGATACCAGAAACAGAAGCCATCATGCTTCCTGTACAGCCTGCAGAAGCATAAGCCAGTTAAATCTCTTTTCTTTGTAAGTTACCCAGTATTGGGTATTTCTTTATAGCAGTGCAAGAACAGACTAAAACAACAGTCTATTTCACGGATTAAGTTTTCCCACAGTGTATCAGTCCATTATAACACTGCTATAAAGATGCTATAAAGACTGGGAAATTTATAAAGAAAAGAGTTTTTATTAACACACAGTTTCACATGACTGCGGAGGTGTCAGGACATTTACAATCATGTTAGAAAGTAAAGGGGAAATAGGCAACTCTTCACAAGGAGGGAGGACAGAGAAGCAAGTGCGGGAGAAACTACCACTTATGGACCATTCTTTTGCTTTAAGAACGTAACAACCATCAGATCTCATGAGAACTTCCTCACTATCATAAGAACAGTGTGGGGGAAACCACCTGCATGATCAAATCACCTCCCACCATGTCTCTCCCTGACACATGAGGATTACAATTCAGAATGAGATTTTGGTAGGGACAAAGAGCCAAACCATATGACCTAGGTATCATTTTGTTTTCCTTAAAGACTCCCATGGTATGTAGGGATTATGTTAAGATTTTGTAAGTGAACTCAGAGAACACAAGAAGCCTCCCTGAAACTCTCCTGTTGCACAAATATGAGATGACATGTTACAAAAGCTTTGGTAGCCCAAAGATTTGCTGTTGAGTCTTTGACTGACTCATGAAAATGAACGGTCTTCCTCAGAACCAAAGAATCCCTGGGAGGGTTGAGGAAAGGAATGTATCAGGGACCAGTTTATAGGGGGATCTGGGGATTGTGGAAGTAGCTTGAATTTTATTATTAATTGAGTAAAGATTCATGATAGAAATACAACATACATATGCTTAATCCATGTCTCCCCTGCTCTTAAATATTATGTAATATATTTACCTTAAAAAAATAGTGTGCAAAAAACAGAGAACCAAATGAAGAGGGAGATACTGAAATAAGGAAACTGCTAAGTTACATGTGATTCAATTGGAATGTGGCTATAAAATTCATAGTGGAATATATCAATTTTGGTACTATCAGGGACAAGGCGGCTAAGGTGACAAGATAAGCATGAAGTTTCAATCTTAACCTTGATAAAGGGAAATGAGATAGCAACTGTAGTTAGACATCCCTGTGTTTCTGTTTTGCTCTGCAAATATTTAACAAAAGGAGGAGGACTTTGGAAACTGAAAATATAAGAGAAGGGAAATACTTGGGGAAATGAGACAGGGAATACAAGGGAATCTGGGACTTTTTTCAGTGATGATTAGGAAACAGGCGTTGGGTGCCAAGACACTGGGGAGATGAATGTATGTCTGAATATCAAGGTGGCAGTGCTGGACGCATTAGTGTTAAATGCAACCATTCGGTTACCAATTTACTTAGATTTTGTGTTAGATTTCTTTTCCTTTAAGAACCTAACAAATCGTCATCAACCAAGCAACTTAAAACATAGCATTTTGTTATCTCACAGTTCTTCAGGTAAGAAATCCAGATGGACTTGGCTGTGCTCCTTGCTTGGAGTCTTACAAGCCTGAACTTAAGGTGTTGTCTGCCTGGGATCAGAAGGGCAGATTATGTTTCTTTTCTCATTCAGGACTAAAATCTCTATTTCTTCACTGGCTTCAGCCAGGGATGATTTTCTGATTCAAGAGGCCACATACACTCCTTAGCTCAAACTCCTTTTCCCTCTTCAAAGCCATCAAGAAAACTTTGAATTTCTCTGAGGTCTTTTCCTGCCTTTGCATATATGTATGTGTGTATGTATATACTTATGTATTTAAAGATGGCATCTTGCTGTGTTGCCCAAGCTGATCTCAAATTCCTGGGTTCAAGCAAACCCAAAGTTTTCTGATTACAGCTGTGAAGCATTGTGCTTTCCATGCTTTGAATTATTAGGGCTCCTGTGATTTCCGTGAAACTACCCGGACAGTCCAGAATGATTTACCTATCTTAGAGTCAACTAATGAGTAATGTTAATTACATCTGCAAATTCCCCTTTCCTAAATAAAGTAATATATTACCGTCACAAAAATTAAGGAATGGAAACTTCTCAGGGGTTACAATTCTGCAGACTCTAGATGTCAATTCTAGTGTTGTCCTTCCCTAAATGCACAAATTTGGGCAAGTTTTTGCAGCCTTACTCCTCAGTGTCCTTGAATGTAAAATGAGGAAAATGATGGTAACTATGTCAAGAGGATCCTTGAAGGGTTAAACAACTTCGTACTTGTCCAGCAAAATATAATGATGTTTGGCATGTGGTTAGAGTTCTGTAAGTGTCAGCTGTTATTTTAAAGGGAAAACATAAATGCAGCCATGATCAAAAGTTAGAGATGGCTTGATAATCAGGGGAAAATGGGGATTCAAGTTACAGTCAGTTGTTAGACTGAGTCAAATTGGATAAGAAAGCAGTAATGAATTCCTCCCGCAGAGGAGTTGAATTTAGTTGATAAGCAAGGAAACAAATATAACTATTTCAGACAAAGGATACCTTCAATGTTCTCTTCTGTATTCTGTATTCCTCCAAGGAAAAAGCAAAGCCAGGTCTGATGAAGGAGGAACCAGCAATTCCTGGTTGTGGGACTGCACTTAGTATGCATACTTTATCTAGAGTAAATTCTGAGTGTGGGAAACCCACTGGATGGCCGCACTCTGGAGGACTTTACATGGAAGCAGGATGTCCAGGTGTTTCTCAGTTTACAAAAATCATCCAACAATCCCACTGATAGAAGTTTTCAGAGATCCCCTAACGATATCTTAGAAATGTGTTAACTGTTATGTATCAAAGCAGGCTATTAATTCACCTTGCCTGAATTTTAACTAAGATGTATCTACATTTCATATATTGTCTGCTTGAGTTTTCTTCTCTTCTTCCTTCCAAAATACCTGCTTCATTTTGTCATGGAAGATCTGCTTCAAGGATGTATGAATTTTCTTTGTTTTTTTGAGACACAGTCTTGCTCTGTCGCCCAGGCTGAAGTGCAGTGGCATGACCTCGGCTCACTGCAACCTCTGCCTCCTGGGTTCAAGAGATTCTCCTGCCTCCCCCTCCCCAGTAGCTGGGATTACAGGCGCTCACCATAATGCCCCACTAATTTTTGTGTTTTTAGTAGAGACGGGGTTTCACCACTTTGGCCAGGTTGTTCTCAAACTCCTGACCTCAGGTTATCCATACAACTTGGCCTATCAAAGTGCTGAGATTGCAGGTGTGAACCACCTTGCCCAGCAGATATGCGATTTTTTTAAACTTAGCTAGATTCATTGACTGTCTTTAGGACAAAAAGAGTAAACAAATTGCCTTTTTCCCCTTTAGTGTAGTGCATCACCCATGCTTGTTGAGAACCAAAAGGGAAGAGACTGTGGGAAAATGAGGTCAGCAAAGATCACAGAGAAGCATTTCTTAAGTTTCAGTGAGGATTAAAAGTTTTCTATACTATTAAATTACTAAAAATAAAATAAAAAGACATTTTTATTGGACTTTTTTCTTCATTTCTGTGACTACCATTAGCTAAGGTGATGAGAAAAAAATATTGGTTCTGTGTACAGAGACGAATGTGAGAGTAAACCTGTTCTTGATTCCGATCTCATTTTGTTGTTGTTGTTGTTTTTATGGCTATATTGTATTCCATGGTGTATGTGCACCATATTTTCTTTATCCACTCTGTCATTGATGGGTATTTAGATTGATTCCATGTCTTTGCAATTGTGAATAGTGCTGTGATGTACACACACGTACATGTGTCTATATGGTAGAATGATTCACATTCATCTGGGTATATATACAATAATAGGGTTGCTGGGGTGATATGATTTCTGGAGCCTATTTCCTCATCTAGAAACTTAGGACATAGGATTAGAGGAGAGGTTAGCATGGTGGTGGAAGGTGCAGGAGGAGATGAGACTTTAGATTCAGGCCTTTTGTTAATGTTAAAAGACCGGAGTGGCCTGGATGTGTGATGTGACCCCAAGTGAGTTCAAATATTGTCATTATTCTGACAACAGGCATGAAGAGCAGTTGCAGGAGGGCATACCAAAGGCCACCTCACACGAAAGCAAAGCAGAACAAAACACATGAAAAAGGGCTGGGTGTGGTGGCTCATGCCTTTAATAACAGTACTTTTAGAGGCCAAGGAGGGCAGATAATTTGAGATCAGTAGTTCAAGATCAGCCTGTCCCACATGGTAAAACCCTGTCTCTACTAAAACTACAAACATTAGCCAGGCATGGTGGTGCTCCTGTAACCTCAGCTTACCAGGAGGCTGAAGCAGGAGAATCTCTTGAATGCAAGAGGTGGAGGTTGTAGTGAGTCAAGATCACACTGTTGCAGTCCAGCCTGGGTGACAGAGTGAGACCCTGTCTCAAAAAGCAAACACACACACACAGACACAGACACACTCACACACACACAGAAACAAAGGTATACCTGTGAAGAAGGAATTAATGAAATCAACTATAACCTAATAGTAGTAATAGAAATTTTAAAATCCTTTTAAAGTTGTTGCAAAGTGTGACTGCCCCTTACATGTAAATTAAAAGAGAGTATTATCAGCCTGCCTTCTCTCTGTGGACAGTGGACCTTATCTATACTCTCCAACACCACTTTCCTCAAAGTTTATTACAAGCTCAGAGAGTTCCTGCACAGATGCAGGGTCACAAGACTGTTAACTTTAGGATGCAAGACATGTTTCTGTCAAGATGTAAGACATGTTGTAATGCTGCCTTTGTTTCTTGCTTCTGAAACTCGCTTCCTGCCTCATGTAGTTCCTGCCTTAAGATGTTTAAAAGTAAGAAAAGCCCTTTGCTCTGGGCTCAGACTTTCTAGATACATGTCTGGCTGGGCCGATGATCACTTTAATAAACTCTCCTGAATTTTTTTTTTCGGTCTCTCTAGTCTTTGATTGTCCTAATAGATTCAAAACTCCATGTCAAATTCCAAGTGGTTTTTATTTTTTTTCCACCTTCAACTCTGAATTGAACAAAATAAAACAAATATAAACACTTTTCCATAGTTAGGTGCTGGCAATAGACTCATTTATTACAGTTTGGGACTTTTCTGGGAGTGAATCTGATGTTGGGTGGATACAGTTGATTTCATTTTTTTAAGGAGTCCTATATACATTCAAAAATCTTGTTTTATAATTTTTAAAATATATAATTTTGTACTGTGCCAATAGACAAGCCACTGCTTAATTAATAGTATTATTTAAACTTTGATAGGTTACATTCAACAATATTTTTAAACCTTAATGTTTGAAGCAGGTTTTTGAAAATATACTGTTATAAGTAAAGTTGCTTGGTAACCTGGACTATTTCACTCAGTGTTCAAATGACTTTTTGTGTCTTGATAAATCCTGCCATAAAAACAAATGTAAGAATACAAAAAAGCATTAAATCTTTTGGAAACTATGTTACACAGAAAAAATAAAACAGAGCCCCCATATGTTTCTATTAATAAACACTTAACATTAATGAAGTAATATGACAAATAGAATATATTAAATGAGGAAAACATATGTTTCAAAAGGTGGTTCACATGCATTCTCAAGAAAAATTCAAAGTATTTAGCTTTTTATTTAGATAAAGGAAAAATAAAAGGAAATACTTCAAAGAAAAGTGCACCCTAAATCAACCATTATGGGTTCAGAAGATAATAACATATTCTTAGATGTTATGTCAAAATCATAAAGTCACTTGTGTCAATAAAAAGAGATTTTATTCAGGTAGGTTCAATGGAAGCAGCCATTGTTGTTGACATCCTAGTATGTGTAATGGGCATTGCCCAAACATTTGCTAAGCCTTACTGCCACCCTGCAAAATGAATTGTTCAGTGAGAAATAAGCTCTAATGTATTTTATGTTGCCCAAATTCCTATCTAAGGTGTCTGGGAAGTCATGCCTTACAAATCATAAATTTTCATCAGATCAGTTTTATTTAACGCTATATATCATACTTATTTTCCAAACTAACTCTGGTATAACATTGCAAAACAAGGAAGAAAATAAAAATACTTTACTCTAAAACACGCTTCTTTGCCATATCTTCAAATGGACCTGCAAACCTCTCCTTTGTGGGGGAAAATGGGTATCTATAAAGAATGTCTATTGACATATCTATACTTTTTTTTTTCCCCAGGTCCTCCCAATCCTGAAGAGATTAAGTAAGTCTAGCACTTTTTAAAGGTCTGCAAAGGAAACATTTGTCATCTATTGTCTCTAAGGGCAGCCACTATAAGACTTCAAAAGAACCTTGGTTTCCACAATCTCTTATTTTAACCTGAACATTTCCTTTCCAACAAACCCAGGTCTTTAGACAAACTCAACCAATTACCAATCAGAAAATGTTTAAATTTACCCATAGCCAGGAAGCTTCCCAGAACTCAACCCTGCACCACCAACACCTGTGCCCACCCACTCTGCTTTGAGTTGTCCCACTTTTCTGGACCAAACCAATGTACCTCTTAAACGTATATGATTGATGTCTCATGCCTCTCTAAAATATATGAAACCAAGCTGTGCCCCGACCACCATGGACACATGTTCTCAGGACCTCCTGAGGGCTGTGTCACAGACCATGGGCATTCATATTTGGCTCAGAATAAATCTCTTCAAATATTTTACAGAGCTGACTCTTTTCATTGATACCAGCATACATGATACAGATGAGAAAATGGAGGCTCAAAGGCAAAAGACATTTGTGGGAGGTCTAGAAAGCAGCTACCTCCCCACTCAGGACAGGTGGTGTCATCTGTGGCCACGTTACCCAATACCCAATAGCAGGAAAATATGATGTTGGGAAGAGAGGTTGTGAATATGCACCACAAAGACCCTTGAAAGGATATATAAGCACTTTTAAATTTTGATAAACTTTGCCAATCAATGTAACCAATCCAAGAATATAACTAACATCCCTTCACTATCATGCCTAAGGATTCTGGAAAGATAGTAATTCAACTGGCATTTATTCATCTCTATTCTGTTCTCTTTGTGGCCATTCACTTGTTCTTCATTAGCTCAATACACACACACACACACACACACATACATACATACATATTAAATACTTAGCAGGAGCTAGGCCTTATCTTTACTGTTTTTGCATTCAGCTAAAACAAAGATGAACTTTTAAAAAGAGAGATCCATCTGTAAAAACCAAGAACCCCTTCCTAGTTACAGTGGTGTTTTCTTATCAACTTTAGCTAATACTAGTGCTGATGAAAAGAGTCAAATTTTGTACAATATTTGAAGAGATTTACTCTGAGTCAAATATGAGTGATAATGACAGAGCCCTCAGGAGGTCTTGAGAATATGTGCCCAAGGTAGTTGGGGCACAGCTTGGTTTTACATATGTTAAAGATGTATGAGACATCAATCAAATATATTTAAGAAATACTTTTTATTTATTTTTTTTTTAAAGAAAGGCGGTACAACTCAAAATGGGGGCTTCCAGGCTATAGATAAGTTTAAATATTTTCTTGTTGACAATTGGTTGAGTTTATCTGAAGACCTGGGATCAAAGGAAATATTCATGTTAAGATAAACGATTTTGGAGGCCAAGTTTTATTGTTGAAAGGAGTCTGACCTACAATCTCTGCAACAGTCATCCCTGGGCAATCAATACTTCATCCATTTCTGCCAGCTTTCCTTGATTTTTTCCTCTGTTCCAACTCAGAACCAACCAGGGAAAGTGAAATGTGCTCCCCAAACCAATCACATGAGATTCTCCACTTTCGGACAACTCATCTGAAGTTCCCCTATGTCAGCAAACTCCAAACACAGCACAGGGACAGCCTTCTCCTTTTGTTAGCAGTGGAAGAGATCCAAGTTACTTTGAGTTACCAGCAGCGAATCCGTGGGTGTCTGCAGCAACCTCAGCCCTTGTGCCCTCAGAGGAAAGAATTTGACAGAGAAGCATAAAGCAGAAAAAAACACCAAGGCAAGTTCTAGAGCAGGAGTGGAAATTTATTAAAACGCTTTAGAACAGTCAAGAAAGTAAAGAACCCTTGGAAGAGACCCAAGTGGGTGCCTGAAGGTCAAAGAGAAAAGAGGAGAAACTTTAATCTTGAACCTGGACTTTATAGGCTCCTCTCTTTCCCATGATTCTCCCTTTAGGGTGGGCCTTCCACCTGCACAGTATCCTCTTTACCCTTGGGATATGAGCATGCTCAGTGTGTTTAGGGAATTGGATGAATGCCCATCTGAGGATTTCTTCCTTCTTCGAGTGGAGGATACCAGGAAGGTCATACTTCACCATTTTTGTCTCTTAATGTGCATGCCCAGGAAGTTGCTTCATCCTGGGGCCTGCCTTTAGTTAACACTTTAATGTTAACAGGTATGGACCACCAGCAAATGGCCTCCTCCTGATGTTAGCTAAAAGCTGTCACTTTTAGAGTGGCAATGCCATAATTGCCAAACCATCATCTGATTCTAACTGTGAGGGGCGGTGGGGTTGATAACGGGGAGAGTCCTCTCCTGTCCAGCTCATACCTAACTACCTGTAATACATTTTCACCATAAAGTATTTCCACTGGCCTTCAGGTCTTTGCTAAATGCAAGTGATACTGCCAGACTCCCTTGCTAGAGCAAGCTCTGACTAAAAAGTCTCTGTTTGCTCTCATTTGGGAAAGAGGAAAGAAGTCTTTATTTATTTCCACAAACTTTAGATGGTTTCTGATACAGATGTGTATAGCACACAGGCTGAATGCTTCACTATAGTTATTTTTGAAATGGGCTAATTTTCATATTGCACTATAGCTTCTATTTGGGGGGAATAGAGAATAATAACAGTTAAGTTCTCAAAGAATAAAATAATAATGTTTGATGTTTGTTTTTTTTTTATTAAAAATCCAGTGCCACTTTTGCAGAAGCCCCAGTCTTGTTAGTTAGTTGTTGTTTTCTCTGGTATATCTAAACAATTTTAGCAGAAACTGTAGTCAGCAAGAAAAAGAGTGAGCCTGGGTGTAAACGTTGAAGAAGTAGGAAGTGAATAGTCAGACATTTTAACAGCCATTCAGGAAGTGAACAGTCAGCCATGATAAGAGTTTATTTTGTATAGAAACAAGCTCTGAGGTTGATGTATATAACACCTTCCCAGAGGAAATTTTAGCAATTGGAAGGCAATTTGTCAGATGGTTCTGGGAAAAGATGAGGTTCAGGGAAACTACACACAGCTTAATGGGATATTTTCTCTGTGCAATTTGCTACATCTCAGTGGTGCCCATGCATGATCAAGGTGGTTAACTTCAGGAGTTCTTTGTTTGGGGTTATTTTGTCTGCGTGTTTTATGCTGCTGCATTATGAGATCCCAGGCATCTGTCTATGAAGGCTGGTACTCTTGTCATGTGGTGTCTTACCTCTGGGCATTTGTAAGAGAATGAATAGAATATGAAGCACTCTAGTTAGACATGTGTGATATCTTTCACCATCTAGGTTTCTGTGAAAAAACTAATGAAGACCCTTTCATTCTGTCTATTCTAAGAGACAATCCTTGGTCTCTCCAGGAATTTCACTGAAACAGGATGTGGATGCTTTGAAGAAGCCAGCAATTGTACAGTTTAATGCAAAGGCAATTTGGGCAAAAGGGTCAAGAGCAAGTTGTGAATTTCATCCCTTGGAAAGTAAAAGAGAGACAATATTTCTGAAAATAAAAACTTAGAACATAAAGTAGAGAAATTTCATGGAAGCAATCTTCTATGTTTGATGGTAATTTCCATTTCTGTTTCAACTGTTCTTTCAGATAAAATTCCTGTGGAGCTTGTCCTTCTATTTAACCAGTCTCTGTATATAAAGTCACCTAAAGTCTTCAAATATTGACAGCCTTGGAAATATCACTTACAGAAAAGGCACCTTTAAACCATATGTGTCTTGTGTTTCTTTATAAAAAGAAATCCAGTAGGCCATTAGGCCAGTATATACCTGGCTAGTCATCCTACCATTTGACATTAATATGAATAAAAAAGAAAGGACCTTGCTCAACTGCTCTTACAAAAGTCCATTGACATATTTTAGGTTTAAAAATGTGGAAAACGAGAATAGGAAGTGAGGATATTTGCTCACTGGTTTCCGTCTCCTATTAGTTGGGATACACATGCAGTTTTGTTACATGGGTATATTGTAAAATGCTGGGATTTGGGCTTCCATTAAACCTATCACCCATAGAGTGATCATACTACTCAGTAGGTAGTTTCTCTTTACCTCCTTCCTTTTGCCACTCTCCCTTTATAAGAGTCTTCAGTATCAATTGTTATCATCTGTGTCCATGAGAACCCATTATATAGCTTGTGCTTGTAAGTGAGAACATGCAGTATTTGAATTCCTGTTTCTCTATTAATTCACTTAGACCAATGACCTCCAGCACTATTCTGTAGAACTCCACTCTACAGAGAAGCTGCTCTTGGAACTGTTAGGCTCTCTGAAGACATCCCATGATGGATTAGCAAGAATATGGAGCCTTGTCTGACTTTATTCTTCTCTTTCTTGTGCCCAATTTAATTCAATTTTACTCAGTGAGCAATTTATTTTCCCTAACACCTTTTGTAGATCAATGCTTCTGTTACATATCATGACTGTATAATTCATAAGAGCTTAACGTTGTTCATGTTTGCAGACCTGGAAGGTGATTATACATTGCAATAATTATAGTGCACTTTGCAAACACGTATGATTAATGTATTGCGGGATACCAAGCGTAAACCAAGGTGAATATGCAAACATCACACAAAGACCTTTAGAAACTCACCAAATGCAAGAGCAATTATGTGATAATAACAGGTAAAACAAAACAAAAACAAAAACACACCTGTATAGTCAAAAGTCTTCATGGAAAACAAGCACTCCTGACACTAAATTGAGGGTTTTATAGTGTAGTTCACAGATCACTGAGAGTCTCTGAACCATTTCAGGGGTTAAGCCAAAACTATTTAGATAACAATGCTGAGACAACATTTTTCTTTTCCCCACAGGGTTTCCTTTGCACAGACAGTACCAAAACAGTGCAGGGTGAAGCTGCGAGTGCCTTAGCACAAATTGATTCAGTCATACCAAACTGTGTTAATTGTCGTAGTATTGTTTCCTGCTATGTACTCATGGTTTATAAAAAGCCCATATTACTGAAGAATGTCCCTGATGAAGCACAAAATAATCCTAATTGTCTTCAACCTTAATCCTGAGATATACATTCAACATTTGATGTGAAAGGATAAGAACTGTGCACAAAATAGTTCTCCAGATACCAGAGAGTAATTTTGTGTGAAGCAAAGCACTGTACAGATATGGGAGGTGTGTGCTAAATTGGCCACTTTTTAAAGGACGTACAATCTTCACTTGAAATAACGACTCTTAGATAAAATATTGTCTTTTGGACTTGAGGATTTGGTAGACATTTTCTTAAAAGTGATCAAAATGAGTCACTTTGGTCTCTTTCAAAGTGTTGTAAAGATATATTCCAAAGATAAATCCCTGACAGTAATTGTCAATGATAATCTTTGACAGCTTTCCAATACTTAAAGACTTTTCTGAGGAGATCATGGGATATTGACAAGTAAGATATTTTTAGTACTACATAATGAAATGTGCGAATATTTGGATCATCTGAATAAATTTACTGAAACTATTTTGTAAATAAAAAATACATCATGATACAAAATTGTGCATGGCTAAAAGACTAATTTTTCAATATATATTTATTGTTTTATGCTGTTCAAGTGAACCTAAGACATCTATTTGAAGCACATGATGTATTCATGGATTTTAATACAACAATGTTTTAAAAAATAATGAATATTGATGACAGATTCCAAATTTCAAATAATCTTTAATAAACTTCTCTTTCTAGATTTTGGGTATAATATCAAAGAATATCCATAATCATCTGAAAGGTTATTTAAAGATGCTCCCTTTTCCAAATACATATCTGCCGAAGAATGGATTTTGTTCATAGACTGTAACCAAAACAATATATGACAACGTTGTGTGCAGAAGCAGTTATTAGAATCACACCATTTTCTATTATGCTCTTCTGTTAAAAAGATTTGCAAGAGTGTAAACCAATAGCACCCTTCTAATTTCTCAAATTTGCTTTGTAAATTGTGTTTATTTTTTCACAAATGTGTTATTTATGTCATGAGATAGCATTACTCAGTCTATATTACAGAAATGTCTAAGTTCCAATTTCCAAGGTGGTAAATAACAATAAATAAAAGCTCTGAGTATGCTGCAAAGCTCTTTACAGTTCTTCATGCTCCTTAAATATATAAAGGAATGCTGAGATTAACACCTCCAAGCTTTAAAATAGTAGTCCTGAAAGAGAGATGATCATTAAAATCAACATGGTAGTTTTATACGTACGTTACCTCTAGCCCCAAGTTTTGAAAATTCTCACCCTGGGGAGTGACTGAAGTCACATGTCACTACCCTTGCTGTGTTCAATTTAGTCACCATAGTATTTAGACGCATGATTCATGGGATTGGCTTTAAAAATAAAATAGGGGCCGGGCGCGGTGGCTCAAGCCTGTAATCCCAGCACTTTGGGAGGCCGAGGCGGGCGGATCACAAGGTCAGGAGATCGAGACCACAGTGAAACCCCGTCTCTACTAAAAAAAATACAAAAAATTAGCCGGGCGCGGTGGCGGGCGCCTGTAGTCCCAGCTACTCAGGAGGCTGAGGCAGGAGAATGGCGGGAACCCGGGAGGCGGAGCTTGCAGTGAGCCGAGATCGCGCCACTGCACTCCAGCCTGGGCAACAGCGTGAGACTCCGTCTCAAAAAAAAAAAAAAATAAAAAAATAAATAAATAAATAAAATAAAATAAAATAAAAATAAAATAAAATAAAATAGGAATTTCATACTGTATCACCCTTTATTAAAATATTGAAGAAGTCACTAATTTATGTTTTGTACACTACTGGTTTTTAAATTTACTAATATAAGTGGACATGGGTATTTATGGAAAACTGTAAATGATCTTTTATTACTGGGTGTTCATGGAACTTAGTTGCTACTTCATCTTTTTAACAGGTGGGGGATCTGTCTTTTGTATAATGGCAACATGTGGGCCTAGAGTCATTTTATTTGGATCCAAAGCTCAGAATGTGAATTTCTTTTTTTCTTTTTCTCTGTACTTGATTTATTTGGGCAGGCATAAACCTCAAATGTTGTTTATGAAACTAGTTATAACTAAACAAGAGTAGTTTAAGTGCTGTCTATACAATCAAAGAAAACAGAGTAAATTTAAAAGATATAATTTCTTTTTTCAATTATACTTTAAGTTCTAGGGTACATGTGCACAACCTGCAGGTTTGTTACATATGTATACATGTGCCATGTTGGTGTGCTGCACCCATTAACTCATCATTTACCTTAGGTATATCTCCTAATGCTATCCTTCCCCTCTCCCCACATCCCACAACAGGCTCCAGTGTGTGATGTTCCCCTTCCTGAGTCCAAGTGTTCTCATTGTTCAATTCCCACCTGTGAGTGAGAACATGTGGTGTTTGGTTTTCTGTTCCTGTGTTAATTTGCTGAGAATGATGGTTTCCAGCTGCATCCATGTCCCTACAAAGGACATGAACTCATCCTTTTTTATGGCTGCATAGTATTCCATGGTGTATATGTGCCACATTATCTTAATCCAGTCTGTCATTGATGGATATTAGGGTTGATTCCAAGTCTTTGCTATTGTGAATAGTGCCACAATAAACATACGTGTGCATGTGTGAAAGATATTATTTCTTTAAAATTCCTGTGTCATTCATCTTCTCGTGTGAAATTAAATAAATTGAGGTATAACATGAACTTTTTTGTTCATAATCTAGAGAAGGTACTTAAAAATAACAGTTGCAAGGAAAGAAGGTAAAATGATTCTGGTTAGATTTACAAAGGAAAGGATTTATAATAAGTACATTGACAAAGCAGAAATGCATTCTGGAAAAGAATTCACCAAGATTCAATTTGATTGAAAAACCTTTGCACAACTGCAATGTATTCTACCACAAGACTATGACTGAGAGATGCATAAAATATGGCAGTTTTCTTTTTTTGCAAAAAGTTCAAATCTAGAGTAAGGATTAGGAAGTTGGAGACTATTGCTCATAACTTGAAATATTCTAGAAGTTTTTCCAAAACAAGACTAAAGCAGCATTGCCCTATGGAAATCAGTAGTAAGGGTGTCAGGCAAGATTAAGCAGCAACAAAAGATAAAGAGGTAGTAAATGCCATAGGAAATGAAAACTTATGAGGGAAGGAGAAATATCATCTCAGCAGTGATTGCAGGGGACCATTAGGTTTGAAGGAAGATGGAAAGTGAGTAAAATTGATCTACAATTTTCAGGAGAGACTCTGAAGGGGCCAAAACAGAAGAGATACTTGGATCTTAGAATAGATTTTGAGGGTATCACACATTTTAAGTTTTGATATCAGGATTCACAAAGGCTCCTGAATCCCTTTTATATTTTATGCAATTTAGACCAATCTCCAATTATAAGCCTGCAAAGCACTTTACGTCTGCCTGCTTTTTATCAACAGGAAATGCAATTCCTGTGGCATGTTCTTGGCCTAACAGTTGCTGGTAGGTATGAAAGACTCCTGAAATCTTTTTAAAGAAGATGGATGATCTTTATTGAAAGGCCTTTTCCATTGTCACTTCTGACATTTTATTATTATTTTATTATTATAAAAAAGTATGGTTTTCAACAATCCCAGAGTGTGGAATGTTGACAAGAGTTACAAAACCAATTTGCATCCAGTTTCGACCTGGAGGAACTTCATGGAATATGGTTAATTATGATGAGGTTGTCTACCAAGTCCAGAAAACCCATCTACTCTTGCCAGGTGAATTGGTGAACTTCAGATTCAGAGCCAGGGTTTCTATTGGTGCCGTCATTCCAGAAAGCCATTATAGCTAAACTTGCTTCAGGTTTTGGCGGGTGGGCTCTGGCAGTGAAAAAGTCTCAAAGATGATTTTTATAGCTCAGAATCAAAAGGATTTTATACTGTCCTGCCATTTTATTTAGTAGTGACATTACAGACCAGGAATCTGCAGCACAGACACATAGGA